>NW_021938949.1:9536375-9930101 GCF_001715985.3 Manacus vitellinus
AACAAAAGAAATCATACAAAAATCCTCAAAACTAAACCAAGACTGTGTCAAACAATTTATGCAATTCTCAAAAAATGAAAAGCCAGTGAAAATATGAATAATTGAATAAGACTCTGTTTCCTAAAGTCTCATGGAATATTTCCTTTGTCTGACGCTCCCCGGGGCCTGTGTTACTAAAAACACTGTCAGTTAAAGCACTTCCATTTCCATGAGCTGCCTCAGAAGTGACTGCATTTTTATTGCTGTTGTCATATACCCTATTCTGAAAGTATCAACTGCTGAGAACTCGTCTGCTCGGTGCCACTCAGTTTGGGATGCCTGAAAGACCACCAGGCAATCCCTCACAACCACCAAAGGAGCAACCCACTGGCATTAGAACAAGGGGGAAAACACAAGGGGAAGTGTTCTCTCGTAAGGATTTCCTCGTAAGAACCAGGTGGGAAGGCACAGCAGCTGCATTAGTGCTGTAGCTGAGGGAAGGCCATTGTAGTCCAGGCTTTAGCACAGCAGCCAGAGCTCCAGGGCAGACAGGAGCACCACACTGCAGCACAAGGGCTTTAAAAACCAGATTCAACCCTTCTACGAAATTAAGCTGTAAGAACATGAATTACTACTCTGGGATGCCTGTGGCAGTGTGCCACCCACTGACTGGCCTTCTCACCACCCAGCACACAGCCATGGGACACTTGTACCACAGCTTGGCTTTGAGGGAATATTTGTGTTGAATAAGTCTTCAGTAGGAAATTATACCAAAAGAAGAATCATGCATATAACTCCAGCTATCCCCAAGCAGCCACACGCTCCTGCTGAGACACACAAAGAAATTCATAAGCTCCCAACTGCATTAAAAAGTAACCAGCCTCTTAATGCCACTATGACCAAGGCTGCTTGAGACCTGCCATTTCCACAGACTCCAGCAACAGGGGAAAAATAATCTAAAAATTGCTTCAGCCCCTCTGGGGAGAAAGATACTGGCTGTCAGACAAGGTTTTCTTTTCTTCTTTTTTTTTTAATATAGAAAGTATTGCTTTTCTTTTTACCACTTAGTTGTCGTTCCTCGATTAGAAGGGAAAGATTTTCACCATGTGATTTCTGAAACTTAGGAGTTATTACACTCAGCATGACCCAGAAGTGCTATACAACTGCAAGTCAAGTACTGGCTGTTCTCTTTTATGATGGTTGAAGATCTGGTCTCCTGGTTTTACATTTGTCACTAAAATAAAAAGTCAAATACTACTAAGCAATTTCTCCGGTTTCAAAGGTGATGTTTATCTCAGAAAGTAATTTTTATTTAAAGGTACAGATTTCTTCTTCCTATGGCATTAGTGTTTTCTAAAGGTCTGAATTTCGAAGGAAAAAGTCTTTCAGGGGAGGGGTTTTTTTATATTGTCTCGTCTCTTTTAGTAATAACAACAGTAACTGGAGAGGTGTTTTTTCTAGGTCCAATTTTGTTTGTTTGTTTTAAAAAAGAAACTGTTACCAATATGTCACTGAGACTTCATTTAACAAAGCCCTCAACGAGTATATTTGAGGGGGAGAAGACAGGATTGTAAGAATGAGGAATATGAAAGAATTGTTATTATGCTACTGTAAGCAGCTATACATCATTACTTAGCTTAACAACTGAACTATAAAAAAGAGATAGTTATAGCAATAAACCCATTTTGTGAGACATAATTCTGTGTACCTGAGACACAGCCTTCTTGGGTAGAGCATGAATTTAGATTATGGAAATATTACTTACTCCTGAATACTTCCTAAATGTCTCCCAGAAAACAAAACATACATCTCCCCAGCAATATTGGCAGAGTTATTATTAAATATTATATAGAAGCAGCTGTAAACAACCTACTATGACACACTGTGCTGTACATAAAATTGTGCACACATTGCTACGGGGAAAAAAAAAACCACAATTGAAGGATATTCTGACATTGTCTGCTCTTTAAATACCCTAATGAAAAATTTGGCCTCATTGAGCTTACAAAGTATTTGAGCACGCATTTAAGAGTGTGGCTAACACACTCCTAGGATTCATTGGCTCCCAGACACACAGTACTGGAGCAGAGTGCTATCAGACCTGAAGAGGTTATAAAAGGCACTTTGCTATCTTTTCCCCTTGCACTGATTGGAACGAGGAGTGGCAACGCTCTCAGGAAGGTGTGCCAGATTGCACTTTTATTTTGCAAGGTGTAGATTAAGCAGAAAACCAAGGGGCACTAGGAAATGCTCACCAAAAAAGTTCCAGCTGTTTCCAGTGGTTTTTATGCTGTGAGACAGAGCTTTCTAGGTCCCACTGCCTTCAGAATGGGGTAGGAGAGAGGTGTTAAGAGCTGCCTCTCCCAACACAGCACTGGAAGCTTCACTATTACCCAGGGTGTTATGAAAAACCTCCAATTCTCTGACACCCTCCCCCTGATTTACACCATGAGGAGCTGATCCTGCTGTTCGACAAATTAACTCCCCTTTCAGTGGCCCTCTTCCCATCTCACACACTCTGAGGACTTGGTCCTTGGTTTTTCTCCACCTCAGCAGCCTGAGCCATTCCCCTGGTGCTGCTCACCTGCTTTCACCCTGAAAGAAATCTGTAAAGACTGGAAATAAAGACATTCCCTCACTTCACATCAAGTTTAATTACTTTTGCTCTGCTGATCCTTGCCTGGCCCACAGATAAAAGTATCATCTCTGCACAGTAAGTTGGAAAAATCCCCCAGGGAATCAGCTGGGTTTGAATGAAGAGCTCTGCACCCAGAGTTTTGTGTCTCTCGTCAGGATCTGCAGTGACACAGGTGAGCCAACCAACATTGTTCAAATGACAGAATGGATCCAACTCAGCAGTGAGCCCCTGATGAGGAATTAGTCAAAGTTACAAAAAAAATTCAAATGTGTCTGATTATTACCACTTATTTGCAACAAATTCATGAACAAAGACGAAGTTTCATGAATAAATCGTGCACGAGTTGTCTCCCCATTGCTTTCCATTAATTTTGATAAAACACACTTTCATCTCTTTCCCTTGCAAATCATTTGGGCAGATCAACCTTTTCATTCAACACATTTTAACTAAACAGTAACAAATCCTGAGCAGCCAAGCAGTCTTTATGCTAAGAAATCAGTGCCCATCGTAGCCTGTATATAACAATCTAGGTTTCATTCCTTTGCTGAGCACAACCAATTCCATCTCCACAATGCCATCACTGGAAACAGACATTTAATAGGCTGGGTTTCTCCAATAAGCTATATCTTTGAAATAAATCTTGCTGACTCTAATGCTTATAGAAACACTAGCTGGGTGTGCTGTGAGACACTTCTAATAACTACATCCCAAAACACCCTTTCCAATTTTGTGGCAAAGAAGCTTTCCTGAACAATATTGAACACAGTCAATCAGATTATTGCCTTAAGAAGTCTGTGTCTGGCTGCAGAAAGGCAGGGAGGTCTCTGACTCTAAAACAGCAGAATTAGCCACACACTTCATCTCTGTTACCTCTAATTTTAACACCTACATGTGTCGAAACATAAGACACTCCAGTTTTGTTGTCACAAGGAAATATATGGCAAGTTTAATCGAGCCTTAAAACAATATTCCTTTATCTGTGGAGTTATAATTAAGGTTTGAACAAAGGTACTGGGCTTCACTAAATCAGCCTGTCCCCACTGTAGCACATAATAAAAGATGCAGCTCAGCTTTGCTCAAAAGGGCACCTCTTTCTGGCTGCACAGGCAGCGACTGGAAGTGAACAAACAGAAATATTCACACAACATGGTAGAGCCCAAAGTCCAGTGAACTCAGGGGCTGGGGAAGAGGGAGCAACACCTGCTCACACATCATGATGCTTTTGCCATCAGAAAACTCTTAAAATCACGTATCATCTTGCAAGGTATTGAGCCTTATATACAAAACCTAATCATGCAAAACCAAAGTTTTATAAACAGTTGAAACACATGAGTCTTTCATTGTTTACATACAAGCCAACAGTTTATGGACCCATCCACTACATTTGCCTTAAGTAACTCATCAGAGATGAATAAAGTGATTGATAAACACTGAAGTACATATCTTTCTCGATTTTTCAGCTCCCACCTAGATTGAATACTTCAAGTCAATCAGACTATAATAAGCAACCGTCTTTCTCCAGCTGCAAAACACATTAGATGAAAATGTTCAATTTACATCAATTATTTTGAACAATAGAAACAAAGTCATTACAGAGAGCACTGTCCAAGTAACATCCTGCTCCATTATTTCGGTGACATTCACCAGGATGGCAGTCCAGCACTCCCTTCATGATTGTTCTAACCAACATTACACTATCAGCCACAAAAAGAACCTTAAAGCATTCTCCCCACCTATAGCAACACCTCTGGTGATTCTGCTTTGTAATGCCATTGCTGTATTTAGCACCCAGAATTTCAGACGTGTGCAATAAATTAATTCTCTCTCCCCATGGACAGTAAATATTAGGAGTGAAGAACCTTTGGCATAACTCATGCATCTGCTCTAACTCACAGTGTTTATCAGTGTTTCATCTGTTCACCCATATGGGTTGTCTCATTTTTATAAGGAATTACTCAATATTAGAGATTCATGTGCTGGAACATTCCATACACTCTTGATATGATGATTATAATTAGATGTGTGAACCAAATTGATGCTCATGGAACCCTGAACAAACAACCTGCATAGCTGTACAAGGGCCTCAAATTGTAATAAACCCTAATTTATGTTCGGAGTGCTAAAACACTAATAATACCAGGGAGTAATTGGCTGACGTTTAAAAACCCTATTAAACTAAAATATGTTAACATAAACCTGTGTTAGCAGGAAATAACCAGTTGTCACCTAGAACATTGTTCCTCTTCCACCTCCCTCTGCTTTTTACTCTGGACTGAAAATTCAGGCACCAAACCGTTTCACTGTCGGGGAAAATCTTGTCATATTGTTGGCATCTCTGGAAGTGACTTTGGTTTTTTTATTCCTACACAACCAGTTTCATACTTTCATTACCCAGACATACTTTCAGTGACACAGTTTGACCTTTCTCACCCAGCAGACGGCTTGGAAAAGTCTTTACCTGAAAATACCCACGTAGTCACTTCATGAGTGCCAAGGTGGCCCTGAAACACGGGACTGCTCCATGCCAATCTCATTCTGACCCTTGGTGACTCCCCTTCTTGTTCAGTATGAATAAAAAAACATGTCAAACAACAGCTTGAGCCAAATTACACACAAACTCTCAGAGTGGTCACAGGAATCACAGAAAACTGAAGTTCACACAGCACTGAAAATATTTTTCTGTGAAACTTTAGCTATGTGGTCTTAAAAGAGGCTGGAGGGCTTTCCTGGCACTCCCTGCCTGCCAACTTGTACACAGGCCACTGAAGTGCTACCAGCTCTAATTTCATTATTTAACTCTTAGATCACTCGTCTTGCTCAGTGGAGTATTTTCATGATATCTTATAGAGCAATTTAATTTCTAGTGCTTTTTAAAAAATAAATAAACGGACAAAAAGATCTTACAGCTTTAAATTTCATAGTTTAGGAAAAGCCTTTTTTCACTTCTTTAAAGCTACTTCAACTATCAGGATAAGCACTGTGCTTAGATAAATCAAGGGCAGCGACGACTTGGCTCGTAATTCCTTCTTCAAGTAGTCCCTGTGATGAAAATGAGTTCTATTCATGGGATTCATATGTTTTCAGGTATAAAATAGAGGCCTACAGCATGAGGAGCTTACCCATCTATGAAAGCAAAAGCAGATTCAATCACAGAATGAGCCACTACAGTGCCATAACATGTAATGTTGATATTTTTTTTTAAAAGATATTTTTTTAAAAAAGGTCTACCACCTTCTATATTAGTTAGCCCCTTGTTTGGGTAATGAACATATTAATGGGTTTTATTGGCTTGGCAGTGAATCATTGTCTTTTAAAGCTGGAAGAGAGGCAGCTGGTGTCTGCTCTGCAGCAGGGAATTCATCTGTGCATTACCCACAGCATCACATCCCTCTAGTGAGCACCAGCTCCAAACAAACACTACATCAAAGACTGAAGGTAATTTGTGCTGCTTCAGATTCTTGGTGTAAGTTTCCAGCAATTATTTTTGAAGAAAAGAATAAAAGTTTCATAGTAATTAGGTTTAGGAATTTGAGTATAGAAGAGAGTATGGGAATCAACAAACTCCCAAGCATTATTATTTTATTATATATGTATGTATTTATATATATATGTATATACATATTCACAAGAGAATTTAAGTGTTCCTTTTGAAAATATATATGCATGTGTGTCTGAGTGCATGTGTGATAATATATATTTTATACATAATATATATTTTCACAAGAATCTCTGTTTGCAATATCTTGACAAACACTTTAAATTTTAATGTTTAATTTCATACTGACATTTTAGTTTCCTGTGAGAGGTTCTGAATGTGACAGGAATTTCAGCAGTGTAAAACTGCCAAAAGGCTTTTACCTGCTTGAGAAAGAACTAACAGAGCTATTATTGTCTAATAAACAATATACCTGTACCCCAAATAGCTCCTCTGCGTGAACTGAATGTCCCAGAGGAATCCGATTCAGCATCATTTTTAGATGGCATTTGCAATCCTTCTCATCAATGAATTTCTTTTTTCTTTTTAAGTAAGAGGTATTTAATTGAATGTAATTAAATCACTCTACAGTCAACAGAGGTTTTAATAGCAAAATGCTCCTTGATGAGGTTCACAAAGCGATGGTAGCCAAAAGCCTGTGAGAAAAGCAGGAACTGGCCCCAGCTTTTAGGTGCACGTGGCGATTTCCACATCAGCAGGAATTTGGATAACCCTCAGGAACAATATTTTGACAGATTTGGTTTGTTTTGTTTTTTTTTCCCTGCCCAGTTCAGATGAGACTGATATATATTAAAAGCTCTTCTGATTAAAATTATTGCAATATTTATGAAACCACTAAGAACAGCACCCTTGCAACCTCTTTTATTCTGACTTCAGCTACAGAAGACTCTCACTAACTCGTACTTTGCTACTCAGTAATTGTCACCAAAAGGCTCATGTAATTTTCATTACACTAACTTGATAGCAATCATTTAATACACACAAATCTGTCCCCAGTTTTTAAAGGAGAGATCTAAAACCTTCATGCTGCCATGGGCTCATACACGTTAACACATCTCCACTTGGTGCCGGATTGGATGTTGTTTGAGGTCAGGATTTATATTTGATGGAATCAGTGACATTTAATAGAGCATTTGTACAGAAATAAAGTGGATTCCAATAGCAAAAATCTAAACTTAAACCTGCTTTCCAGAGCAACACAGAATTTATTTTGTTTAATATCCCTGCCCTTTGGAAGATAACACTTGTTTTTTTATCTGCTTTGCATATATCCAACCTGCTAACTGCACATTTGGACTACATTTATTCCTTTGCAGACACCCAGGACAGACTGCAAAGCCCATGTAAGTGTTCCTACTGAATTCTTATGTGTATGGATAGAGTCCATCACAAGAGCTACAATACAATAGGATCAAGACTGCCAGATATAGAAGTCAGTCACCTTTGAAACATTTTGAGGTCAACTCAAGAAATAACCAAAATCAGGGTTAACAGTCACCAGCTTGGTAAATCACTCACAGATTTCAGAAGCCTTCCCAAATCTGCTTGTAATTTTAAATTCTTTTAGCAAAAACGCTTCTCCTGTACTGGTCTTGCTTTACCTTATTTTCCTTGTAGAGCATATTTAGCAGAAGAGACTCTGGAGGCACGAGGACAAATCATGCAAGCTTGGAGAAAACTGCCTGGTGTGAGGACAGTCAGTGCCATAAATACCAGTTTAGTAGCTTTGAATAGAGAACTATATGCAATACACAGAAAGTTTGGCTTTATATGACAAATTGCAAGACAGCAACATATTTTCAACTAAACCACAACATGGTCCTTCACCATGTATCAACAAAACTCGAGAGAAGGATAACATTTGGGATTCTGTTCAGAACTGCCACCCTGGCTCTGTTTGGAGGCACCATATAACAACTTTGAAACTACTCATCCATTCTCAGCTTAAGGCTGTTTTCCTACAATGCTGTTTTTATGGTGGCACTAAAGCCTCCATGTGCTAGCAGCTTCCACTAGCGTGGAGGTTTTATTATCAAGTGAAAAAAACGCTGATACACAAAATTACTGTAGGTTTAGCACCTGCTAGATTGGCATTGCTGCGTCTGAAGCAGACCTGAGTCTGTAGCCTGTGGAAATTGAGAGAAGGAATATGAGAAGTTTGACTACTTTAAGCTCTAGGCTGATTTCAGCAGTGATAAACTAATCATAGTTCCCCTCTTCCCTACCCAAGCAGGGGTTTGTTTTCTATAATGAATTTCAGACTATAACTTGGCTGCTAGTGTGGGACAACCACAGAGTTGTTTCACTGTTTATTTTTTTTAATGGACAAAGATCATTTCTTATGGGCCCTTCCCTAAATCTAACATCAAGAAGTCGTTCCTGCAAGTATTTTATTTTCTTTACATGGTCTTTCACTATATTTATTAACTGTTGTAGCAATTTCATAATCAAACACTTCAAAATGTATTTTTATTCATATGCCATGAGAAAGGCTGTGATGTTACTAAAGGGAAGTGAAAAAACTACATTTTCATTAATTTAATAATTTTTGCTGCCACTAGAATCTTAGAGAACTGTTTTTATTGCAAAGAACAAATAGGAGATATTTCAACACACTATGTATAACCAGCTACTTTTAGAGAGTTAGTGATTATGCACAAAAACTCCATCAGCTGCAGCTAAAGGAATGTGAAAAACAGGTTGTAAGTTTTCAAAAATGTCCTTCTAGACCCAGAATTCAAAATATTTGTTATTTCTAAACTTAAAAAAATTCCAATAGCTTTCTCTCATGAGGAACAGCTTGACACTTCAGTTAAAATGAATTCCAAGAAAACAAAAAGTCACAATTAATAATATGATCTCAAAGTCACATCAAGCCGACTAAGATCAACATAACAAAGTACTGAAATATTCTCTTTAAAAGCTGAATTTCCTTTAAATGACTTTAGCAGCACCACAAACAAAGACCCAGGAATGATCCCTAGAAGAAGTGCTCTAAGAAAGTGAAAAATCCTTTAAGAACTGGCATACAGCCATTTTAACAGAAAAGAGTTCCAAGTCAGTCCAGCAGGGTTATCAGCTTGGGGGCTGCCCATCAAAATACTTCATGTACCAGACCAGCACACCCTCCCTTGGTGTGGGCAGATGGTTTAGAACTGCTGACAGCTTCAGGTAGCACTTCTACTGGAGTCCAGCTCAGTCTTTGAAGCAGAAGGAATTCAGTTCAGCTAGGGAATCACTCCTCACTCCCACCCAAGTATTTCTAGGTAATGTTTTAGTAAGTTATTTAGCACAGGATGTTTGGAGCAGTGTCACAAGGAGGCTTAAGAGAATAAGAAAGCCATTTTTTAATAATAAACTTCCAGCTCCTCGAAACTATTTTGATACTTATGCTAAAAGACTTGGGAGAAGATACTCAGGCAGTTTGTTCCTAGAATTAAACAGAATTAAAAAAAAAAAATTAAAGCAGAGCAGAGTGCGGAAAGAGTTCACAAACATTTATCTCAAATAGTGCCTGCTCTGGCCACATTTGACAGATGGGCCTGGAAATTTTTGGAACCTACCTGGAGCAGTAATGTAAGGAGGTAGGTGTCACTGGCACCTTTTTGCAACAGAACCATCTGCAGGGTGCCAAACCCACTTAGAGAACAGTGTTAGAGCAGCTGGGACACCTTGCCCATGGGCATAGAGTGCTTAGTTCCCTAAAAATCAGTGTTTCCCCAGCGGCATAAAAATATTGTCCCTGCTTTAATTATCAGAAATAAAAGCAATACCATGTGGAAAGACTACTGCAAGGCAAAAACACAGAGTGTCCAGAGGAACTGCCCTTTGTGCCAGGCAATAAGGCAGCACCAGAGTCAAAGGAGCATCTTTGCTCAGCCTGTGGCTTCAGCTCCACAGTGTTGGAACTCTCACTGTAACCTGCAGCATCAGGATTTACACAGACAGACCCCAGTGCTGTTCTCTTGCCATAACAAAGGCACTAAAACTTCCTCCTGCTCTCCACTGACTTGGGCGTTTTTCCCAGACAAAGAGACATAGATCAAAATCCTGTAAAACCCAGAAAAGGCCAGAGATAGCAGGCACCATATCCATATAATTCTTCATAAGTGGCAGAGCTGCCAAATCCTACCTAGCACAGTTCCAGTACTGCTCTGAGATTAGCATGAGGCTGAGTGAGATGCATCTGCATTTTTTTAATTCCTGTTTTTTAAAACCAAACTGTAGAGAAATCTTTTTCGAGCTTTATTAAATAAAATGTACATGCAGGGAAAATAAAAGTACAGATGCATCATTTGAATACACAAATACAGTTTCCACAGAGAACTGTGAATCAGGTTTCTACTGCTGTTATAATTTACAATTACTTATCACATTAGTTCCTAATTGTCTTTTCAGAGTGCACTCAATTACAAAATTAGAATCCTTATCTTCCTGTAACAGCCACCTTCTAGACAGATCCCCATAAAATGTGCAAATTGACTAGAAGAATATTTTTCGTTATACTCTTCCTGTTCACCAAAAGATTGTCCTAAATCAAAGCTTAACCATGCTTTTGCTTTCCTGGTGAGGAAAGAAAACCAACTGCTTTCTGGAAGTGGCTTATTAGCCATTTGCTTATACAGAGACCAGGTGGTGTCATGGATTAATTCTTTTTCCTATTTCACAAAATCATAATTAATAACTTTACTTTCCATTTTTTTAAGACCAACCTTTGGCAGTAAGGCATTCTCCACAACACCCTTTTTAACTGGCAGCAACTGCTTTCTCTAAACTATGCAGACATGAAACATTTCTTGTTTCATCCTTTCCTTGTCTCTTTTTCGAAGCAGGTGCCAAGGCTCGATGTTTTGTTCAGCCTTGTTGTTTGTGGATGTGGTCATCCACCTCAAACAGGCTGAAACAATTAGCAAAACTCTGTTCCTTCTTTGACTGAAGCGTTAATACACACTCCTGCAGCTCACATGCCAGTGACTCATGCTGAGCAGAAGGGTAAAACAAAACCACACCAAAATCCCCTTCAAAATTGTGTATGAGGCTGCCTTCCCCCAGCTAATCAAACAGGGTGAAGTGCAAAGCTAAGGCTGCCAAGGCCCAGGGCTGAATGCTTTGCAGGTTTAAACACATCTCGAATGCCCTGCGTGTATTGTGATCGAGAAAATAAAATCTGAGCGCCTTTCAAGTCTGCCAGGATTAAATCTATGTTTCATCCGAAGCAGGAAAACTTTGACATCCTACAAATTCAGGTGGTAATAGCCTGTGAAAGAGGACAGTTAAATATTAATGCCTGTACAAATGAAAAGCCTCATCCATTTGGAGTGCCATTTATTTCCTTCCTCCATGCTCTCTGGAATGTATTTGCATTTTCTTCTTAGAGGAGACCTAAGGCCACACCAGCTCACAAAAGAGTTCCATACAGCCAAGATTTCATGTGTCTGTGTTGACATACATGTGAACACTCAGACACGAGGAGCTGAGTGCCAACACTGCACCAGAAGCTCACGAGAGGAGTCTGCCCAAATTGCAGAGGAGCACAGCAGTGCTCGTTTCCCTGATGTGGGACCCCCTGCTCCTTGCTCAGACTCTGCCTCTGAGCTGGACACAGCCTCCAAAGGAGACATCCCTACTGTCCTCTGAGACGGGCACAAGGCTGAATCTGTCCATGCACTACCTGGATTAACAGTGGTGGAACTGAGGCTCAAACCACCTCCAGCTAAAGACACTTGGAGCCTCATCCCAGTCCAGTAGAAAAGTCTCTTCCTAACAAGGCTGAGCATGCTTGGCTGTACATGAGCAAGGGGAAACCACCCCTGAAAGGAGCCTGCACAGAGAGTCCCCAAGCTGGTACCACAGTGCAGAAAATGTATTGGGTCCAGATTTAAGGTTTAATCTCCAAGTAGCACCAATTTCTCAACATCTGTTTTTAGTTGCTCATCTCAAAAGCTTCCCATGGACAAACTGTGTTTTGGGAAGGATTAGAATGAAGGCAGATGGGTTATCTATGACCCAGTTCAAAGTCACTGGGAGTCTCTTACTGGACTTCATGGTCCTGTCAGTGGTCTTAGCAGCAAAGAACTGATGGAAAGGCATTTTTAGGATGGCACACATGACTAAGTACATAATTCTGTCAGTGGCATTGTGTGTTGCAAGAAAGACATGAGAAAGGTGAATGGAGCAGACAGCAGAACTGCAAGTCTAAATGACAAGTAGTACATTGGAAAGCAGGAAAAATTTTACAGTTTCAGGAGAGTCAATTTTTTAGTAGCTTTCAGATTCGAACAGAGCTCGCCAGGAAAGCCCAGAGTTGTGTAGGGGTAACCCTTCATAACAGAGACATTTAATTCACCTTCCAGCCTTTACTTTCCACGACATTTTGGCATTTTCATAATTTCAAGGTAGCTGCATAATTTTACATACGTTTAAGGTAAATGGTTAATCATTATTAATTCCACTGGTATTCTCTGTGCTAACAGAAACCATTATTAACCTATTTGACAATATTGTAGATTCCTCTGGCATTAATGTGATTGTAATATGTAAATCCATAGGAATTCAACTAAATTACCATTATTCAATGTATTTAGCTACAATGCATAATTCTGTAATTTGTGCAGAAGGAAATTACATGTTGACTCACGAGACATAACTTTTCAGGGCTTCATAAAACCAAATGTGAACAATTTGTACCTATAATTATATTAAAATGTAAATGAAATATATAATGCAGATACAACACATTAAAGGAAATACACTACTTATAGCCTCAGCCATGTTGCTTAAAGGAAAAGGTTTCATATTAAACTCACCGTTTGCATTAACTACTCACATAACACAGATTTATTTAAAAGCCAGCAATATGTCAGCAGGAGTAAAGGCCTTAATCTAAAGTATATTAAAGGAAGTTTTGACAATTTGAGTTTTAAATATATTACTTTTTAATCTTACATAAAGACCTTCAAGGGCCTGTTGCAGAGGCAGCAGCTGGCTCCAGGGTACACTGGGGGACACCCTGGCAAAATCCTTCCCTTCTGGGGAAGCCTTAAGAGGGGTGGCTGAGGTCACTTGGCTTGTCCAGTCAGACCTTATCCCGGTCTGCAGCTTCCTCATGAGGGGAAACAGAGAGGCAGACATTGATCTCTGCTCTCTGGTGACCAGTGATAGGGCCCAAGGGAATGGCATGAAGTGTGTCAGGGGAGGGGTAGGCTGGATATTAGAAGAAGCTTCTTCACCAAGAGTGTGGTTGGGCACTGAACAGGCTCCCCAGGGAAGTGGTGATGGCCCCAAGCCTGACAGAGTTCAAGGAGGTTTTGGACAATGCTCTCAGGCACATGGTGTGACTTTGGGGATTGTCCTATGCAAGGCCAGGAGTTGGACTTGGTGATCCTCATGGGTCCCATCCAACCCAGGATATTTTGTGATTTTCAAAAACACACCTTTCTTAAAGTCCAAGGGACTTCACAGGACTTGGGCCAGGTAGCAGAAGAACAACCTGAACTCACTCCCAGCCTAAGGGGGAGAGAGAACTTGCTCTACTCACCCAAGAGCTGATCCAATTATTTCCATAGGCCTTTTATGAAGCCATTGGAGGAAGTCAGACAATACATGGCATCAAAATGTCAGTCATATTCAACAAAGATTTCATCCTCTGCTCTCAGGAGTGTCATTGGGTTCAAACAGGGCTCTGAGAAATGATCAGAATTTTATCTTCACACTTTAAAGGGGGTGATCTTTTCGAGTTATTCACTTGAGTAATTTCACTGATGTTTAAATTTAATAGAATTGCTCGCATATACATTGGAGGTTTGCAAGTTAACAGTCAGTAAAGAAAAACTTTTATCAATGAAGTTCAGATAAGAATTCAAGAAAAGAAAATTTTTTGCTCCAGGCTGTGCAGCAACATAAAATTGGGTTGAAAATTTCATGAGAAGAGGCTTTTATGATCTGTTCTCTTTAGCCAGAAGTATTGCAAGAAAAATTTCTGATGATGAAGACCAGAGCTGTGAACTGAATATTGTGCTCATTTGGGCACTAGGTTCATTTGAAATTCTAGAAACAGAGGAAATGTGAGGGAAGAGATTCTTGAATTTATCATCTGAGGATTTTTAGGGTCAACTCATGAACCCATTCCAGATGGAAGTTCAATTTGCATGTGCCAATAACCACATTTCAAAAAGTAGAGTTGGTTTTTTAAGTTAAATACTTTCATCTTTGAACCAATGAGGATCAAAGCCTGGTCAGGCTCTTCACAGTAAAACATCAGGTTTCCTTAGCTAGTAATGCCCCTTTAGTAATTTCTTCCTCTTTATAGCATTTATGCAGTTTCCCATGGTGTTTTCTCAAGCCCAGTAAGATGGGGTACACAAAAAAGTGGTGTATCTGATAATACAGGTAAGACCCTTGCAGCCAAGGTTGAGGGCCACAAGTGTTTGTCAGTCACTGTTATAACATTACACCCTCCAGCAAAGGCTGGGAAAGCTCTGGGATGAGAGCACAGCCCAGCATCACTGTGCACACACTGAACCCTGTCCTACAGTGCTGGAATAACATCACAACTCTCGCTCCTTCCATCCTCCTGCTGGCACAGTGTGCACATGGATCAATACCTGCATCCTACAGGCAGCAGAAATCCATGTCCTACCTTCCTGTCTCTGCATCCAGACCAGTGATTAAAAGAGAGCAGGGACTAGGTGATCTCACTACACAAATTGGATATAAATGTGTTCAGTACATTTCTAAATTAATCTGCCATTTCAGGGTAGCACTACTTGTGCTGCAGCACATATTCAGCACCCTTACATCTATCAGTGCAATTGTAGGGAATGCTAAAATCTACTTTACCTTTTCTGCAGCAATATTCTGCTTTACTCTGCTCTCTTTTCTTTTAATGAGTGCAGAGACCTCAGGTGTTCTTCCACCTTTATAGCCAACAAAGCCCCAAGTCCACAACTGCCTCAAAACCCTTCTGTTGTGCCTGCAGCTACAGCTGTCCAAGTGAGATTTTTTTCGTCATTTTGGACTCAAGTTCTTTGAATTATTGATGGCAAAGACATTCATACAATATTTAATAGATTTAGTTACCTCCAGACTGTGTAAAGTTTTAATCTTTACTCCTCCACTTTTAGCACACAGACACACACATACAGGGAAAACCAAGCAGCTTAATGTTTCTTTAGCTTCAAACTGTGTCTATTAGTTGGCATTGCCGCAGTCTTAAAGCAAGAGGATAGAGCTGTGTAACACATCTTCTTTAGGAAAAAATGTGCTGAAGTGTGCTACCTACAGAACAAAGCATTTGATATGTCTAAGAAACAGAAGGGTAAGAAATTCCCCAGAGAGAGCGCGGGGAGGATGATGCTCTGGCTTCTGTGTTTCTGCTGATCACCTTTTGATATCACACTGGTTTAGCTGTAGGACTGCAGGACTGAGCAGCATCACCCACAAGGAAGTGGAAAAGGGAAAGTGTTAAAGCACAGTGAGTTCTCTGCAAGTATGTTGGAAAACTGAACACAAAGTAGATTATTCAACACACACATTTTGCCGAAGGGAATAATCTTCCCACAGAACTAGCAGTTCTTTTGGTTTTCCCTTTCATAGCCCCACTGGGAAGCTTTTAACACTGACTTCTTCCCCCCTCCAAGAAACAGTGCAAAACTGGAGCAGTGGCAGCTGTTTGAGCCTGTTCCTACTGACGCTTACTCGTGTCAACAGTTTTACAAAAAGGATCAGCCAGTGTTAAATACTGATCACTGTGCAAACCTGAGAGAAATGTTAACATTCTTAGGAAGCCAAGAGTAGTGTTTATTTTTTCTACTTTTTCTACCCTATCAGGTTGCCCTTTCAACTTTCAGAATTTATATTCACTGTTTATCTTTCTGGCTTGGCAAAAGCCTTCCTTGCCAGTTGCCTGGGAGGAATACGTGTCCCAAATTATCTTTACCTTTTTTTTTTTCATCTTTACCCATTCTTATTGTAAGTATTATTGAAAAGAAAAAGAGAAAAAAAAAATCCAGGACTCTGAGGTTGATAGATTTTGCAAAGGGATCCTGCAGGTCTTGGCAGCACAGACTGTAACTATCAAGTCTACTAATCATACAATTATGGACCACTATTCTCAAATCTCCCACAATTGTTAAACCCATTTGTTCACCTGAAATGGGACAAGTTATCATCAAAGACAAGAACTCTTCCCTCCTTCTGCAAACCCATAAACTCCCTTCCTGCAGCAGCAGTGGTGGCCAGAGACCCATCTCCACCCAAGCATCTTCTGAAGGAGACTCTGCTGGAAGGGTGTTTGAGGCTTAAAAGGCAAAGGAAATGAACAAGTGAAAAAGGGCCTGCTCTAGAAGACAGGACAAGAGGGAGACAGAAATAATCATTTGCATCAGATTCACAACAAAAGGACATTCAGGTGTGACTCACCTCTGGCAGTGCCAATCTAACTATAGCAAAGGGAATAGAAGAACTGAATACAATGACCCAAAAACAAAGTGTGGGAAAAGTTACAGGGGAAATCAAATTAATTTGTGTTACACATCTGCCAGGCTGAATTCAGCTCCGAGTGTATAGTTTTGCAAATAAAAGACAATGTAAAGGAAAAGAAAGAGGGTTAAAATAATTCATCCATGTAGATGAATTAAATTGCTTCAGTGGTTCTCTGCTCCATCAAAACCAGCTGGATACACGTCCTTGCAGCAGCAGCAGAGTCCAGCTCACCCTGACTGCTTCCCCTATGGTTCAAACATGCATAATACATGTGCCTCTGACAGCTTCTCCCAGTCACAGAACTGTGTGTCCTCATTTATTAGGACACAGAGGTTTGAGCTGGGACTGGGAGTCAGAAACCACCGGGTCTATGGCTAATTACCCTGTTAAAACAGGCCCAAGAGTCCAAAGGAAGATTAACTTCTCTGCTTGAAATGAAGATCTGCTTGTAATTATCTTCTGTGTTGTTTCCTACTTCACTTGTTCATCTCCCAGTATATTTTCAATCACATCCAAGAATTACAATAAAACAGCATTTAACAGCATTGTTAAGCCAAGCACTCAAAAATTAAGAATTTCCAGAATTAGAACTGCCCATGCAACTTCAATTTGGCACCACTTTATATATGAATTGTTCTAATTATATGATCCCATGATATTTTATCCAGAGGACTCTTGATTAATTTACATTCTGAACACACTGCTGGAGACTTCAGGACCATTGAAAAAAAAAGCCAAAAACACACCAACAAACAAAAAACCCCACAGTTTTTAAATATCAGCTCATACAGAGTTCTAAAAAATAGCAAAAATATTTCAAGATAGTATCTAACCTCATATATATGTATTTGAGGAAAGAAGTGCATCAGTTGTGACTGACACAAGGTATCACCCACTGATGTGAAAGAGTGGTTAGAAGAGAGAATTGATACTGGTTTTGGCACATATTTACAGACTATACAGCATCACTTGATGAAGAACCATCATGTGAAAACTTAGGAGATGAACTCTCTTCTTCATCTTCCAGCATAGGAAAGGATTCTCCTGGAGCCATCCACACACCAAGCTAAAGAAAACAATTCCTAATATTATCACTAAAATTGCTTCAGTGGTTAAGCACAGCACCCACACACACACACAGTGTTACCCAACAGCTCAGCAGGAAACCTGCAGATTCCTCAAAGACCATTGCCCAGAAACCAGAACCCGGAGTGGTTTTCCAGACTCCCTCAAAGAGGTATGGAAGTGGGCCAGTCTATGATACCAGACCCAAAAGCCCTTTAATCAGCCAGACTAACACTTCTGGTGTGCAAACACTGCACTGTGGTTTCTGACAACACATCCACGTCACCTCCTGCAGGGCCAAGTGATTCCTCTGCCCCAGTGTGCCCAGCCATGCCCTAAGCTGGACTCAGCATCGTTCCCCTCTGGGGGATAATCTCTGGTCAGTCACCCCACTACACACAGACTGTAAAACCCTCTATTGTCTTCTGCTCTTCTCATAAAGAAGCTTGAAAAAATAGGTTGTTTCTATTAATTAGTATATTTAAACCCTAACCTAACAATTCAATGTTTCTTATTTTCAAGCCGGCACATGTATATTCATTGTAGCAGCAAACCCACCAGAACCAAACTGCATATACATCATCTTTTGTTTTCCATGGGGATGTGGCACAAACACTTGGACAGCTTGTATGATGACAGTAAAAACCTTGAATGCAAGTTTCTCATCTAGAGTTAATCAAAACGCCAGCTGGATCCATTACCTCTGGCCACAAGAATTTTTATGTTGAAGTGCTAAGGAGTCCACACTGTCCTTTCTTTTGAAATAAGTCTTAGGCAGATATTTATAACCTGTGGCAAACAGTCTACGTGCCTGGGAGCTTCCCAGTTTGTTTTACTAGCATTGTTAAATATAGTTTTCTCTGTTCGTAAAACATCTAAAATAGATTCTCAGAGACGTAAGTAAAGAGGGTAGAACTTCATCACCTTTCCAGCCCACAAGGCACTCACTTGTGCTTTATGCAGAGGAGCACAAAAGGTCCACAATGACAACAAACAGTGAAATTATACAGGAATTGCAACATGGAATGTCAGGAGCTGTTATTGTTCATGAGATAGGAAAAGAAAGTTTTCCAAAGATAACCTTGAAATTGTTCTTATAAAATACAGAAAATAATGTAAAACTGTACTTTTAAGTACGTAATTGAAACCAAATGTATTTAAAGAGTTAAAAAAAAAAAACAGATTAAAAAGGCTGCAAACATGGGAATACACAAGCCATGGGAGTTCTATACTCAGTCTACACTCAGATGACTTTGGATTCTCTGTTCTAGTTTAGGCATATTATAAAACAAGTTTCCTCCTCTGATGCTCAAGTAAGAGCTCCAAAATTCAGGAGAAAGTTACAAGAAAGGCCAAAACTGAGATTTCCATTTGGATTCAATTCTAGTTATATTCTTCTGGGCAGTTTCCTCCCTATTATTTTTAATTAGCTCCTCTGACAGCACAAATCACACACAATAGTAAGGGTGGTTTGAGTTTTTGTTTTTTCTCTAAAAAGTCCTCATTAAAAAAACCCACCAAGTATTATGAACACGCTCTACTGACAACAACTAAATGTTCCCAGGGCTATGAACGTTCTTCAGTTTTAGAAGAACCCAGGCAAGCCAAGGGAGACTGAAAAGAAAATAAAATAACAAAAAAAATCAATCACAACTGACAGAAGCAGGGCAGGAGATTTCTAGGAACTTGCAGCTGCTGCTCACCTGTTGCACAGCACGGGGCCAAATTCCAACCTTGCAAACAAGGGAATTGAATGGAAATCCCCTTCAGGAAAGGAAGCTGGTCCATTTGTTATGTTCAAGCAACCAGTGAAGGTCTTTGCATTTCAAACAACGGCGTGAAGGACCAGTAGCAGCATTAGATGATCTATTAATGTCAGCCCCCTATTCCCATTCATATTAGTGAACACCTTGTCCTGTAGCTTTGCTCTGATGTTATTATTCTGTTGCAGGGTTTCAGCAAGATGACTTCAATACTTCCCATTGCACAACAGGTTTTCCTTTCTTTGGTTATTTAGTAAGACATGATCCCAAACATCCCAGCACGAGAAAGAATATTTTTCAGGCTGGCTAAGCAAGCACTGATGGGTAATTAAAAGTACAGCTGCATTTGAAATGGCAGCTGACCGGGGAGGGAAGGAATTATAACTTCTGGACTTGCAAGGCAGAGGCAAGATGAAAGAAGAATCAGAATAATGTGGTGTAATTATAAAACTATAACCTATACTATCAGTGAGCATCTTTGCTATACTACTCTTACCAAAACATCGCCTAATTAATTACACTGATGATTATTTATATGATGAATCATGTTCAACTGCACTCCCCCCACACCCAGCACACACCAGCTCCAGAAATCACATGAGGCTCTTTGACTGCACCAATACAAAGGTTAATACCATCCTAGGGGAGTTGTGATCACATTATCCATAGGATAAATGATTCTGAACTGGCACATGACTCTCCCACTTTATTTTACTGGCTGCTTTAAAGTAGATGAATAAAATAAGTAGTTGTAAGAGGGAACACTTCAGGTGAAACTATACAGCACTTTATTTCCAACCAACCAGTGGCTGCTCTGACAAGAGCTATTTTTCTCCTCCTTGCCACACAGGCAAAGCCAGAGCTTTGCTTGGTGTTTTAAGTCATGCCACTTATTCTCTGCAGCTTCCTCTGAGTAAAGATTCTGGGCACTAATATCAGTGCTAAATATCAGTATTTCTATATTTTGAAAGTTAAAGACTAATTAGCAAAAAGGAAAAAAATCACAGCACCAGTGTAAAACTTCCCTGGAGGAAAGAATTGAGAGAGGTGTGCTCTGCTTCTCCAAGACAGCAAGATTCTTAAGCAATAGCCTAATTTCTTTGCTAACTTGAGATGCAGACAGGATTGATATTACAGCCAGCACTGGATACAGAGTTTTGAGCCTCTAATCATGAGTACACCTAACTTGTTTCCCCTGTTTGAGTTGCTGGAACCCTCTATATTTGAGGCACTCATTATTTCATGTACTGCAATAGTGGCAAAACTGGCAGGCCAACTCTCTAAACTGTTTTGTACCTACAATTAAGTCATCAAATTTACATCACAAAGAATAAATGCTTTTTAAACAGTTTAATTCCTTCCCTCACTCTCTTAAGCAGCAGACAGCATGAGAAGCTCCCGCTGCAGCTCCTTCAATTGTTTGTGAAGACTGCAAAGGGAAAAAACATAAATCCACTAATTAACAGAGAAACAGCAATATGTGGAATCTGGCCTCAACTGCAACCAATGGGAATTCTGCCAGCCAAGTTCACCCACCGAGTTTAACAATAGTTGTTGGAAAAAATGCAAATAGCTCCATTAGGAGTTTGGAGTGAGAAAACAAAGTCACTTGGCAGTTGATTATAGTGGAATAGGACCATACATCAATGAAACAGGGGACATTTACCTGGCAAACTAAGTTTTGCAACAATAACCCTGCCATCAGTGTGAAGGTACAGTAAAGGTCAGTTTACCTGCATAGTCTTGCTGTTTCAGAAAACATTTGGCAGGAAAAATCAGAGTTTAACTGTGGGAGTAAAGCCTCTAGGTGAGGATTTCATCTATGTGGTTTTACCTTTATATAAAGGGCAGAAGGCAAAGAACAACCAGAGATTAAGTCAGGGGTCATCCTCAAGGGAGGCACCATTTCACAGTCATGTATCAAGGTGTGAGCAAGCTTCTCTTTCTCAAATGTTCAAACTCAGTCCCTAACTGTGCCAAACCACCAGCCCTCACCACCTTCCTCTTTGCAGGGTGAGGGAGTTATCACAAGGGCAGCAGCAACTCTCTAATCTTTAGCAGACCAACCACTCCCAATGCCAGCACAAATCTGCTTCCTCTGACCCAAAGCAACATGGAAGAGCTTTACAGGAAGGCTTAGTTCTTAGTTCCTTCCCAAGCAATCTGTTTCCTTTCTTACCCTCACCTCTTGTAAGACAGATGTTTATAATTCACTCTGCTGGTTAGACTGTACCACAGAAGTGCAGGACCTCAAGGCCACTCCATTTGCCTTTGCCTCCTCACAGCTAGCAGTGATCCACAGCTGATCCTACGAGGATGAAGAAGATTTCCCTACCAAGAAAGGCCTTTTCAGTTGGACCAGGAACTGATGTCTCATTTCAGCTTGACACCTCTTGCCAAACACTCATGTTCACCTACAGCAGCAAAACCACCCTCCTGGCAACTCAGATGCTTTCTCAGAGCTTTTTACCTGGGACTGCAAACACCTGGTCGGTTCTTTCTGGTTCTTGGTCCCTCTCTGCACGAGGGGAACAGCCCCTGCCTACCCCCTCTTTGTAAGTTTTAGCAAAGTTTCTTCTCAGTAGATCACATATCTTTTCAACGTGGAAAATTTGGACCTCCCTGGAGTATGTTCTTAGAGCTATGGCAAGTAAAATATCTCCATTGCTCCTGCTAATTACCATGATTGCATTCTTATTGCCACCTACTGGGAACCAGACAATGCCAGCACAGCTGATGGCACTGTGCTGCTCCATACATCAAGGTAGGGTCTGTTCTCAAAAGTCTGGCGAGAATCAGAAACCTGGGAGACAATTAAACACCATTTTTCTCTCCAAAGACTACATTAAAGATCTTGTAACGTGACTTCTTTTGTGAATGACCCAGTCATTCTTTCAGTAGATCCAATAGCAACATTTTTCCATAATTATATGTGAGCAAGCCATAGGTAATATGTAATTTATAGCTTGCTGTAATAAAAACCCCAGTGTTCAAAGAGGCAGTAGAGTGCAAACTTCAAGACAGTATAAACAAAGAGGAACTGAGGTGAAGGAAAGCGAATAAGTCAAAGACTAAGAAACTCTTACATGTTGACATAAAAATATAGGGCTGGGCATTGCAGGATCTGCCTCCAGCCAAAGAGAAACAAAGAATGCAACTTTAGCAGCACCAGGTAGAGTCCACCTCACCAAGGGATGACACTGCAGTCCCACCTCCCACTCCAGCCTCCCAGACATCTCCTAACTAGACTGGGCAAGAAGCTTCAAGTATCTCAGATGACAGACAACTTTTTTTGATTTCATTATGAGCCAAAGCTAGAAAACTTCATTTATTTTCCTGGCCACCAAAGAGTTCGTAATGAAGTTCCTGTGTTTGGTGTCATCAACAAGGATGAAATTCTAACATTAAGAGTGAAAATTTGCACATGCAAAGGAAGCAGCAAAGGTGGGATTCAGACACTTGACCCTATTTGTTTATAACCTTCATTTTAGTTTGATCCCAAGATGTTTTTCTGATGAAGGAAATAATCTGTCCAGCTGTACCACAGGATACAAATAGGAAGACCCAGTGGTGAGATGAGATAATATTGAAGAGCTATAGACTTTCTTAGACACACAAAATCTTTGGAAGGCAACTCAATACTAATGAAAAGAACCATGATTAATGATTGATTTTTTTTTAATGTTTACTGCTAGACATTTTATTTGTTTTTCCGCAAAAGCACCTGTTTTGTTTTAATATTTTGCCTCTGACAAGCTGCTTCATAAATATTTCTATTTTGTAGTTTAAAATATTTAAGCTCTCAGTTAAGCTGTCAGTGATGTCTCATGACAATAAATGCACTGAAATAAATGACAGAGTTTAACAAAACATGCACGTTTTTCTAGAGATGATCACTGCTGATGTTCACAGAGCAATGTGAAGGATGGTGACGTCTTCATGCTGCTCACAAGAAAGACTTTTTAATCACTGGACTCTGAAGATTATTGGCTTAAAACTGCTGATGGAGAAAGAGAAAGAGGAAAGAGTAGAGGGAGAAAGGGATTGACTGAAAATCTGCATTGGGAATGGTCAAGCAGTTCTGAGCAGCAAAATGCTGCCTTGTGTTACTCAGTAGACCTTTCCCCCTTGATCTTAGACGTTTTCAAAGTCAGAGCCCTGGTTCTTTGCATAGTTATGTCTAATCTATTTTAAAATTTGCAATTATATTTTTATGATCTACAAGGACTCTGGAGAAGTTCAGTGTAATGGGGAAGATTATTTCACTGCTGAAGTTCTCATATCTAGGTGCGGAAATTCCTTCACATAAAGGAAAGACCCAAGATTTTTTTTAAAAAAGCTCTTTAAAAGACAAGCTATTTTCATAGTATATAATTTGTATACAGAAATTACTGAGCTGGAAAGAGTGGCTTTGAGTGTGACCAGCTGTGAGATAAAGGTGCATATTAGAAGGTACAAGGTAACCTTCTCAAAGCAATCCAAAGACAACTCTAAGTAACAGAAGCACTAGCCTTTGTATAAATTAAAAACAGGATTTCACTTTCATTTAAATATGTTCTATTTTTGAAACATACACGAGAGCTCTTTAGAGTGAAAGTGGTTGTGAATAACTTAACTTTATGGATGGTAAAGAAAAAAGCAGCTGCAACCTACACTTCTTAGGAAAACTTACAGAGGGATAATATATGGTCCCGTTTCCCTAGGAATACTTCCTTCTGCTCTTCCAGCAACAAGGCTGCTGCAGTGTTGTGCAAACATCAGGGAGAGGGACTGAAGCTGCACTGCAGATGGGGAGGTGCTGGAAGTTTGCAGTTAGTTTGCACTATGAACATTTTCTAGCCATATTATAACCAAAGAGAGAAAGAACTGCTTCCCACCCCCAGCACTACTGGGACTATCCATCAAAAAGCAGATTAGAAACCTTTAACCTTATGTTCCTGCTAATCTAAATATTTCCTAAGGCCATTTTATGTTGCTTTGTTTTATTCAATGGCAAGGTAATTAACAGCAAGGACAGGTACACGCATGACCCTTTTTTTAATTTACGTGCTGCCCTGGAGACTGATGCCATAAACACCTCCTGTAAGGAATTAAGTGCCTTTGACTCCCTATGGTGACATGGAGCATTCCAACTCTGTGAGACATGGCAGGCACTCCCCAGTACCTGTCTCCCAGGGGCAGCAGTGTGACAGGAGAACTGCTAACACTATTCCCAATCTCCACCATGCACCTGTTAACTACCAGTTATTTTCATTACTCTGCCTTTGTCTGGGGAAGAAGAAAGACAGCACTTTGAATCCAAAAGTACATACATGAAAGCAAATCAAGTTTCTGTTACAGTGAGATCAACCTGGAGCCGTTGAGAATATCACCCTGACTGGGTGTAGAGACCTAATGAAGTGGAGCTGCCAGAGGCACTTCGTGTTCACTTGAGACAAATCTCACTGAAACATCACAATTGGCCAGTGCTGCACTCCAGGAATGTTCTTCCACCTCTGTAAGGGCAGAGAGTGTGTTGTGGATGGTGTGGCTGCTCTGTGTGACAGTGCAGTCCAAACTGAAGGGAAACATACAGGCAAATTAATAAGGAGCTTAAATCTAATAAATATGGTCATAAATCAGCCTTTTTTTTTTCTAATAGAAATTGAGGTTAAAGAAAAAACCTCCAATTGCATAAGCTTTGCCCACTCTCTTCCCATAATGCCAGAGGAAAGCATTCTCTTCTGGAAGATGGCCTTTTGCATTTTCTCTCTCCCATATGGCAGCTTCCATATTTTAAACGCAGTGTCAGAAAATTTGTGCAAGCCAGTGCACAAGGTTATACCATCTCATCCTCTTCAACCCTAAACTCAGGTCATATTGTCAGGACACTCCTGAAGGAACAAGATTGTCTTAGGAGACCACAATTGAACATGTTCCAGTAGCAGAACTAATTAAGGCTGGCGCTGATCTAGGCAGAATCCCTGCAGATTACTGAAAGTGTATTTACTCTTTCTTAAAAGTCACACTGAAAATCAAGATCCAAGTAATTCTTTGGGAGTCCATGAAGTCACAATGACTTAGGGAAAGAATTCAGCCCCCACTGAGTTAGGAGTTAGCATTTCTGGTTAACATTCAAGTAATAATCTTCCTTGTATGACTTTCACTCATTCCCACTGCTTTGCTCCAGCATGCACAGTTCCACTTTTCTTTGTTAGGAAAAAGAAACAATCAAAAAAAAGGAAGTTGAAAAAGCATGTGAAAATGTCTCTCTCCAGCTAGTCCCTACTTGCTGCTTTTGCATGGTTCCAGCGTGGTAAACCAACAGCCATTTTTCAAACAAAAGATATTTAGATCACTTTAGGATTTAAGAAGAGCTCAGCTGGGGCAGGGTAAAGGTTAAAGTAATCTTCCAAAGCTCTTTTTAAAGATTAGATATTCATTTTCTATTCCTGTTCTGCAGATAACCACAGCACAGTGACGGAAAAACTAGCACATGCTTGGCTGAACTTCTCATTAATGAGGACACTGTTATCTGGATGATCTTGCTCCCTTTCCCTCTCATGCTGAGAGGGAAGGACACCACAACAGACATGAAAAGATAAAATACTCCAACACTTCATAAAGCATAACAGCTTTTTTGTTAATCAGTAACTGTCACTGGGCTATAAATCCATTAGGTTTACACCCAGGACTGGCAGGAGCTTTGCTGTTAAGATACAGGCCTAAGACTGAAGACAGAAGTGTTTTCCAGACCCACCACAAGCTGCCACTTAACAAGTGCCTTTCAGCTCCTCACGGGTCAAATGAAGCTTCCCACCTCTTAAACATCTCAGAGATTTCAGATTGCAGGACAGGGACATCTTGCTGTGGGATTGTACGGGAACAACCACGACAGATTTCTGATCATCCCGTAAGTGCTGCCTTCATAAAAATAATGACACTGCACATACTGCACACCATCAGGACACAGAGTTCCTCAGGGTTTGATAACTCAATATTTAATGTCCATCTCAGGACCAGATGTTTGGACATCCAAATCAATAACCAGACTTCCTAAGGCGAGAAACAGGAAACAACTTTCCTGGCTTTTAATATCCGGTAGAGTACATCAAACCCAAAGGCAACCAGCAGAACAAGTAAGACTGAAACAGCAGCCTGGGCCAGGAGCTGAGAACGTTGCTCCACCTGGGGATTACCTACTTCAGTCCTGCATGACAGCAAGGGACTCACTCAGTTACAAACATTTAAGGTTCTCACATACCTCATTTTTTTTCTCTGCCTCAGCTATATGTGAACATTCCCAACACAACAACTGAGGACAAAAAACCAAGCTACAGACAGTGAGGTGGACTCAGATATTCTAAAAGCAGGGACTATGCAGCTGAAGAAAAATAAGTTGGAAATCCATTAAAATTGGCATCAAAATGCACTGTATGATAGGAGAAACCAACATAGAGTGGAAGCCATGGAAGTCTGTCCTCCACTGGTTGCTATGAAACAGGACAAACAGACCATGTGCCTTAAGTGAGGCATTGTCATGCACTGTTTTGCATGAATTAGAATTGTGATTTTGAAACAATGTATTAAGTACTGCAAATATCTAATAATTCCATTGGGTTACATGTATTTTTACTGACTCCTATCATTTTACTTAGTGCTTCCCCACTGCTAGGCACAGAGCACGTGTAGGAGTTAGTAGTCCCCAAACAAATGTTTGCTTTTGATCAAATGCTTCTCCTGCACCCCGTTCAGGACCTGGTAGGATGAGGTCCTTAAAAATGCACATGCAGGCCATGCAGTGAGGAAGCAGGATTTACACCACACAGCAGAGGGGATAAATCAAGTTCATGAAACATGGTATTTCCAGCTGTGATGTTATACATACTGCTTTTGAGAAGCAGCAGGAGCTTTCCTTTTCCCCTACAGATGCTTTAAATATGCAAAAAAGTGGTTTATAATCCTGAGAAGGCATTAAGGATCATTTAAGGAACTGATACAGTAAAGATTTGTTTTAAGAGAGGAAACTGGAAGAGGAGTATCAGGCAGTAAAGATGTCTCCTGGTTAGGTATGAGAACCTTAGCTGCCAGAATTGTTCCTTGCTAGTATTGTCACCAAGAAATACTCCTCTCTGTGCAACCCATGATACTCCAAAGTAAATATATCTCATCTTTGCTACAGATTTTCCTTTTGGGGAATCTGTTTTCCAGAAATAAAAAATCACAGCATTGTGACAGTGGGTGCAGGTCATAGTGAGGGCAGGAACAGATCGATGCCATCCAAGCCACACACCTCTTCCAGCAGAGGTGACAGAAGTCCCATGCACCTTCAGAGAACACCACCTTTCTAGTTTTGCAGATGAAGCCAGTTTTTTTTCCTCTCTTTAGTTTCCACTAGCTGAGCTTGCTGGGAAAAGCATCTTGCTCTGAAGACACCTTTCTGTGTTGAGTAGGTTCTAGGAAACAGCTGAATCTTCTCAGCTGGTTGTTTGCCTGTTGCACTCGTAGCATCCTTTGTGCAGAGGTTTCCTAACAAGCAGGACCTGGAGCACAGCCTGGGCAGCAGGCAGCCCTCAGCTGGTTCCTGTATTCTAGTGCTTTCTTACATTTTCCAGTCCTACCCCAGAAAGAGACTCAGAAAACCAGACCTAGCCAGCCATAACAAAAGGGATTTTCTGCACTCTGTGCTAGACCAGGAGGGCTGACACCAAAGATCTCAGAGCCACCAGTCCAGGTGGGAGATTTCCTTGAATGGTGAGACCTCTCAAGAGCCTGATGAGCTTCTTGATCAGATTTATTATATCTTTGCAATCATCTGCTCTTCTCATCTCAATATGATTTGTTTAAATAAACAACCAGCATGGCTTCAAGTGCCGTTTCACCCATTCCATGTGCCTCTAGACAGCTGAAGAGGCAGGAAAGGGAATAATAGAAAACTGATGAGAGGAGAAAATAATAAATAAAACCAAAAGACAGAATGAGCACCCTTAGGGTTATAGTCAGCATCCAGCTGAGAGGTCTGTGGGTATAGAAAAGATTATTTACATTGAACTATGAATTTTGAAAGTAATATTATAAAAGCCTTCCAGCTTTAAGAATTAAAGAGAAAAGTAATTATAAGAATTACCCAAATGTTAAATGGTTTGAAAATAACTGAAATATTTCTGTCTCCCTAGTGGAATGTTTGCCATCACCAAAAGAACAAATTTCTAAAAAGGGGGTAGGGGGCTTATCATTCATTTAAAAATGCAAATATTTTAATAGGTTTCTTTTAATATATATGTTAATGAGCTTATAGACGAGCCACAAACCACAGGCCAAGTAAGCAGATGTCTTGTCAACAAGGTCTAGAATTTAGAATCATTAGGGCTCTTTTAAGAAACATACTTACTCTGACATAAAACTGAAGCACATTATAATATTTCAAATTCACACTGCTCTGTGTGACATTTTTTCCTCATTAAAATGAAGAATGACACAGCCAGAGAGAGTCCCGTCTTTCCTGCTTTGTATTTGTAGTTCAAACGATGTCTCTAGCAAATTGTCCCAGAGAGACAAAATATTAAGCACCTTGAGTGCTGTTCTGCATGCAATTAATTTCACAGCCTTTGGAAGTTTTTAATGTGTTGTGGTGACCAGTGAAATAATAATTAGTTGCTGCTCATTGTTCCCATCTTGTTCACTCTCTCTTTTCTGCAACCTGTCAAATCCTATTTAACTCTGCTTGTTTTTCTAGGTGTCAATTCTTTTACATTGTACAGCTTTCATGGTAAAATTCCAGATCTTCTTGTTCGCCCTTCAACTTTGAAAAGCAAAGAATGAGGTAGAGCTGAGGAAAGGAAACGTAATGAACGGTAACGAACACAGGGTTTCTGAATCCACAGCAAGGAAACTACACATATGATCATTAAGTAAATACCATAAAGATTAGGTCTAGTTTCTGAGTTAATTACCTGTTGGGTTGAGGTTTTGTCAATCCACTGAAATCAATAGGAGGTTTCCTACTGCCCTAAGAGACTTTCTATCCAATTAAGTCCTCTTTTAAACACACTTCCTTTGGTGCACACATACATACATCCAAAGGCAAATTCCATCCTTTGACTCTCCATAAAGTTGTGACATTTATAGCAAAAAAGCAGCACTCACATACAATATATTTCTTCTGACATTGTTGTTTGTCCTAAAATCTCAGGAAAGCCATAATTAAAAAAGGAAGAGTGCAGTAAACACCACCAGTGGTGCAAGCAGAGCAATCTGCAATATGACATACAACATAGTGACCTTGATGCTAAATTTTACAACTCTAGGGGACAAATCTTCCAAGTAATGAGTTGGTTTGGGTTTTTTTTAAGGATAAGTTTGAAAGAAAACTAAGCAGGTCTCCTCAGTGCAGAGGTTTGGTGTTACACATGGAAGATCTGAAGGTGAGCTCACATTCATCCCAAGAGACCCAAGAATGTTTCTGTCTGAGACAGAACACAAAATCATCACTGAAATAGCACAAGGTCAAGAAAAAGGATCTCAGGTTTTTTATTTTAAATCCATAATATAAACCATTTGAAATATAAACATTTGAGTGCAACTTTATAAATAATGTCACAGGCCATAAGAATGGGGGCAGCAGGTATTCTGGAAATCTATAAGCTACATGAGCATGCTGAATGACATCAGAGGTTCTTTAGGGCAGAGGAACTTTAAAAAAATTGGTTTCCAGGTTGAAAAAAAAAAAAAAAACAAGAAAAATAAATTGATGAAGTGTAGAAAATAAATTAATTTTGCAAAAATTTTCAGGAAACAGCAAAACCTACAGATATACAGGTTTTTCCAAAACTCAATGATCACATCCTTGTTCTTCCATTCCTCCAAACAAGGCCACTGCCTGTAAGTATCAAATTCTCTGCATTCAGAAAGAGGTCCAGCACAGTAGGAAATATTCCCCAGTACTTTTTGTTGTCCAAAGTCAATCTGCAATTTTTAATGTTTCCATGTTTGATTAGCCTCTCTGGAAAATATCCTGTTTTTCAAAGGTTTGATTTCTGTAACTCCAACATGTTCCCGTGGAAGTTTTAGCAGAGATTCTATCGTTGTATAATAGGAAAATAGGTTTAATTGCTTGGGAATTGTAGCTATTGAGCAGAAGAAAAAAGAAATCACTTTCCAATAACAATTCCCACGTGTAACTTCGGCAGGAACTTTTCAATTAAAGAGGAGGAAATGTAATAACAGAGCACTCCATGTTTGCACAGCACACCCAGGGGAAGGCAGGGAAATGAATCCCTCTAGGAGGCTTCCCACGGACTGAAGAAACGAGTTTCATTTTTGCACTTCACCACATGCCCATTTCCAAAGCTACAAACACTAAACCCAAAGAGAAGGACAACTAAATCCCACCAGCCTGGGTTTAAAGAGTGAATTTTGCTCTTTCAGGGGAAAACTCAACAGGGACATAAAAAGAACACACGAGCTGATGGTAAGATTATACAGCAAAGAGCTGGGCTGTACAGAGCAGGGCATTAGAGCAGCACAAGACATTTCTTTTCTCTTGCCCAACTGATATCCTCTGCCTCTTAACACTGTGCCCTAGATATATTCAGAAGTTGCATCCAAGAAGTGTCTCAGCCCTGGGAGCTGTGAAGCCCCAGGTAACCCAGCACCTTTTTTTTTCTTCCTATTTGCTGCGTGTTTAAGAGTTTTAAGTCATTCGTTTAAAGAATTTACCATTGCTTTTTCCAGAATGAACAAAAGCAAACACTGGCACAGCTGTAACACCTGACAGACTTGGCCTTTCCACTGGTAGAAAAGAGAGGTGAGGTCACCCACTTCTATAAAAGACACTTTCTCACTCTGCCACGTGCCCAGTTGGTGCAGCAGACTCAGACTCAGCACTCACATACTATAAAGCCAGTGGGTACATGTTCTGTGGAAGGAACAGAAGCTCTCCAAGTCATGACCTCTGCAGGTCAGGTTGAATTCAGACTCTGTATTAATTATTATGGGCTAAACAAGCACTATGTGAGTATTGAACATACATGAACACAGGACAGGCTGGGCCACATGGATGCACATGAGGTTGCTAAACTGTGACCTGGTGTAGGTACCTCAGAGCATTGAGCATAAGGACACAAGTAACAGTTACAGGGGTTTTCATATCAGCAGCCTGTCAGATACCAAAAAAAAAAAAGAGATTCATACTTAGAAATTTGCCTCTGTCATGTTAAAAAGTAGGTGAATTTGGCTCACCCCTTGATTTAGGTTGATCTCTTGTGGTCAAGCTAAAGAGGTGCAAGAAAGGCAAATTATCTCCCCAACTCTTTCCTCTATGTCAAAACAAACAAACAAGCAAACAAACCACTGTGAATTTGGGCTATTTACCAAGGAGATAAGAAGTACATACATCAAGGTACACAAGCAAGTATCTCCTGGGTGGTACTGCAATTGCACAAGACAGCCCTGCCTTTCAGGGGGGTTTGATGCAATTGTTTTGTATTCCAGTTGCAGTGGCTCAGTGCCATCCAAAACGCGACTGAGCTGAAAGAGGTAGAAAAACAAAAGCATCTCCTTTGTCCCAAATGAATTCAACTTCGTTAGTTTTGGCAGCTTTCAAAGATCAGAAAAGAAATATTTGTTTGATCTTTCCTTTCTTTCCACTTAAGGTCAATGATTAAAACAGGATCAGCTCAGTGACTACACCTCCAGTTCACAGTCTGTTGCATAAACATACTCAGTACCATTTTGACAGTTGTGGAAAAAAAAAATAAAAAAACCCAAGATTTTTTTCTAACAGCTTTACAGAACGGGGAAGATTTTTGCTTTCTCAGGTGGTTAAAAGGCCTGGTCATGAGGCAGAACAATTCTGTTCTAATCTTCTCTCTGCAACAGCCCTACTTCTTGTCAGCCAGCAAGTCATTCCCACTGAAAATTTCAGATATGTTATAAGCTTGACACACAAACCAAATTCAGCCCTCAGTAAGTAAAACCAGCTGCACAACACCTTAGGGTCTGTAGCTTTTCCTGGTGGCAGAAATGCATGGGAATAACAAAAAGGGGTTCTCATTAAATAAGCAACAAGTCTTGTCTAAAAAGTTGCATCTGACACACCTTGTCCTGCTGTTACTTAAGGTGTAAATTTTAAAGAGTCCAGACAGACACATCAGTCCTTGAAGTGCATTGGGGTTTGAATTCCTATCTGCACCACTGCTGCTAAAAAAAAAAAAAAAGCTAAATCCTACTGAAGATGTATGTTTAGATCATGTGAACTTTGAAGAGAATGTTCACCTGCTTCAAACTCTATTTGAGTAATTCTCTAGAAGCGCTTAAGCAGACACACTGTGGACTGGGAAAACATCCTATTATCAACTTGAGAGATTTAAGGATTAGACTGAATCCTCTAAGGCTCTTTAAAAACAAAAACAACTTTCCCTCTGCTCTTGTAATGGACTAATTCCATTTAGAAAAATCTTCCTCAAAAGAAATATAATCTTTTTTTCAGGGGGGAAAAAAAAAAATCAAAACAAAGTAGTGAGAATATTGCAGGGGGAAGTAATGTCCAAGAGGACCTTAGAGTGGCAAAGTTTCACTGGGTTCCTTCCACAGCTTTCTAATGTTTCAGTGGGAAAAATATGGTCTCTTGTTCAAATACTGAACAATAATGATCAGTTCATTCAGTATTTCACAACCCCTACCCCCCAAGAAACCTGAACCCACCTGACACACTGTGCATACAATAGAGAGAAGTAGCACAAATTACAGAAAATTTGGTGAAAGAATGACTTGCCTAAGATTACTTTTTACAATGACTCAAATCCAAGAGAAAAGCCTTACTATAAAAATGCAATAAAAATGCATCTTAAGAATTATAAAGAACAAAGTTCTAACAAAAAAAAAAAAAAAAGAGAAAAAAGTTGAAAACGTTTAATTATGAATATTGAAATGACAGAGCAAACCAAACAATTGGAATAACGTGTAGTAGTAACAGCTCTTCTGGATTAGCTGTATGCAAACTTTTAAAAAACTCACTATTAGTCCAAAATTATTCCCATTTAAATGAATTGAAAAATGTTAACAACTTCTTTTTAAATGAAAATTCAGATCAAATACAAATAAAAATAACAAAAATTATTACTGATGAGTTTAGTGCTTTGTGGGGAAAACTGGCTGTAGTGAATACCATGCTTTTGTTTTAAAATTAGTTTGGTTTCCATCTCAGAATTTGGAATATAGTCTGGTTTTCAAAGTCAGTTTTATCTATCACAATATGTTTGGTTCACCTTCATAAGTTATTTGCACATGGTTTACTTGAGGACACTATATATAGTAACTTTCAAGCATTTTGAGAATTTCAAATAGGTATCCAAGAAGCAAACCATGCACAGAGCCTCATTTATCTGGCTATTGCAAAGAGTCACTGGGATTTCTGAAAAAAAAGAAGAATAAAATGAGGTAGCAGTTCTTTTGATTCCAATAGATATTTTAGTAAATAAAGAAAAATGAGACAAATTATTTTTAAAAAAAAAGTCAAACGTTAGAGACACTAAAATATTGATTGAGCTGTTCTGAGTAAGCTCTTGAGAACCCAAGCTAAAAGAAGTTCTAATAATCAAAGGAAAGTCTGTTATAGCAGAAAGTGTTATGGTATCAACAACTGTTAATGAGCAACTTCAGCAGCTGCTGCAGAAAAATAAATCATTTTTTGTTTCCAGAGACCTGGGGTTCAAGGCTGGCTGAGAAGTAGTGCAAGATCGTAGGAAAGCAACTGAATTGATAACAAAACCTTCTTCATCAGCAACATTCGAGATAATCAGGGTGTTCATTAGTCAGAATAGGCCCAGTGCTCACACGGGGCTTTGCAGTTGCTGACAAACCTCATGGATGGACTTTCAGCAACGTTCAAGAATCACTAATTCAGCAAAGCCGATGCTTAAGAGCCCCTGCAGGTAGAAAATGAAGAGGCTCTCCCAGCAAGTCATTATGGGTTTTGCTCTTTAAGACTTTTGACAAAATAAAACCAGATTATTCCTCACTGAAAAGCATCCAAGGACACGATATATCTCATTTTGTTTGGGTTCTGTTCACTTTCAGGGAATTCTCTGTTCAAACATTCAGCTTACATTATTTAAATTATCTGAAGCACTGACTGCATATTTGAGAAAACAGTGTCACAGCCTCAGCAGAGCTGTGTTATGTTTGATATTTAGCAAAACAGGAACCTTTTATACAGTTTTGCAAAAGTGAGACTTAGAATGCATGAAGCTGAAGTTCCATTTTCAGATTAGTGCCTCTAACCTGTAGTAAAGGGAACTGAAATCTTTGGGGATATCTGGCACTGCTTCCAGAAATTGTTCCTGCTGTCTCTAAACTATGATATAGCAGTATTCTAATTTTCTTCTGTATGAAGTGCACTGTAGGAGTTATTTCCATTACTGATTCGTTGTTAAAGAATTATATGCTAATTACTACTACATTATGAATAAACTTTTTTAATACATTTCAACAGGCATCCCTTTCCTCAATCCCAAAGTTGCCTGCTTCCCAAGCACAGGAAATTCCAACTCATTCTCTGTCTACAGAAAACTCAATGGCTTGCATTTAATTTCAAAACAGAGGGAAATGGAATTTTCTGTGGATTAATATAGAAGAGCCAGAGGGTTGTCTCAGGTCAGTTAAAAACAATGAAGTTCTGCCTTCTTGCTGTACTTGCACACCTTACAGTGATGCCCATCAAAACCAGGGGGAATGGGGAAGTCACAGTGAAACATGTGAGTTTTTCCTTCTTTATGAAGGACTAATTTGAAATCATAGAGGTTTGTCCTGCTGTTTCAATAATGTTGACAGAAATAAACAATAAGCAAAAAGACACTCTCCAAAAGAGATTCTGTACTTAAACTTTGTTTTGTTCGGAAGAGAAAATGAAAAAAACTCAACCTAGAGAGCATTTAATTATTTTTTTTCCTGTTCTTAGGAAAATAGAGGCTAACATAGTAACTTGAGAACACAAATTCTGAGTACTTCCTACTTCCAAGGAGAAAATACAAATATTTATGAAGCAGAAGTCTCAGTGAAAACCTTTACATTGTTTGGAGGATCTTACAAGATTGGATTCTGCAGCATAATAAAGACAGACAAATCAGTGAAAATATATGCAAATAATATTAATGCCCCCTTAAGACATTCTAAATTTTAGCACTGATTACTCTACATTTATATATCTTTATGACTTCTCATATCTATGCAATTTCTCTGAGATGAAAATAGTTTCCTATCCAATTGATTTTTTTAATCATAGGAAGTTATTAGTATTTGTATTTTTTAATCTTTATCACTCACAGTCTTTAAACGATCATTTTAAAGTTGCTGATTAGATGAAGACTGCAGAATTCATTATAATGTGTCAAGAGTAATTGTTAAAAGACAGATAAAATAATTACTCTTATTCTTTGTGACTACATATCACATTTAGAGTATGAAAAGAATCTTTGCTCTTCAGTTTAACAGCTGTTAGAGCACAGGCTGGGAGATGAACCATACACGAATTATATCCTTGGCATTGCTGCTGTAGCCTTTCTGGATTTGCCCAAGATCACCAGGATCAAAACCTCCAAGGTTAAGACAAAAATTCTGTGGTTTACAGTTTCTTGAATGAAGAGCAGGGGCAAAGCAAGGAAGCCACTGTCAACACGAGTGCCCCAGCTTTGTATCAGAGTCTTATCAGCACCACACGGAGCAGCGAGATCACAGCACCCACTGGGACACAAACCACGGGGTCACGGGGACATTGCACTTCTTGTCTGTTCCTGTCACTGCAGAGGAACAAACACATCCCTGAGCAAGCTGATTTTAACCTCCAGTCCGAGGTTTTACAAAGCATTTGCCCATACTGGAATAAAGGGTGGCACAGTTAAGGAGACACTCCACTTTCATGCCTCTTCCATGTCCTTGGCTTATTGCATGAGGGGTTGGAGATTGCAGGAGCTTTTATTTTGCTGGATAAATGGAAGCTATTAACAAGGTCCTTGTAGTGGAACATTTAGGAAACATCATGGGCTCTTCATTAGCGTAAATGCCAATATATAGCACAGCCACTAATGCAAAAGAGCCAAAAACTTTTAGTAAGAAGGATGGAAGGAAAGGGGAGAATCAATTTTTTTTCTGCTTCATTTAATTTAAACATTTTACATCTCTCATTTGTGAAGTGAATACTAATTGAAAAACCTCAGCATTAAACCATATACATGGATCAATCAAGTAAACTGCATGTTCATTTACACTTTGTGAGTCCTTTCCTGAAGTCAGAACTACACAGATGTCTCTGAACAAGCCATTTGGGATAAGCCCACAGTCCCTGTACCCTGTCTGTGAATCACACACAGTTTCTTCCTTCACCCACAGGAATGCAAATGCAGAGCAACACCAGCAAGGTCACTGTGACATGAGAATTTTAGTCACAGTCTGCATATTTGGGTTCAGTTTTCTGATAGCTGGCACTGCTGCAGGATGCAGCAGAAAATACTCAAGAACTAAGCAGAACTTGCTAAGTAAGATTGACCAAATTCACTTTTGTGTTCCCTCAGTGAATATTATGGATGGCAGAGAGCTTTTCATCTCATCCAGAGATACCATTACAGTGCCAAGCCCTTCAAGGGCAGAGCTGACAAGAGAACAGAGCTGATGAACCAGGATTTGCCACCTTCCCAAGTGCCAAACATTCCAGGGGTTGTCCAGCTTACTTTGGCCCACTTGTGAGCCACACAGGTATTCTTAATAAATACATGGTGCCTATGCCATTGAACTTTGCTTGCCTTGACATTTCTTTATCACTCTTTTCTTGGACAAAATTTCCTCCCCAAAATTTAACCTTGCACGTTTGTTTGGGCCAAATCATAGTCAGATCAGTGACATTTATGTCTTCTATAATTGAATTCCCCTGTTTGCAGACAGCTGGCCAAAGTTTACACAATTAAATGTTAGCTGAGCAGTGCAGAATAACTTTGGAAAGCCCCATGCAACAAAGAATGTATCTGTCCATAGCAAATAACTCAACTGATATCTCGTGGCCAAGACAACACCTTGAGCCATGTAAAGTAAAATATTTTTCTTAAACAGTTGTCTTTTTTTCTTTATGCAGTATTTTAAATTGGAAGGGTGTGGCATTTTTATTTCTCTAGGAACCACTAGAAAATCTGAAAAATAGATATGTAAATGAAGTACTTTTCCCTTAAAAGAATCCATGTTCCCTTTCACTTGAGTACTAGTGAAGAGGTTCAACAAGTTTATTCCATGGTATGAATAAAGAACTAATTCCAAAATATTTATATGGCACATAACACACAGACCCATTTCATCAGCTAATGATAATCATTATTTTTGTACTGCTTTGACAACAAATTTGACAACAGCACTACAGAGCAAAAGAAACATTTTGCACATTCTTTGTGCTCCACTTCATTTTTTAAAAAAGCAAACAAATGAAAAATTCATATTGGGTGCTCTCCCCTGAACCTCTGTCCCCATGACACTAGGTTTTTCCATATTTGTTAGAGATGAGATCAATGCTTTTAAACAGGGGGCAGTTTAAACTCGTAACCCATTGAAGAAAGAGAAAGTTTTGTTAGCAAGCAGATGTATTTTGAAGCATTTAGGAAAACTGCTTCTTAGTTTGGGACGCACAAAGCTCAAGTAAGTATAATTTTATGTAAATCAGAATTTGTTGCTGTTGTCATTGCTGCTGTGAGCTTGGTTTGATTTGAACTTTATCCCACATACTGGGTGCCCTTAGAAGAGACTTCTTAAGATGAGCAAATATTTTGAGACCTTTCCCTATCCATTGCAAGACACTGCCTAGAATGAGAATCTTGTCTGCAGGAAACATTTAGAGAGATATTATCAAATATCTCTCCTAGGTCCTAGCCTTAAGAAAAAGGAAACAAAGGAATGAGAAACATAGCTAAAGAAGATTTTCTTAACCTTGAGATTTCCCTCACTGAGCCATATGCTGCTGTTTCTCAAAGGCTATTGTTGCAGCACAGGCAGAACAATGAGTATTAGTTGAATAATCAGGATAGATTATCAAAATATATAAAATCAAAGTCTATACCCTAAAGCAAGCCATAAAGAAAAGCAGCCATCTGGAGCTCACGAAATGTTTCTAGCTTTGTCAGTAAGACTTTGTTATAAATTGACAATATAGGTTGCTAATTAAAAATCTACAACTAAGCATTCTCCCTCTCTCCAGGGATTATTTCCCATCCATGCTTTAACATTCATAATTGTGATCTTCATAAATAGATCTTTAAGCCTCTGGGGCTATAGGAGACTGACTACAGGGTTTTTGCCTTCCCCTATTCACAGCCTGTAAGCAGTAAGAGGTGTGCAGTCAGTCCTTGCTCGGTTCTTGTTTTATTGCTGATTTCCAGAAACTTCCATGTGGCACTATGAAAACCGAAAACCACGGAAAATCAACTGGAAATTCTGACATGTCCTTCTGAGTTTCTCAATCCCTGTGATTTCTAAATAATGCAATGACAAAAACAAAAGGTGGCTTGGAGTTTTCCACCTGTTCCACCAAAAACCTTCAGCAGCAGCCAAAAGAGGAATTTTGAAGGACCAAACCCATATTTCCAAGTGTGCACCCAGAAGAGAAGGCACATAATTGCAGGCTACAGGCATATATTAACTTATGCACATATGTTTACAGATTTTTCTAACCCAGAAGGTGCCAATTCATTCCTCCTGTCTATACCAGCCACCTCCACTAGAACCAGTACAAAGGGCAGCCCTCCAACACTGGAGGGGATCAGAAGGGCTGTGCACAAACCCCTGCACAGAAAAAGGTTCTTTGTGATATGTTCAAATTTCTAGTTCAGGTGCAAGTTGAAAAAAAACCCCTACTTTGTTTCACATGATGGAAGGTGCCCTACTTACTGAGAAGACAGGTTTCTTTTGCTCTTTTGATTTCCTGCTGACCAGGATGTACAGATGGTTTAAAAAAGAAATAAAAAGAGAGAGAGAGAAAAAAAGGGACAGATGACACTGAAGAACAGAAGAGATTAACAGGGTCACAGTCTTGCACTCCTGGGGTCTGGTTGAAGGATTTCTGCTTCTTAAAACTGAGTAGCAAGAGACGACGGACTCATCGCTCAATGAAAAGTGAGTTACGACTTTGCAGGGTGAACTTGCTTGGCTGCTTTCCATTGCCTTGGCTCTGCAGGATGTGAAGGCTCATGGGAAAGCACTACTTTGATGTTTCCCTGAATTTTTCTGTAGAACATATTAGACACGAGGTGTATCAGATACAAGTTCAAAGCACCTGGGCTAAATTCACAGTCGGTATTGATGATTTTCCTCAGTGCTTCAGGTGACATTTTAGGCAGGGTATTTCATGTGCTAATAAGCACAGAACCCAGCCTATTTGACTAGAAACAACAGGTCTTTTGTAGAAAGATGTATAACATGGAGTCACACTAAACTTGACAGATATTAGGCTGAGATACAGAATTATTCAAGGACAGTTGGGTGGTGTGCTGGCATCTTATTATGCCAAGGAGACAACAGAAGTTGTGCTGGTAACACAGAAATGTGGGAAGAACTGCCAAAACATGTGTCATGTGAGATGCAGAACATCTTACACCAGGTATGAAGCTGGTCCTTGAACTGCAATATGGTGAAAAGCCCCTTTTCAAAACTGGCACGGAAAGAAATCCTATTCAAAGGGGGGAGTTAATCCTACATTTTAGATTCTTTTTTCTCTCATACTTTGTCATGCTATCTTTCCAAATGAAGGAACATGCTTGCCTATATTCATATCCTGCTGATATCAGAAAAAGGAAAGTAGATCATGCCAACTGGTTTCTGGTTTGAAAGATAAGAACAAATTTTCTTTAAGGATTCAACTTCTAAATATATCCATGTGCTTTCTAGGTTCTAGCAAGTTTCTAGGGATAGGGAGAGAAATTCAGGCCCCTACAAGATCTTGGTCTTGCAAAGAGCTTCATGTCATAAAGATGCTGGGCTCATATCAATCCATATAAACAGATGGAGAGCAAAGAAATCAGGCAGATTTACTCTTTGGTTCAATTTGTGTCTTTCATAAACAAGCTTGCAGCTTGTTGACAGAGACAAAACAACCTGCTTTCAAACCCCATCATCCTCGGAGTTCTTGTCTGACTCCTGATCCCTGTGCATCATGAGAAGAGAGTAAGGAAAACTGACTCTCCTTACTTCCAAGAATCCCTTCTGTGCTGGTTTTTTGATTGTTTTTTTTTTCCTGTTTGATTGTCCACCTTGTCACGAGAAGGATTCATCAAGATGCAGAGATACAATCCAAGGAACCAATTGAATACTGCAAGCAGGGAATTCTAGGGTGTTCCCTTCCACCACCCTTGCAAATTAAAATACATATCTCTACCTTTTTTTCTGTGCCAGAGGAGCACAGGCTTAAAAGAGAACTTAATGTGAGGCACTTTGGGTCAAGTTCTGCTGACGGTGTCAAAGTTAGTGATAAACCTCCAGTTGGCTAGGAGATGGAGCACTAGAAGTCCTAAAATAATATGAAGTAATAATGGATCTCTTTAAAAACAATAGTGCAACTTTCCCTTGAAAAGCAGGCAACTTCCAAGAGACTGGTTGATGCTGAAGTCGAAATACAGGGTTTAAACAATTCTCTGTGCAACAGAAGCTTCAGACAGAACTGCTACCTCTCTTGAGAACAGGGGGTTATATTTCTTTCTTCATCTGAAAGGTGATTTCATGCTTCAGGAAGTAAAGAAAGTTTGTGCACTGACAATATAAATGCAGATGCCTCCTATAATGATTGACACCAGAGGTCGTGCAAGTGGAGTTTCATTTCTACTCCCTGTAGATCAAGCAGCCAAGCGAATTAACATCTCTTCAGGAATTAGAAAGTCAAAGTCTTGACAGCTCTGGCTTTCCCCCTTGTAACGGGCTCAGTTCAGAAAGCCTCGTTGAGGTCTGATCTGCTCCTCACAATTATCTTTTTTAATAGACAGTAAGAAAGCCAATGACACTCAAAGTGTGCTGTCATAGAGGGAAATTTCTTTCCCTGCAAAGGACATAAGTGGCAATGAAAGAAACCATTACATACAGCAAGCAGTGAAACACTGTCATAAGGAAGTATTAATTTCATAGAGCTGACAGAAAACTATCTCTGCCCCAATCCCAAATGTACATCCCAAAATGAGAGACCGTTTCAAGCTTATGTCTGGAAGAATAACACTGTTCATGTAGGAGATAAGCAAAGTCTATTCTTAACAAGTTGTTTTTGCAATTTGTGCTCTCTCACCAAAGAGGGAATTTTGCAGCACAATAGCAAAGCTATTGAAGTACAACCCAAATATTGTGGCAAATAGTAAAAAGTGCAGGTCAGCATTTTCCCCCGCTGTGTATTTTTGGACTGTTGCCTAATCTCTTCATGTATAAAGGTATACAAAATATAACACAGCCTTGGAACATCAATAGGGAAAAAATAATTCTGTTGGGGGTTTTCACATGATGGAAGGTGGATGTGGCACCTGCAGACAAGACTGTAAAATTCAAAGTAGATTATCTTTATGGTCACTTGTAAGCACACCAAGCCCAGCTGTGTCTCTGCTAGAACACTGCTCCATCAGGCCCATTACTTCATGGTTGGATTTTCCACCACAGCACATGCCAGTTCCCATGCAAAGTCCCCACATATGTACATTCACCTACTGGTTTGCAAACCATTTTTTACAAAGGCCACCAGTGGCCCCTCCAGCAAAATTCTCAAAAATCACTCTCTGTTATGCAAAATAAGAAAACTTTTCTCAAGGCACCACAATAAAACCTGATACTTACACTTAGTGGGTTTTTTTGTTATTTATCTGCTTTCCTCATTGCCTAAACTGTACAAATGCATTTCTTTTAATGACTCTATGCCAACTCTATGTTAAAGACAACATTTTGGTACCACTGCTACCGTAGAAAACTAGAATAATATTCAACACAACTATTTAATTCCATCTCCCATCTTACTCCTCAGCTTAATTCACTGCTACCTACAGACTATCACAGTCCTGGTGCTATGCAAAGCAACAAAGAAAACAAGATACTGCTCAGTTTTGCTGATGTCTCCCTCTGCAATTTCCAGGTTTACATATTACACCATGGCAGGTAATGGATGCTTTCAAAGGGAATTTCTTGACAGTGAAGTTTGAGGAAACTCAGACTTCGGCAGCAGGAAACCACCAGAGCAAATATACAGATAATATTCTCCAGTAGAAACTGTTTTTAGCATTTCTGACTTGCAAACTTATTACTTAATCTAACACTTGTTACACCATCAGCTCCAAAGAATTTTAACAAATAGGACTGATATTCTTGCTACAGTGAAGTTGTAGTGCTCTACCCCAGATGAGGATCTGATCCTTTCTACCTCTTGCACCCTGTCCAAGATTTCCAGTGGCCTATTTGGGAGCTATCCAAACATGTGTTCCTGGATAGAATATAAATAGACAAGGAGGAGCATGAAAACAATCCCCCAAAGCCAACTTGGAAACACTTCTTAAGTCACTCTCAAGTCACTGATCACTGTCCAGCTGCCCTAGACAACAGACTTCAAGGTTAACACTTCCCCTGACCTACTGTCATTCTCTCAAAGATAAAATTTCACACTGACCAGGACTCTTGCTTAGAGGGATGAGAGATAATGATTTAACATGTCTCTCCTTTTATTGGATCTCTTCCCTTCTCCTTCAACTTTTCTCATGTTTTTTTTTCCATCAGATATTGGTTTAAGCCTGGATGTGCCACTTTAAGTAGGACATCCATCTTTCAGCTGCTGAGAAAGTGCTGTGCTGGTCTGACTGAGAATTTGACATGCAGAGGCAGATTGCAGGGGAATCAAGCTTCTCTTCCAATTTGTCTGAACTTTTTAATGACCTTTCTTTGTAGCAGTGATTTTCCACATGAAAGGCACATTTGGTGCTGTGTCCCTTGAAACTTAGCAAAGAAAAAAATATACACACACAAGAGTGATGAGAGCTAAGTGAAAAAGGAAAAATAGGATTCTATAAAATGAAGATTCTGGTTTTCACGCCTCTTCACCTTCTCCTTCCATACAATATCAAACTTGGTACTTCCAGTTATGCAGATGGATGAAGAGATGTTGTGTGTATCTCTCCTACCTCTTTGTCTGGAGAATGGACAGTGGGGGATGAGAGGAACAAAGCACAAATACAAGACAACAAAATGGTTCTATAAAACACCCTATGGGGAAAAAAAAAATATTGACCAGGATAGACACGTACAGAGCTGAATACCTCAACAAATAATCAGTCTCTGCTGAAAACTCTGTGTCTGAACAATAAAACCAGTAAATATTATTTATGTGTGTAATATTGATCCTTTCATCCTGTAAAATCCTAAAGCCCCTCATAAGCACTAGGCACAGAGATCTGTGGAAAACAAACAGCCATTGGAACAAAGTAATAATTAAGCATTACCAAAATGAGAAAATCCCAAATGCTCAATTCTAGGAAATCAACAAAAAGCACCAAGAGAAGGATCCAGTAGAAATCAGATAAAAACTGTACAACAGTAAGAGCATGTTTTTCCTTTTGTCATGTTTCTCTGATTTGTTACTCATTAATAATCTCTGGTAAGATTCAAAATCAGTCTCTCCTCCTTTGGTTTACCCAGAGCACAAACAGAGAACATGATTGATGCCCCAGTCACTTGCTTATAGCAAAATACTAACCTTCTGTATTGGTAATTTTGATCTGAGAAGGAACACCCAAAATTATTAACTATTTCCTTTCCTCTTCCTTATTGTCATATTAAAGATTTCATGTTTTCCTGTTTCAGATTCCATGTTAGAGGAAGAGAGTAGATATGAAAGAGAATGATAGTTCATTTTAAAAAAAAAAATCCTGGTTCATACTCTACCTGTAGTTCAGGAAAGGTGAACTGCTGTCAATCACTACAGGGAAGCACAGGAGGGGTGCACAGGAAGAAGGAGGGCACCATAATCTTGTTTCTCTCTGTGATCTTGTTCCCTTTCCTTCTACTTTCTCTGTGTTTTACATTTTCATGGCAACAAGGAGGGAAACAGGTCTTAAGTGGACTGGTGGAGTAGCTCAGACTGAGGCAACAGCTCAGGTCCCTGCTGCCAGTTCCTACCCAAAACTGTATTTACATCTGTGAGAAAAGGTTCAGAAAACCAGGGAAGAAGAAAAAAACTTAAAATTTTTAGTGACGCAACAAAACAAAAAGAAGAAACAAAGGTGGACACGGGCAGAGGTGTCCCTGTATTTTTACAGGATAGAAGACAATTGGGGGACTACAGAAGGTAGGTGTGGAATATACCCATCATCTGAAATCCAGGTCAACCCTTTTGCCCTGAATAGTTTTTCAGTTTGCACTCAGGAAGATTTTAGCTGAGCTTCATTCATGTTTTGTGCATTTCTGTCCTCTCATACTCATCTAGAGAGGTAATTCCAGGGGCAGAGCTGGGGAATGCCATCACAAGAAACTAGTCCTTCTGGGTTTTTATATGACTGAACTGCTGATAATCTGAAACACACTTTTATTGCAGCACAGTGAAACCTAGTGACAGATGGTAATAATCACTTAAATCTCCTTTATGCAACCAGCTTTTATTTTCACTGAATAAATCATTAAATCCACAATATATTTGTGTCTGTGTCGTGCATTTCAGAAGAAGCACTGCAGGGCATTTTTTGTGGAAAACTCATATTCACTTACCTATCATTACCACCAGATACAGAGGGTAAAGTCTTAATCCTTACAAAGTCAATGGCAAAACTCCACTACTTCTTCAGGGAGGACTGAGATTTCACCCAAAAAACCTCCCCAGCACACATAATCTTAAATTAAAAGTATACATTCAAATACCTCAAACTCTGGAGAGGTGCAGCTCATGAACCAATCATTGTGCCTCCAGCTCTAAAATGGACCAGCAAATGGACCAACCTGTGAAGCTGCACATCCACCATGGTGTGACAACCCTTCCTGCAACATTTGCATCTCTCCAGCACAGGGTATTGTGTTTGAATTTATTTATCCAGTCCAGACTTAGGAATCAGCAATCTTATGTGAAGGATCCTATCATATGAATGAATTTGAAAATCCTGAAGATACACACACACTTCTGTGGAAACTAGATCTGGCCAAAATACAGCACATTTCATCAATCAGTTAGAAACTGTTCTAACTAGAAGGAATAACTCTCTTTATTTTGCAGGTGGCAATACTGGGGCTCACAAAGGCAGTTGCAGAGAAGCACTAGGACCTTTTCTGACTCCCTCCCTGCTGGGCCATGTGGTGTTTAATAATCATGTACTCCTAGGAGTGGGTATTTACAGCCCTTTGTCTGTGGCATGACTGTCATGGATGGAGACAATCTTCTCCTTCCTTTACAACAATAAAAAACAAGAGAAACAGAAATAAACTAAATAACTAAAGGGCATCTATTCAAGATATTACTGTAACTGATGTTTTCCATATCATCCTCCCAGTCCCTACACAGTTTCCTGGAGTTATGGAAAGTAACAGAGCTTAGAAAATGTTCCATCTTAAAATATTAGTAATTAAAGTCATTATTACCTCATTATTTAAAACCCAAGCTATACTGGGACTTCTTAAAGTAGAAAAGTTACATGATATTTTCCCACAGAGGGAACCATCATTTAAAGCTGAAAAAAAACCCTACTATTATTTCCACCGCTCATAGTGACAGAGTCTTACATCATCTCATACCTGATGATTCTGTTTCCTAAATAAACTCCTGCTGAAGCTGTACTTTACCAGCCCACTCTGAGGAGCAAATACCTGTAGCCAAGCACTCCAAAGGTGTCATTATGGGTAGTACATTGCTCGCTGTCAAATGAAAGTAATCAGTACAAAGCCAAAAGGGGATATTTCTGGGGCAAAAAGTAGAGTGTCTTTAGATTCCAACTTCTGTTACAAGGGCTATATTGTTCATTTCAGTGTTTGTTCAAGTCTTGAACAAGGAATTCTTCCAGGTACCTCAGTGTATAATATCCCAACAACAACCAACAAAGAAGACAAAAGAAGAAGATGAGAAAATATTTCACTATTTGCAAGAAAACCTCTGTGTAGCATGATCCTTTACTTTGCTTTTTATCCTGTCAGAGCAGAGATGGAAGCTCAGTGCCTGAGACATAAAGTTCTAGAAAGGAACAGGGCAGGGAATAAATCAGTGTGAAAGGGATTTAATCCATCCTGCTAGATAAACATTTCTGATAAATCAAGGTTTGTACAATCATTACATATGTTAAACATGAAATATAAAAAGTTTAATTTGTCAAGGTTTGGTTGACAAACATAGAATCTGAAAATGTAACAAGCACAGAAAACAAGGCAGTAGACAGTCAAAAGAAACTCTTCATATTTGCACAGCTACAAACATGACTCCAATGCTCTGTTACAGATTTACCCATAGAAACTCAATGGTTGGTTCAAACACAGGTGCAGCCTGGGAGTTATGTGAAGAAGCATCACTCCCCCAAACAATTCTTGTAGCATCAACTGACTGGAAAACAACTGCATGTACCATTTCAGGTGTAAAGCCCCTTGCACAAATGTAAAATACCATAGTCACAAGAAGACCATGTAATCACATGTCCCTCTAAAAGCATTAAAAACTCTTTCTTGAAGAAAGAGTCAGCACTGACCCTCAGTGAAAAACAAACAGTCTGTTCCCACAGCCCAGCAAGAAGATGACGAAGCCAACTGAAACACATAAAGAAAATAAACTCAGAGAAGCTGATGAAGCAAAAGCAGGGTAAAACAGTTTTTCCAACAACAAACAGTGTGTTCTCTTTGCCTCTGTGAAACCAAAAGCCTGTAAATCCCTAATTATATATGTATGTACAAGCATTTACACACACTTCACATTTACTTTATGTAGACAGCAACAAGTCCAACACAGGCAAAATGCACCTCTGGCATTAACCAACTCCCAGTGCTCCAGACAAAGAGGAAAACATGCACAAACAATTCTCACAGAGCACCTTTAGAACAGCATAATGACGGATGTGCAAAGAGGAAAAAGTCTTTCCTGGCCTCTGTGGCAAGCAGCTTATATTTTGGGTATTAGCTTTGATGGGCCTTTTTTAGCTTGCATAACCACAAATTGCATTATTGTCCATAAAAATATCCTGAATGTATAATGGAAAATCCTTCAGCAATTCCTAAAATAGTGGGGGTTCAGTAGAGACTCAGTGGTATTTCAGAAGCGTTTCGGCGTAAATAGAGACAGGATGAGAGTACATTATATTTAATGAGCTCACTGCATGGCTTGTTGGTTATGGTTTTTTCTTAATTAAAGGTGCAACACTGCAAAATGCTACACATTGACCTCAGACTAGAAAAACCTGGTCAACATGTTCTTAATCCTAATTAGTTAACAAATTCTTATGTGTGTTTACTGCTGCCAGGCTAGAAAGCTTAGCATCAGGTAGAACCGAACTGCAGAAAAGTCCTTTGGCCTATTGTGTTTTTTTTCTGCACAGTTTACACCAAATAATTGCAAGAAAATCCCTGATTAATACAAAACAGAACAAATTCCTATGGAAATATAAATTAAATGCAAGGCTCATGCCATGTTGGTGGTTTTTAAATATATATCACATTAAAAGGGATGTTTTTCTCCAAAGATCTGTTGGACAAAATTGCCACAACTGAAAAAGCCTCACAAGCAGTTCAGCTGTGCACAAGAGCCCAAGGCAGTGGTTAGCACTTACTCAACCATAGCTAACAAAAGATTAGGTGTGTATATGAATTTAGCAGGGCTACAGGTACCCTCATCCAAATCTCTGGTGTAAAACTCAGTTGAGCTGCTCCTCAAGCCCTGCAGCTGTTCTTTCTTACCTCAGCTCTGCCCAGAGGCAGGTCAGCCTCTGTTACACAGATCACAGCCAGCACACAGCGTTTCTTCTGAACCCCCCAATAAGCTACAGAAGCACATTCTCCTTTGTGCTTCTTCCTTTCTTACTGTTCTTCCTCATCCAGAGGGTGAAGGCCACTCTTTTTCACCTCAGCAAAATTCATTTGAGGGAGCTAAAGGCTAAAGAAGAGGGTCTGAGCTCTCCTAGGCTGTTACAGGTAGTAAGTGTGGGGACCCCTTTCCTTAAGTTGACAGTGTGGCAGCAACTGGGATTTGAAAGGCAGAAGTCCAGCTCAGGTGTCTGAAAGGTTTGTTCATGAGACATGTGATGAAGGAAAGGTTTCAGGTGAAGAACCACCAGTTGGAGAGCAATGCCAGCCTGCAGAGCAAGGCTCAGCAGCACTCACTCACCTTTAGGATCTCACAACAAGGGTCTAATGCTCCTGGGCACTGTGAAGGGACCTCTCACAGGTCCCAGGGTCAGGCACCTTGAGTGATATCACTCAAAGGTAGGAATTTACAGACATCTTGTTTCTTCTTTAAATGCTAATTGTTGGGAACATTTACAGCTGGCTCTAAACAAGCACAGAAGGCAAATGGCATTGCAAGGTGTGTGCTGGTGTCTGCACTGCAAAGGAGCAATGAGCAGATTGGCAAAGTTTTTCCTAAGTGATCTTGAAATGGAGTAACATTGATGCCACATGCATTATGCAAAAGGGGGTGGATTGATTAGTGGGTCACACAATTCCAAAGACCCATTATACAGCTCCCTTTAAATAATTAAACACAGGAAAATGTACTACTCCTGCAAAGCTAGCTGGGAGCATCCCGCTACTTAGAAGATTCACTGCTCGCTTTGTTTCTAAAAAAATCCAAGCAGGTTCTCACTGACCTGGGGCATTGCCCTCAGTTCCATGGGCACTGTCATATTCCTTCAGACACCTCCTCACATCACATGGACAAGCACTGGTTTCCAGTGCCTTGAATTGTTCAGTGGGGTCTGTTTGCTTTCTCAAGGATTTGGCAGCGATACATTTGCTGGTGTGAGCAGGGAGTGCAGCTGCTTTGTTTTTCTAAGCATTTCCCAAAGAGTCAGGGTTAGGTTTTGTGCTTTGTTTCTTGGCAGTGGCACTGCACATCCAAAACCAAAATCAAGCTCTTGACAACAGAGAAAATATTTCAGCTTGATGTATTTTCTTTAACCAGAACTGACCATTAAGCCACGAGGAGTTAAGTTCAAGTTCAGCTATTTAGATAGAGTCCTTTTCATGTCAGGTTTGCTAAAAGGTTCAAGCATTGCCAAGTTTTAGGAAGGTTATTTGCTAGCCCAAGGAATTTAATTATTTAAAGCTTTAAAGACAGAGCTATTCGCCAGCACCTTTCTGACGCCAGGAGGTTTAAGGAGCCTGTACACATGAAAGAGTGACCCTGCTTGTCACTTCAGCAACATTTTTATGAAGGCACAAAAATGAATTGCACATTCTGTAACTTCCTAAAAGCTATTTCGAGGTAGACTAAAAAAGTATTGTAATTTTTAAAACTAATTCCTTCAAAAATGCACTATATATTTAAAAAGAACAATGAATCAACAGCATTTCACTTACCAACAGGTCCTTAACAACCTCAAAGTGCAACAAGAAAAAAAAAAGTCAAATGGATACAAACTCACATCTAAAGTGACTAATCTGACCTCTGTTAGCTAACAAGATTTGGAGGGATTGAAAAGATTTTCTGTATTTTAGAAGATAGATGTCAATGTTGAGAAGAGCTGGCTTCTGTATTTCCCTTTTATTTCTCAATTATCTTTCTCTGAACTTAGTGTATATGAATGTAGTTCAGTTTCTCATCACCTCCTAATCAGATCACTGTCTTATCACCCGATACAGAAATGAAATACCTGGAGAAATCAATAGTCAGAGCAAAGGGTCGGGTAGGGGTCAACCCTGGATAAATGATATGTTTGTCTTATTCATATCATGGCACGAGATCATCTTCATGTAATAAATCTGAAGAGTCAAAAAATGGATTCATAATGGAAAAAGAATTTGATTTAACTCAGCCAAAAAAGTTGCATTAATTGCTTAAATAACAACAGGCTGGTTTGTAAGTTCCCATTACTATTAAGAATTTCAAAGAAAAAAGACCAAATAAATTTTTTTATATTTTTGAATAACATTCTCACTATTTTTTTCATCCAGCTCTCCAGAATAAGATATTTAAATCACAACTTCTCTTTTTCCTTTCTTCTAAAAAATCACGTGCAAAGATATACGTGGCTGGAGGTGTTATAGGTCACCCTTTCCTCTGGGGATGTCTATGTGTGTTTAATAATCTACAAGTAAATCATTTCCTGTGACTGGGGTGCATGCAAAGGGTACTTCTAAGGTCTTGTCTTCCCATCAGCATCTATTTTCCTGAAGGATAATGTATGAGCTTAAATACCTTGGACACCTCCACCTTTCCATCAAATGTGGCTTAAATCAATCCCAGGTTCTAAATCTATGAGGCAAGGTGTTAGTCTCTCACATACACACCCAAAATGTGACTGCAATCTCATGTCCTTAAGGATACACCAAAGACCAAACTTAGGATAACGTTGTATGTGTAACACCCACGTACATGAGACACAGGAGACTCAGTCACTTGATGGGGATTTTCTGTAGCAGTGTTGAAACAGTATTTTCCCAAACACAGTTGTACTGAAAGCATTTTCATTGCTAACCCAGGGCAATCTGTTGTTAGTATACACTGCTCTAAGGAGACAACCTCCCAAGGGATCAAATTTAACTGGAATGGCAACACACCCCTGAGAGAGCAAGCTGAAGACTCTCTCACAAATTGCTTCACTAAATCATTTTTGAGATGTTCTTTTAATCTACTTCTGGGGTCTTTTCTGAAGGAGAAATCTCTTTTCAACAGATGGAAAACAAATATAACCCCAGTTCTCTGCCTTATCCCATTGCCTCACCAGTGACAACAGAGCAGCCACGGGCCATCATTGTGTTAGATATTGTACAGAAAAACATCTCTGCAAACTGTAGGTGCTCAGCCATGAGCCGTTATCTCCTCCTTTTCCTTTTTAAAATTTTGTCTGATATTTTGTCCTAGTGTGAGCTAGGATAAAGTGAACTTTCTTCCTGGCATGAGGTACAGTGCTGTGTTTTGTATTTAGGATGAGAGTAGCACTGGTAGCACAACTGATGTTGCTGAGCAGGGCTTAGGTCAAGGCCTTTTCTACTCCTCACCCCATCAGCAATGAGCTCCCAGAGCCTGGGGCCACTCACCCACCAGTGTCCTGTGTGCTGAGGAGGAGGAGGCCCAGCAGAGCCATCGCTGCCAGGGGCACATGTGAGCTCTGAGGAGCTGTGAGGGCTCATCACCAATGGTGCAGCCACCAACACAGTGCCATGGAACACTCAGCCCCGGGGCTGGTGTCACAGAGGGGCTGGTTCCATGGGCTGGTTCCATGTCTGGGCATGGTGGCCTCAGGGAGAAGCAGCACAGAGTCATAGAACCATAGAGAGTTTGGGCTGGGAGGGACATTATGGGCACCAGACCATGTAGTGTCGTGCCCAGCACACAAAGGATGAGGAAAGCTGGCCCAGGGCCCTGCTGGGGAACTGGCCGGGCATCGGTCAGTGGGTGTGAGCAACTGCACTGGGCATCACTGGCTTTGTATGTTCTAATTCTCTTGTCTTGCTATTCTCCTTCTGGTTCTTGTCCTGTTAAACCATCTTTATCTCAAACCATGAATTTTACTTCTTTTTCCCTGCTTCTGTCCCCCATCCCTCAGGGGGCAGGGCAGTGGGCTGTGTGGTGTTTGGCTGTTTGTTGAGCTCAACCACAGCACATTTGCACACAAAATTACACCATCCACTTTACCAGATGTTTTCCTCCTGTAATCTGTGTGACTTTTCATTGTTCAGCAGGAGAACAAGGGACAGAGCAGCCCAACCAAGTCACAGCAGGATCAGGTTCAGAGCAGACTTAAATTTGCCTGTTGTTCTCCCACTCTCTCCCGTGCTATGATGCATGGGCTCATCTCCTTAATGCAAAAGGCAGTTCTCCCTGTATGGAAATCAATTTGACTGTAGGACTTGAACTTTTCACAGGTTTTACTACAGAAGCATGAACCAGGTCAAAATTCCCTTCTGTTTCCCTCCTACTTAACCCTGTTCCTGCAACTTTAGCGTTTGCCTGAGTCCAGATGTGCCAATTTCCAGCTGAAGAAACTTTAGCTCCAGACAGCTCATGCTGCCAGAGGCTCAGTATGTGACAGTAGTAATTCTGACATATTTGAAAGCTTGTGGTTCTCTGTTTCTTTCTTTTGATATGAATTTTTGTTTAGAAAATTGCTAATTATAGCAAAAAACAAAAGTAATAAGAAAAAAAAAGAACTCACAACTTAACAATAAAATCTTGAAATGGAAACAAAACATTCAGTTAACCAGAAGCAATTACTTCATCACTATTTTCAGTTTAAGAACAACAACAACAAAACCTCCAGGTTGCGGGGGTTTTGTCCTGTTTACAGAAAACGTTTTTTCCAGGAAGCCAGCATTTTTCCCAGAACCTGAAAATGGTGTTTCCCATCCCCTCTGAAACACCATTTCTCCTGTATGTTTAAAGTTATGTATGTGCGTAAAGTTCACTGATTTCCTCATGATCTAAACACAAGTAGAATGCATTGATGAAATGCATCCAAAATGCTTTTCTACAAGAATCCCATGACTGTGGAGCACACATCCTAAATCACAAGGAAATCCCTGATGAACAAGTTAGCCACCAGCTTTACAAAGAAAAAAAAGTCAATGTAAATTCCAGAGGTCTTTTATAAGTTGTAATTAATTACATGCTATCAAATTCTAGTTCCTTTCAGGAAACTCAAGGCTACAGTGCCCATCATCATGCATTTTATGCATCATTCACCTTTTGGCTAAACTGGTCCTCTTGTAGGGTTGTTGTTTTCTACCCTGTGATCTCAGCTCCTCCACTCTCAAACTGGAGATCCCCTGGGTTGCTTTTGTTCAGCAACACACAGGGAAAAGATGATGCCACTTCACAGAGCATGTTTGGTATTCTGATACTGGATGAAAACCCAGTGTTTGGAAACTCCCATCTCCGAGGGAATGGAGTCTCAGATGTGAAGAGGTGGGAAATTTAAGCCCATTAACCTTATCGGTTCACGAAACAAATTTGGATAAGAGAAGGCAATTAGCAACTTCTAATGAGTTCTTCTAGTGAGTAGTCAGTTTTGGGAATCACTGTAGGTAGTCATATCCATAACTGGTTCACAGCCTAAAAAATCAAGTTTTCAAACAGATCTTCCTGTCCTACCTTATCCATCACAATTGCTATTTGTGTTTCCAGCAAGTGAAGCAAGACCATGATTCAGCTCAAACATTGTGGTGTTTGTCACCAGAATATCCTTCAATGACACCAAATAACCTGATTTAAGAGTGCAAGTCTTTTCTTACACATTTAAATAAAGAAAAATCCCTACTGGAGAGCAGGAGGATGATGAAAACATGGGAGACTTGAATGATTGCTGACACATACAAGGAGATGTTAGATATGGGAGGCTTGATTTTCATTTTATACTAATAAAGGATATTGTTTTATGTTTTAAACTGTATGGATCTTTTATATGAGCAGGGAGTTTCCTGACAAGTGGCAGAATAGTACATGTAGTAGGGTGCTACCCAGAATCTGGGGAGAGTGAGGCATGTCCAATAATCACCAAAATGCACCTGTTTTATTTCCTGCTTCAAAGTGGCCTCACAGGTGAACAGATCAGCTCTCTGTGCAAGACTCCTTGAGAGGATGTAAAGGTCATGTAGTGCTGAAGTCTGTGCAGCTCAGGCCAAGTTATGATTTTGAGATGCTTTATTCAGCTGTTTCAAGTGCTCATACTGGAGGTAAAAATCCAGCTTGCTGGTAGAGACACATTATATATAGCTAAGGAGAAAAAATAACATTGTGGGAACAGTGCCAGAAGAGGAGATTGGTGCTCGTACAGGTCTGGCCTGAGAATGTCAAGTAGTTTTTCTCACCTCTCCCCCTATAATGCTGAAATGAGTGCTACCAGAATTAAAGGGATGCTGTGAAGTTAAATCTGCACAGGTTCTAAAGCACTTAGAGGACTTCAGCTGGAAGGCACGACAGAAATGAAACACTTTTTTATTTTTCTCACTCACTCAAAGAAATATCTGAGAGGAAAGGCAACATTTTATAGAACTTATAAAAATATCAGAAACCTGACTCATTTCCCATCAGGTCAAAAGGTCTGTTTTCTCCTGGCTGCCATGTGAGTGAGATTTGGACTAAAAAGCCCATAACAATTCCTCATAAACCAGGAACAGCTTACAAAGAGATGGGTGCTCTCTGCCTTGGCTTTCACCCATCTTTCACCATGGAGACAAGAAAAGAGAGAGAAGATAATTAATCTGTCCAGAGATGAATGTTTGCCTTATTGTCCTCTGTTAACACTGAGAGCAAGAATGATTGGTAATTTTGTGGACTGGAATTTGTGGGCTCCTCAAGCAGGATCAGAAAGACAACGCTCCACGGGCCCATCTCTGTCTGCACAGAAGCTCCTCAGCTCCAAAGAGATGAACACTTCAAATCACTTCTCTACAGTATCTTCAACTCCCATATTTCCACCCCACAGTACTTAATTGTTTTAACTCACTTTAGCTGATTTCAGAAGTCTGGTGAACTAAAGGATATGTTTACATTTCAGCTGCAAGTTTATTTCCCAAACATTATTCTGCCAGCTCTGGAAACAGAAGCCCTGTTTTCTGGCAGCAGGCCAAACTCTCCATACTTGAACTCCATTCACAAAGTGCTAAAGGAGGTTCAGCCACTGCATATATTTGCTTTGAATAACTTTGCTGCTGTTTCAGCTGGGAAAAACTCTACATGATTTGTGTGTATATCAAACTAAAATACTCTGCATTGTCCTGAACAGATACCACTGCCCTGGCACACACATTGTTCTGCTGCATTATCCAGAGAGTTTTTCTGCCTGAAGAAATATTTGTAGCTGCTACTTCAGCAAACGCTAAAAACACCTCTAGTTGTTCTATTGGTATTAATTATTCCCCCTTCATCTCCCAACATGATGAAGAAGCATCCCAGTATGGAATACACATTGCCCCTGCAGAATGGGATCCTTGAGGGTTCTCCAAACACCTACTGGCACAGAGATGTCAGAACAGCTACCCTGGACCACACCAAAAGCCCCCCTAGCTCAGTTCCCTGCCCAGGCAGTAGGAGACACAGCACTCAGGAGCACCCATCAGGAAAGCACTCCCAGCTAATTTGCTAATAGCCAGCAGCTTAGAAAAACTAATTCTTACTTCTATGTGAGCTTACACAGACAGGAATACTTCCACTGCTAGTAGAAACACACTCTGAAACAAAACCAAAACATCTCATGAAAAATGTTTCAAGACTTCTGACCTACATTCTGCTTTTCCTGTACTCAGCTATAAATTAAGTCTGCCTGTGAATTTTGCTACTTTAATGATTCATGACTACAGAATGAGTCTTGAATGTAGAGGACAGAAAAGGATTAGCGATGAAAAGGGAAACACATATAACATTTTTCAGTGTCTTAAGTTTTAATCACCAGGAAACAAAAAAATAAATGAGCTATGGGCATTGTATAATTGCAATAAATTTTGAGAAATGAGTAGTGTCCAGAGAAACCCAATTAAGTTTAATAATTTTGTGCATCAGAGACTGGGAGGATGGGGGAGGGGCATAAATCTAAGAAGTTACTGAAAATAAAGTTTTCAACTGCAGAAAACAATGTTTAAATTAATATGACACATGGTGATACTTCTGGCTGCCTTTCTAATTGATTCTTCTTGTTAAATCAAGAGGAACTCATGCACAATAAGCAGATTGCTGAGAGGCTCTCCCCTACACAGAGATAATAGTTAACTTGCACAGAGTGGCTTATTCATAAAAGAAGAGTCTCTTTTTTAATTTAGTGAGGTTTGCTCATGGGTTTTCTAGCTTAAGGTCCAGTGTAACAGCAAGAAAGGACCAAGGCATCCCAGTACTGTCCAAAACTCACAGCCACCGAAAATTTAACCACTATTTGGCTCATATGCATTACTTTTCCCTCTAAGTGAAATCTGGAGCAAATGCTTATGATGCAACAAAAAAATAAAGTCAGGTACTTGTCTCTGTTTGCAGATTAATTCTTATACACACCACAGTAAGTATCAATCTAACAAAAAGAATGGCTTATATTAAAGCATTATCCAAGCCAATGAATGCTTGAAATGCTCATTGCTAAATTGAGCATTTTATTTCATTAAGTAGCACATCAGAGCCCTGATTTTCAAATCACTTCTGAACTGAAAACCCAACTAAGAGGCCATAAGAGGATCCTTGGTGTATAAAATAATGTAGAGATTGATAAGGAACTTCTGACCTCCATCTACAAAGTCTGCCTTTAGTATTAAAATGAGCAAGTCCAACTCATTCTTTCAGCTGGTATCCTAACTCACCAGAGGATGGTTTTTTATATATATTAAAAAAAAAGTAAATTTCTGTCTTTTGGAATTCCAGTGATCATAAACAAAAGCAGAGTGCAACAATTTAGAGGTGTCAAGAACACGTCTGAAATACTACTCAGAAACAAATCGCCCTGTTTAACTCCGTGAGATGTCCAACAATGATAAATTATGTGTCAGCACTTATGATCAATTCATTCCTTGTGCAGCAAAGGGAAGCAAACTCAGATATCATGAGACCAGAACTGACAATCAGGAAATCCTGTCAAGTTTTATCACTCTCTCTGCCCCATTTACTGTCTCCAGTAACACAAATTGACACTGAATACAAAGTGGAAAATCACTTGCTGTAACAGTATTTGGGAATGTAGCACTGATGTTTAATTTTACCCTGGACAAATTCAGAAGCTTGGCAGAGCTCAAGGATGTGGCACCTTCACAGAAGAGAACCGTGTTTGTTGGCACAGGAAACTACACAAAGAGATTTTGTAGGAGATTTTATCTGTAGTATCCAGCAGGTGTTCCATCTCATTTCAGCAACTCTGGCAGGAATTCTTCATGTAGGGGAACAAAATTCCAAAAAGAATGTATGTTATGAGGCTTATATCATTTCAGCTAATTAAAAATAAGATTTTTTTTAACGGTTAAAGGGTTTTCTTCATGGTGAGAGGATTCAGAGGTGAGAAGAAAGAGGATGTCTGCTCAGTTTAGGACACTAACAATGGGAAGAAGAGAAAAGAGAAGCCAATTTCTTTATGGTAAAATATGGATTGTGATTTTTCTCAGCGAAAATTAGAGACATTACCTTAACTATTCTGTTTTTTACTTTTATGGCCTGTGTAAATTATTTGGCATATAGGACAAACTTCATTTTTGCATACAAGTCCAGAAGCACAACGAGAGGGGAATTTCCTCATTGTTCAGCAAATTGTCTGCTTCCTATTGTTCAGTGTTGGATTTTAATTGTGCAAGTTACAGTATCTTAACCATTTTTCACTTCACCTTTTATTTTATAGCTCCTGTTATGTGTTAAGGAAAATGTTCCTTTCACTGAAGTAGCAGCAGACCAGCAGCTCCTGAAGCTTCAAGATAAGAATTCTCACCTGACTACTCATAACAAATGAGACACGTCCTGCAGAATTCACCCTTTTTATTCCAGGAAGAGAGAACGTGTGCACTGGGAGACAGAAACAGGAATGAGAAATGCCAAGTGACCTTGGGAAAGTCACTTCACTTCTTTGTTTCTCTTTGCTGCTCTTTTCCTTTGGTCTGTCTCACTCAATTAAAGACATCTGAAGCAGGAGTGCTCTTTGCCTTGTCAGCATACCCAGCCAAGAAGGTGCTCACCTCACTTGGCTACAATAGTAATAACTAATGTCCATGACAACAATTTACAAGTGATGCCCTGCATTTCTAATGCTCTGGCTAAGAAGGGTTTCAGTTACTTATTAAAGCACATGTGTTAAGTTCTCTTTTACAATGGGAAGCTGCTCTTAACTCTTGTCAGCTTTAATAGAACTCTTAAAAGCTTAGATTTGCAGCCTGACAATTTCTCCTGGAAGGCTGTTGCAGAAGTCTCCTGCTCCACTGGGCTGAGACAATCTCTTCTAATTACAAACCCAAATGCACCTTTGGACAACTCTCACCCTTCACTCTTGGGCCAACAAGGTCTTCTCTTCTGATGTTTGTGTCTGTGCTCTATTTAGAAACAAATCACAGCTCTTCCAGGTCTATATTTTACTAAGTGAAAAAGGCCAAACTCTCCTCTGAGTTACATGTAAAGCCTCCATAAGAACCTCTGCTTGGAGCTCTAATCCACCTCTCATGCAATCATTATAACCCAATTCTGGACTTAAGCTCCTATTAAACCAGGTTAAAAACCTTCCAGCTTGCTACGGATAGAGAGGCAGGGTGACCAATCCTGGATCTCCACTTCTCCCTAAAATAGAATAAAGGAAACTGTGTCCTTGCTCCTGAAATGCATTCCTCAGTGCTGTCCTTACCTGCCAGCACTCAGCACCCATCCCAGGAAGGGAGCAGAGAGAACAAGCTCCCCTTTCAGGATATGCTCTCTCCTTCCAGCTTGGAATTGTCTGTATATATCTGCATAACTATGTTTAACTGGGTGTAGGGTACAGAAGTTTTTGGGATTAATGGCATAAAAAAAGCACAAAAAAGAAACTACAGCTTGGAAGTCAATACTGTAACATTTTATATATTTGTAGTAGGAAGGATGACTTTCAAATGTCCATTGGAAGGAAATGTATAATAAGATCTTTTCTTTCTCTGTCCTTTCTATTGACAGGATATCACTTTCAAACATCATAATTTTGCTGGGTGAAAATATATGCCCTCTTTAATACAGATAAGTCATTTGCCATGCATAAGTCTTGTTAATTTAGGATTAATGTTGCTGAAGTAATTAAAGTGACCTTATGCAAAACACAGGACTATTGCTTCATACTGAAGTCCTTCTGGTTATCTGCAGGGCTAACTCCAGTCCAGTGGTATTAACAGTTGGGTTGGCTGTGGCTTTACAGCTTCAGAGGTCTCCAAAACCCACTTTAAAATAAAGGTCTTCCATTAAACCTTCCAAAGACAAATGAATGTCAGTCGGTTGCCTGAGCAGTTAACTGAGAAGTATAAACCCTTCAGTAAGGCTTAAGGAGTCAAAGACCACAGAGAGAAAGTGAGGATGCAGAAATCGTGGTATGTTCTCTTCTGATTTCAAGAGCCACCAAAAAAATGTGAAAAAAACCCAAAAATGAGTCAGTGGATAGAGGTGGCATTTAAATTGCTATCAGAGAAGTATTGTCACATGCATTAACTTTGAATTTGGTATGAACTCTCTAAACTAAAGCTCAAAATAACTCTCCACTATACTGCAGAACAGCACTTTTAGTATGACAGAATTGTTTAGCAAGCAACTGCTGCCAGATTAATAACTTATCAAGTACAAACTACGGATAAATTTGTACCATTTCTCTAGTCAGAAAAAAAAATTTGCTGGGAAATTTACATAAAAAGAAAATTCATAGAAACCAAATGCCACTACATAGGCAAGGATATAAAATAGAAAAGGTTGCTTTGTTCCATAACACTTTGGGTTGGTGGTAATTTAAAATGCTTTTCATGCACACTGCCAAAGATCAAAGTATTAATGGTAACAATTACAGAGCACAACTTGAGAGCACCATAGAAGTCAGTTACTGGAGCTGGAAAGTTTATTGTAAAATAGCGTTTACACCAATAAAGCCCTACTGAGTTTCATATTGCAAAATATTTTGACCTCCCAGGCTACTATCCATGATTATTTTCTCTTCCCCTAGGAACAGGATGACTGTTTCAAAGAAATGTCCTCTTGAAGGTACAAACATCAGCTTTGTCCACTTTTGCAGCTGACACAAAATCCATTCAATAAAATAGTTCCCTTATTTGCATATGGTTTCCAAGGACTTTGCTCAGAAACAGCTCACAGTGACAGTGTCATCTTCTTTCCCCCTGTTCATTAAATCTGCATTCACTCACTGCATACAGCACCTTTGTTCACCTTCCTGGTATCAACAAAGCTGAAGAGGGACAGACTGACCTCAAAAGGAGGCCACATTATTATAAATTTCAAAGCAGGGGTATTTCAAAGACTACTGCCTCGGGTCACTTCTGATACAAATTCCAGACGTTCACGTTGAATTTTGTAAGACACTGCTATTCAGGCAGAGCCAAGTTCAAAAGCAGCACCCAGTTATGTGACATGAAGGTTATTTCTGATGCAGAAGGCATTATTAGAAGAAATGTACCCAGCAACTCACTGCAGAACAAGAACCACCATTGTGCAGCTTTGCAATTAAAAGGAAAAGGGGTTTTTATCTTTTCCAGCAGTTGCCTGTATAGATCCAGGGAAACAGGTACATGAGTTATGGGATACTGAGTACCCAGCAGCTGGCTGGCTATTGAAATGGGGATGAAACCAGGATAAATCCCAACTGCACAGAGTTCAGTGCTTCGAAGACTGACATTTGGGGAAAGCACATTTAGGAATATACACATTGCAGCACCTATCAAAGTAGTGCTGCTGAAGGGCAGACAGCCTCTCCACACATACACACACACCCTCCACATGATCCACAGGCCCTGCTCGAGGCACTGACCCAGCTGCTGCCCAGGGCCAGAGCAGAACAAACCCCCCTTGCTCCAGGGAGCTGCTTCTGGTCAATGTGTGAAATTCTCTGGGCAGGTTTCATGGCCATCTCTTGCCCTGCACCACAATCCACCTCGATCCTTACACTCTAACAATCATTCCTACTCCCCTTCAAACTCTTTATTAACACAGACATAGCAAAACTGCTAAAACATAAAGACACAGCCTTCTTTCTCACTTACAAATTCCCCTGCAGTATCTTGCTAAAATTGCTGCCCACAGAGAACAACACTCTTGCTTTTCTTTTTCTGTTTTTCCCCTCCACCATCCAGCTTTAACACACAAGCTGTGTAACAATGCCTGGGGCATCGTCCCTGACTCCAGGAGTCTCCAGGCAATCTGCAGCCTCCGTGGTTGTGTTACAGGTGAGAGATGAGCAATAATGAAGGAACTTTACAGCATAGAACCTACGGGGATTTTGCAAGGAGATCAAGTAAATAACTTTTATCAGGAGCTTTAGAAGGTAAAAACCCCTCCCTACTAAGCTTCATCTCATCAGATTTCGGGCTTGAATAAAATGTTCACAGTGAAACCAAAGCCTCCCCAAAGCTCATCTGGGTTTGCAGTTTTGCTACTAAGTCATAGCTCAGCTGAGACTCATTGAAAGCCCAAATGTATTTGAAAACACTTGGACCCACTTCCAAAGGAACCTGAGCTGATGGATGAGTTTGTGCCTAAATTTTGGTGAAACTCAGCTAAGTATGGTCTGAACTGTTCAGAGTCAGCAGTGAAATCATTTGATATGTGCAAGTGCACATCACTGTAATAAATATTCAGCTGTAAGGCCTTAAAGATGGATGTTGCTGGTAACATGAGGGAGAATTACTTGCAATGAATATTTCTTCATATTTTCCCGTTAAGTATTTTTTTAACTTTTTTGCAGTGTCACATAAGAAATCAACAGGTCAGGATTCTATTATATTAGGCACTGCAAATGCATCAGTGTGAGTCCCTGTCTCACATAACCTTTAACTTAAATTGCATAAGAACATGATATCTTTTAGAATAAGTGATGCTGAACAAGCAGGCCTTTCTCTAATTCTCCATTAAGTCAGAAAGTGTTATGGCATACCTGTTCAACATAGGTCAGGACCTTATAAATGAGAATGTTTGGGGTGTTTTAACTTGCACTGGAAAGCCTACAGTGTAAGCAGATATTTCAGTAGGTTTTTCTCTTTTCTCCTTACAAAGCTGTGTTAAACATTCCTCTCACTTGCCCAATGCAAAAGGAGTTTTTAAAAATGTATATACATTTGGCAAATGAAGTGGGGAGGGCTGGGAGTTTTTATCCCCCTTTTGCTTCTCTGCCTTATGAGTTTTAAGGAGTCTGGAGTCAAATTTCATATAACATTGTCTGGTGAATACTGGCTCATCTTTCATGAGATGAACACGCTGACAACAACATAACTTCCCTTGACAGAAATAGGTGTGCAGCAAATCCCTAGAAATCATACTGCAAATATATCCCTAAGAATCCTTCAGATTTCCTAAAGCAGAGTGGAAACTAGAGATATGCTTAAAATCCCAAAATAATGTGTATTGTCAGCAAACAGGCTAAACTGCTGCTTCATGGGTAATGCAGGTAAAATGCTCTTAAAATGACTGTTCCAACAGCAAAAAAAAAGAAGTAGCAATTTTTATGACTTATGTCACATCACATCAAAACAAGCCAGATGATGCATTCTGTGGGGTTGTTTCACATGTGACCCTAAAAAAAAAATCACACGTCAAATGATGGCCAAGATGATTTCTCAGGAAGCAGTATGCTCCAGGTAAGGGCAAGAATTAAAGTGAAGAGTCATCTTCCCCAAAGTAAGAAATATGTGACAGGATGAGATACCTTTTACATGCCTCAGTCAAGCATGGCACTATTTTGATAAATGGTAAAAAAATGATACAAAATAACAGGAGTGATCAAAAGAGTCATCAAAACAGAAAATACCTGTCCTTTTTCCTCAGTTTGACTCAGCAAGCTCAAACTAAAGATAGTTTTGTCTAGATATTACTAGACCTTTGTAGATGGTAGTAGTAGATCTGGAACAGCTTGTGGCTATACTCTTTACACCAGAGATGAACTCTGAAATAGGAGTAGGACAAAGTTTGTAGGAAGTTGGTCCATTTTCATTAGACAAATATAGTTTGCAAAAACCAGAAGTTTTAGGATCCAAGCCTTCCTCAGTGATTCAGACCCCCATCTGACTTTTGCTCCCTTTTAGCCTCTCAAGAATCAGGCCCTTCAAAAGTAGTCTTCAGACTGAGTCAATAAAGTCTAGAGGCATAAAAAGTCCTTAAATTTAAAGCACTGAACAAGAAATTGTGGCCTTTTTTTTTCAGGCTATAGCCTAACACCAAACACCTGGGCTGTTTTAACTACCAAAGCCATGCAAATTAAATTACTGTTCTAAAAATTATCATCTCTCTCCATTTCAGTACACAAGGGCAATATCCTCATCTAGTTCTGTGAACCAGCAGCTAATTAACTTCACGCAAATGGAGATAAGCCCTTTTAGTTGGACAAAACTGTGTTTTCATAGAAAAGAACACAAGCATAAATCTGACATCTGAGAAAAGCAAATTCAACTTAATAAAGCACTGAAGGAACAAGGGCTGAAGTTAAAATAAGTGCTCCTCACTCAGTCATTGCAATACACTCTGTCATCATTCAATCTACCATGATGATGTTGCCAAGATGAAGCACCATCTTAGCAGCAATTTCCTCTGTTATAGGGTCAAACCACTTAGAACTTCTTAGTGTTTCTCGTTCTTAAGGCACCACATTTTAAGAGCAGATTTTTAACACAGATAATAGACCTGCAGAGGCACTGAGCCTGAAATTCCTCCTTCACATCCTTTCCACGGGTCAGCAGCTGAGGAAGAGAGGTTGACAGGGGCAGGAGAAAGGCAGACCCTGCATTATATATATCCTTTCACTAGACATGAAGGGGCACATTCACATTTGGGGCTGTGACAGGACATTCATCATCCTGCTCCTTCTCCCAGAGGGAAAGGAGAGCCAATAATTGCCAGTAAAAGGAGTATCTTAGAGCTCAAGGAGCGACTACTCAAGGTGCAGGGGACATGTTTCCTCTTATTCAAGGTGTGATCTGACTCACAGCATTCAGTCTGGTACTATTTACCTGCTCAAGCCTGCAGGAAACCATGTACCCCACACCCCAGTGCCTCCAACATTCATGTTGCAACAGCATCAGCTGGGGGATGGTGGTAAATGCAGTGCTGGTTATCAACTCAGAGTGAGCAAAACCAAATGCATCACATCTGATACACACCCAGAGCCCTGTGATGGCAATGACATGTGTACTGGACAGACAGATGTGTTTGTTTCCCCAAAGGACACAGTAACCCAAGACAGTTATTGAAAACACCGAAGAGCCAATTTCCTTTTTATTGCTTTCTACACTGAGGCCTTTTCCATTGTTCCACCAGGTCCGTTTCATCTGAATGCACATGGAAACTGAAAATACTTACCTGCTTCTCAATGCCAAGGTGAATTTAATCAGAAAACTAATTGCTTTCATTTTTTCTGCTATAAACTCTTCAATTTGCTGTAGAGATTACCTGGGTGAAAATTTTCTGCCAGAAATGAAGTCCAAAAGGAAATGGTCTGTGTTGTTTCTTGGAAGAAAATTGCCTTTAGAGAAATCCTATTTCTTTACTACAGTGTCGAGGACAGAGGGGGTTGAAGAAAGAGATGTATAGCTTTAGAGATTGATCATTATGATGAATGAGAGAAAAGCTGAAGGCTATAAAAGATCTCCATAGTCTATCACTATTTCTTACCCAATAATTGCACCAGTAGTTGCCATCTTCACTGTTTTTATGTAGATTCTCTCACTGCCAAACTTGGCCCCAAAAGAACTGATGTATAATATCTATCTCTCTATGCACAAGTCTTAAACTGCTGGCAGCTGCAAGAAACATGAATTACCACCAAAATACAACATTAAAAGTTTTCCAAACACATTAGCAGCCTATAGAATAGTCCTCATTTAACAAATAAGCAAGAATTACTAAAAACAAAAATTTGAAGTGAAATACCGAGTTCTCTCACTTTTCTCATTCTCTCCTCCAGCCCACTGAGGGAAGGGAGCAACTGGCTAGCAGCTGGGGTTAAACCACATCACAGCCTTGGAAAAATACACTCCTGTGTCATGGTTTCTCATGATTTCATTTTATGTCATATCCATCTTTATGGAATGGTGCTGGTTTCAGTCATTAAATGCAGACTTGGAACATTGTGTTGTGCTTCCTTAAATAGAAGCTGAGCATACACAGCTCACAGAGATAATTCTAGAGCTACCACTTTGGGAAAGGCTTTGAGATGACATTTGAATAAAAGCAAAGAAGTTTGTAAAGCTGTATTTAAACATATGATTTTCACAGTTTATAATTTCCTCGCAGTATTTTTACCTAAAACATTTTGTTACATACCACGTGGAAGATGGTGATCATTAAACTGGGTGTTAAGGAAACACACAGAGCTCCTAAAGCCCATCAATACCTGCCTCTGAAAGAGTGAAGAGTCCCAGATCTCACATCAGCAGTTCCACTGGACACAGCACAACAAGACCACGTTCCACAGTGCATCCAGCATGCCAGTGATTCAGGAGGGACACTCACACCACTTAGTCTGACACTTCATAGAACAACCCACACCAGATTTCACCCTGAGAAGGCCCTGTTAAACCCCCAGATTCGCATCCACTTTCTCAAATGAGAATTCCCACCATCTCTTACAGCAGCATGCTCCAATGGTTAATCACTTCGGCTGCTAAATAAAACCTGCATCTTTTTTGTAATAAATCTGGATTTAACATCAGCTCAAGAAAAGAGAAATGGGAGACAGCGCCAAGATACCTGTGAGGAAAGCAAACAAGAAAAAGGCAGTCTGGCTGCCCCAGCAGAATCTGTTTTCCTTATTTTAAAACCAGAGAATTGGAGGTAATTCAGCTGCTGAATTATCTAATTGCAGCAGCAAGATGAGGATGGTTTTCTAACATCCCCTGTACCAGATCTAAGTGGTCATGCTGTTCAGGGAGGAATTAAAACCTGAATTGAGTAGGGTCCAGGAAGTCAAGTGCAGGAACAAGTAGAACCGAAAGCTAATTTAATGCAAGCTCCAACCTAATGAAAAGACACGTAATTGGAGGTAATGAAGAGCCTAGCAATGGGAAGAACAGAAGGTTACAGAGGAACATAAAGGGACTGCTTGTGTACTTTGTTGAATGTGGGTTCCACAGTGCTCAAAAACACTGAGAGCATCAGGGTACATCACAACCCTGGTGCCCAAAGAGCTCCTGGATCTGTAAATCACACACTGACTGTCACACAGAGATCAACAGCTCCAGCTGACTTGCAGAAAAAGCAACAATAAAAACAGCAACAGTAATTGTAAACAGACTGAAGGAGGACCACTTTTGTTATCAGTAATCCCTACTGACCACCTGCCTACACGTTATCAGCTGACAGTGTTCCCTCCCTCCACAGAAGAAGAGTATCCTGCAGGGAGAAGAGAAAAGCAAACAGTGAGAATGAATAAATAAACAAACAGAAAGGAAAGCCTATAAAACACAGGAAAAAAATGCACGCAACAGACGAGGAAGAGAAGACAAGAACAGGGAAACAACTGATGCAGGAGCATTCTGCAGCACAGAGAAAGCCAAATCTGCCAAAAAGAAAGAAGAAAACGGTGCAAAAGCAAGAAAAACAAGAGTTAAAAAGGATAATAAGGTAAAAGCACTGCTAAAGCCAAAGTGGAACTCTTGAATGAACATTTTCTACCTACAGCCTTGCACAGAGGGTGTAGAATCTTTGCTGACCAAGCTGTGAGCAGCAAAGGGTGTTAGGACCCTTGAAATAGTTTCACAAGGGTAAAACCTCCTTAAAGAAGTGGAATTACACATTCAGTCCGTTGACAGGAGAAATGGAGTTCTCTAACAGTGAGAAAGGCTTAGAGGAAGAATCATGGAACCACCTGGACACTCAAAGAAGAGCTGGTTTTTTTACCAAAATAGAGGCCTCATTGCCATCTCATCTGAAGATATTACTGGGAATGACAGGCTAAGAGCTCACATATGAAGATATATTTTACTTACAAAGGGCTTATAGGTATACCCTAATTTTGAGCATCTCTCAGAAAGCCGCTCTCAGAAATGGTCTCATTATGCTACTGACAAACACAATAGGGGAGTTACTACCCAGAGCCTAAAACTTAAGTAGGTGCAAAAGACAGCAGGGCTTCAGAGAACAGATGGAGGGAAAAGGACAGGAATAGGAGCATAATTTAGTGTTGGAGTCCCTGTGAAGCTAACAGGAAAGCTATTCATTTATTTCAATGGACTTCGGATCAGGCCCCTCACTTCTGAAGAGCTTTGAAGTTGAAAAATGTTAGATGAGCACTCAAAATTCATATCAACAGAAAAATGTGGCTAAAGAGATGTCTGTGAGCGCCTTTTCAACTTGCTTGAAAAGGTCAGAAGATTGAGAAGAATGTTGGCACATAGGAGATGATTTAATGGGATTTGAGGAGAACACTTCAGACACAAAGAGTGGATAACACATGAAAAAAAGTTGAGCATTTCTTACAAGAGTTTGTGCACTATAGACTTATCAGGGCTATCTAAGAAAATAGATAGAAAAAAAGCAGATGAAGCTAAATCAGGGTGTTTTCCTAACTTATGATTGCCCTGAATGTTTGCTACATTTTCGTAAATCAGGGTAAAATATTTTATGTAGTTTCTCTGGCAATTTTTTCCTGTGTGGGGTGGAAGTTACTGCCTGAGGTTTACAGACATTAATAGCAGGAGGGCCTTTGTACACAGAACAACTATTCATCAAATACATCCTTCTTCAAGATTTTGTTGTTCCTCTGAACAGTGCTGAACTTTCAAGAAATCCAGGATGTTTGCAAGAAGTGGTGACATGGGCATGATTCAGCTAAATCACAAATCCTGCTGAAAGCAGACTGAGAGTTGAGAAAACCAGGTAGATCTTCTGACATTGTAACAGATTCCAAGAGAGCTCAGTGTGGAGTTCACTGTGTCTCCCCATTCCACAAAGCTCAAACACTCAGCAAAGCAAACCACCAAGGACAGAAGGGTAAGCAGGCAGGAAGGTTTCCACACTGAAGTACAACTCTACAGGCAAATCCAAGCCTTGCTGCCTGTCAAACCTCGCTCCACGGGTGAGCTGCTGCAAAAACATGATGTTTACCTCCACACAAATCTCTGCTGAGTGTTCCCATATGGCACATACTGAGTGAGAAGTGACAAAGGCAATGGGTAACTGGCACAGCACCTTCTGCAAGGATGTCTCTGCAGTCTAGAGCTAATTGCATATCCTGCAGATATCCTTCATGGGGTTAGAACTTGTTTTTTCCCCCCTTTTTTAATAAAAAGAAAGCCATTAGGACCACAGTCACATTAGGTTTTTATTTAAACTAATTTATCTAAGTTAAATTAGCTGGTATGCAGTTGAATAGGAGACAATGCTGACACCATAAAATGTGCAAAATAGCTACAGAATATGGGATGATAATGGTAGAAAGCAGTTACTGCAGGTCTGGAATTTATAGTCACTAAAACAGAGTGAAACAGCAACTACTTAACCAAAATTTGTCAGCAAGTCATGGATTAGGTAAATTCCTATTGTTTTATTTACCATGTCTGAGTGGAATTTACTGTGGTGGCACTATACATTTATAATCAACTTGTCATATTTATTATACATAAAACCTTGCAAAAGCAGAATGGTTGCTCTCTTTAGGCTAAAAAAGAAAAGAAGAAGAAAACCAACCTCTTCCTAGAGGTGAGATGTGGTTTGCTGAGAGCCTGACATACAGAATGGGTATTTTTGATACATGGGGGATTTTTTAATACACGTATTTTAATACACACTGACATAGAATCCAGAAGGAAAAAGAGTTTGAGAACTCTTAGGAAAAAAAACTACCAAAAAAAAAAACAAAAAACCACAAACAAAACAAAAACCAAACACCAAACCAAACCCATGAACACCATCTCTCATGAGACTACAACAATGGACTCTCACTGTTTACTTCCAGACAGAGTTTGGATGAGTCTCAGTGGGCTTAGTGTTTACAGGGAAAATGGCAAAGTTCAGAAGGCTCCTCATCCCCCACACACCTATAATTATCCTGTTTTCTGCAGTTTGGTCAGAAGAGGGATGGATTGTAGTTCTTTCCAGCAGCTCTATTTTCATCCCAGGGTCACTTTTTGACAGTAAAATATGTCAGAATTGGAAACCATCAAATGACATCTAATTTGCCCTAAACAATGAAGAGAACTTGTTGCCCTTTCCCACTTACTTCTGCACATCTTGTCCTTACAAAGGGTCAAGAGCAGAGAGTTGTGCTCACATGTATTAGCTGAAAATCCAGCCCAAAAGATGTACCTTGTTACCTCCCTTTTCACCTGAACTCTGAGCCAAACCTGTCATCCATCCACATTCAAAAAAGAAAACAGTGCAGGAGATAAGACCCCTTTTTTTTTCATGCAATCCTTCTTTGCCTTTTTTTTTTCTTGTGCTTTTTCTCTTTTAAATAAGGAGGGAATAACATCCTATTTTCTTGCAAGAAGAATGTCTACCATCTTATTTCTCAAAGACATGTTTCCAATGGTAGTAATGCATATTTTGATCCTCTCCTCAGCTTTTCTTGTCCTCCTTCCTTCTCTTAAAAATATGCTCCTCATCCCAAGCACTCCAATCTCTCAGTGTGCTCTGCCAATCCAAGGAAATGCTTGAATCCAACAGATTAACTACTATGCTGTGTTTTACCATTTTATGTTTTTGGAGGCAGCCTCTATTCTTCCACCCCTCACTAAATAAAAATGTTTTTAACTGCTCCCTCATTTAGCTTGAATGAAATTTCAGTTGTTATGCCCACTGTTTGAAAGAGGCTCACAGCAATATTCACATTTATTAGCTGGAACCAATAACAAAATAAACACTTGTCATTTTGCATTGCAGATCTGATCCTATTTTCTTTCTTCCTCAAAGCTATTAAAAAAAAAATAAATCAGATGTTAGAAAGAAAAATTCAGTAATGGCTCATGAATAGCGATGTTTTTATTCTAGCAGTAGGTTGGGGGTTTTTGTTTGCTTGGGTTTTTCCCCTCACACCTTTTTTTATTGTCACTGAAATGGTTGACTGCTTTTGTTATTGTATTAATTTATTGTTTTATTCATTTCTCTGATGTCTATCAGAACGCATCTGGGATGCTGCCAAACCAACAAAGAAAATTGGTTAAGAAAGAATAACAAGAAAAGAAGAAAAGAAGAAAAAAAATAGAAGAAGAAAAATGGGTAAAAAGCAAGATCCCTAGAAAAGGCCACTATATATTGGAGCTCACAAGATTCTCTTCTCTGCCACAGGCCCCTTCATTGACTATGGGCAAGTCACATCAACCTACCCCTTTTGGCATTCCATGGATATCACTCATTCCTTTAAACACACAATCTGCCTTCCACAAGAAATAAACCAAAATTCTTGAGGAAGGAAGAGTGGAAGTTACCCATACCCAGGATTCAGTAGGAAATACCAGGTCTCTCTCTTGTGAGTCTGCTCCACAGATCACTACATCAAAATGGAAAAGTTTAGCATTTATATCCTGACTTTGCTAACTAATTTTCCCTTTCTATAGTAACTGTGCTTCTGGAAAGCAGAACCAGGATTGGATTGGGAACACATCTTCCTGAAACTCAAAACTGGGAGTGGAACTCAAAGTAAAGTAAAAAAATCAACTAATGTAAAAGAGGATTTTTAAAAATATTCGTTGGTCTCACACCTTCCAGCCACAATAGTATTACTTTAATTGACAGATTTTCCTTTCTTTCTTATTTTTTTTCTTTTCCTTTCTATTTCTTTTCATCTATGAAGCTGGCAGAAGTGGGAATACTTCTCCTGAATGACTGCCCAAATGCCTCCCAGAAGTGTTTAGAGCAAGAAATACGATAAATTAATTTGTTTTGTTGGGCGTGAGAGGAATATTCCTAGTTTCATACATTATATCTGTTCTCCATGGAAAAGAGGCTGCTCCAGGAAAAGGTAAACAAAATATTTGTTTTCTTAGGAACTAAAGCCACATCCAGCCCTACTAATCTGTTGGAAGTACATATTGTGCCCCAGCTGTTACTTTATGGCTCTTGAGGAAGCAAGCAGCATACTAGGGAATTAAACAGTAGTCAAAATAAAATCGAAACATTCTTCCTGAGTGTATTTATGTAACATGTAATCATACAAATGTGAAGATGAGGAAAGCCCAGGGACAAGAATAGGCCCAACAGCGTGGGATAATTCATAGCCAGTGGTCTGAGGGTTGTGTGGGACATAGAAAAAGAGTTCAATAAAAAAAAATGTGATTTACAAACCTCATCTTTCCAATGCTGACATTCCCTTTTGAGCATGAAAAGCTGTGCATGTACAGTCCCCACACACTGAAAGAGCCTCTGCTTGCATGTATCAGAGTATTAGCACCTGTGCATGAACCAGCACACGTTCCTTAAAACAGGATTAGACCTCACACCATCACAATTTACAGGTCCCAGCACGTTCCTTGGGCACAAAACAGACTCACATCACACAGTGTGGGGAGCAACTGCTTTGTTCTGGCAAAGAAAAGACAAAAATACATGTTTCTTTCCATGTACACCTATCTACACTCTTGCACAGAGCTTGAAGAGAGGTCTGGGTAACACTTCACCAGCAGATATGCAAAATTATAACTCCTTTAAGAATAAGCATTTTCAGTCCACTCTCAAAAATGCCAGTGGAAGTGGTAACACCACCTTGTCTATAGCCAAGTGTCACTGTCTGGGGTTTTTCTAAGGGACCTATTACACTGGTACCTAAGTACCAGCAATGAAAACACCATTCTCAAATAATCTGAACAATTTTAAAGCCAATTTTCTTGTCACTTCTATACAGAATGAACATTGTTCCACAGAGCCCTCAGAAAAAGAAGTTTTTTTAAAACATATTAAATTTATACTGTACAAAAGAACTGCTGCCCCCTGCACACAAAAGGAGGCCAGTTCACATATCAGTGGCCAGCAAGCAAGTCTGGAAGGAGAAAAAAAAATTAAAAATAAAATTAAATTTTTAAAAACCTCAATTCGTATAGGCTGCGTTGCTGCAGAAGTCGAGGGATTTATCCCAAGCAATAGATAATTTTCTCTGCTGTCCTTGCCTGAATGACAGGAATAAACTCCCAGATAGAAAGTGATGCTAAGAGCACTTATTCCATTCTAACTCCTCAGCTCACTGCACGTCTGCAGAAGGCACTGAGTGTCACCAAAAAGCCCAACCAAACCTGTAACATATTCACTGCTGCTCCCTGAGGAAAACAACACAGGTCTTCAAGCAACACTGTGCTCTCACCATGAGGCTACAGCACATAAATTGCTGCATTTATGAGATGACCACTCCAACTTGTGGTCATTCCAAATTTCAGCCCTGGGTTGCCTTGCAAAGGATGGACCACTGGCCATCCGTGAAGTGAAAGGGGCAAGAGGCCCTCACAGGGAAAAACAGGCTCGTGAAACCCTATCAGAGCCAGGTTGAGCTGGCTCTCACATCAAAACTGCCAGTTCTGCAACTTTCAAGCTTTGTTTTGGGTCTCCAGTAAAAACTGTACAATTCAGTTAGTAGGTACTCTTCACTTTGGTCCCACCAGGGCATCTCAAGGACTTCTCAACGATCACTCCAACTGCGACTCTCTCGAACCTGTCACGGTTTTTAACTTAAAGGAATGTATTTTGAACTGATTGTGTCTGGAAACATCTGACACAGATTAAGCCATAACACAGCCTGCCAGCTGGCTGGAAAAGATCAAACTGGGCTGCTGCCTCAGTCACTGCTCCCATGGGAGAAATCATCTTAGAAACGGTTACCTGGAGCTGCGGTCACAAAAAAGGATGAGTGAAATCACTCAACACGCTTCACATCTCCTGCACTCTGGCAAGAGGCAGCTGAGTCACACACTGGGAAGGTGATCAGTCACCACTCAGAGCTGGGCAGGGCCCCACAGAAGTCAGTGAGACACCACAGAGGCCCTCAAGCCCTGCTTTTCCAAGGAAACAGGCTCTGGGATGAAGGCAGCCATCCTACTGTGCGCAATGACACCACAGAGGCTTCCAAGGAGCCGTGGTCTGACGTTAGCAGGCTCTGGAATCATCAGCTCACCCATTATTATGACCATTAGGCTGAGGACACCTGGCTGAGAGGCAGCAGGAGAAAGGAGGCAAACACAAAAGTAGGGGGAAAACTGCCTGGAGATTATCATTAGTACATGGAGGAACCAATATTGTGAGGTGTTTTGTCAGGGGGCTGAGGTACAGAACAGCTGCTTAGCTAATAGCATTATACAGGATCACGCCAGAAAAGAGCATTAGCAATATTATAGTGAAGGGAAGGAAAGAATTATGGGCTGCGTGTTTTTTCCCAAAGACTAATATAATGAAAAGGGTTCTGCTGAAGTCACAAAGGCACCCTTCAAATCACATACATTATAAATCAGGAAAGCCCTGAGGCATCATGTTTATATAGACATTTAAATTTAAAACAAAAATACTCAATCTTCATTTCTGAGTAGAGATTCAATTACTTTGAGCTTTAGAATCTGAATAATATGAAGCATAAAACTAAGTTTTGTCCCCAAGGTATCTCTCACTTGTGGACCATTTAAATCACCTAGTTGCATGAAGCAGACAAAACAAATTAAGCCAAAAAGGCAAGAAAATTAGACTTTTATCAGCAAAATTCAGTACAAATTGTGAAATAGAAAAACACACTAAAAGCACTTGGGCTATGAAGGGTCATGAAGCCCTATCAGCTGTACTTCTTCCTTTGCCCTAATTCTATAAAGCTCTCCACAGAAAGGCAGGAAATATTTTATTACTGCAACTATTTGACAAGCTGGTCTTAATACCCTCTCACTGTCTTGGTGAATCAGTGCCAGACTAGAGCATAATGAAATTCCAACCGTAATGCAATCGAGGTTATTACAATGACAGCCAGAAAGTTCATTGAGACTGTTCTGTAACAGTCAGTTCTTTTTCCTTTTTCCTTTTTTCTCCCTTTTCTCTTTTTTTTTTTTTTTCTCCTTCTTTGCCTTTTTTTTAACCAAATCAGAGATTGGCCACTAAAGCTTTGATTCTAGAGCTGAGAAGAGGAGCACGTGGTGCTCCTTCGTACCTCGGATTAGCTCAGCTGAGTTCAGCAGAGTCCAGCACAGGAAAGTGCACCACCAGCAAGTTAAAGGAAAGAAGCCAAAGAATCTGAACTTCCCTAAAAGTCTAGGTTTGCAAATCTGGGGGATCCTCCAGTCCCTGTCATATGCTGCTGTATCAGCATGGTATACAAATCCAATTGCTTCCTCATCCAGCCTTTTTACAGCCAATATTAAACTACTGAAGTGTCATCTAAGGCAGTTCTGCTACTCCTGGGTGAGTAACTCTTGTAGGGATTATTTGAGGGAGAGCAGAACTGTAGAACTTTCTCAAGAATAGCACTGAAGCAGGTAAAATCCAACTCCTAGGCTCCTAAACTTCAACCAGCCTTCCACAAAATTAGAATAAAGCCAGATCACCAAGGCTGCAGCCAAAGTTATGGGTTTGAAAGGGTTCTCAGATCAATACCTGTCTGTTCTGCAAACAAATGCAGATTCACTTACCTGAGTACAACAGCACCCAATGTCATTGTGCATTATTCATCTCTGCCAACTGCATTAGATCCCCCCTAGATTGTTGAAGATTTGTCTTCCTTGGCCAGACAATTCCCTTTCATCCTGCAACTACTTCTTAAACCTTTTCTACTTCTACATTATCAAGATAACTTCCTCACTGGAACTCAGAGAAATAAAAATCCTCAAAGTAGCTGCCTTTGCATCAAACCACTCCAGTCTGTTAAAATAATCGCAAAAGCCCAAAGTTTCCAACAGGATAGACAGGCAACAGATAGAGACTGTGGGGTTGAACAATGCAGTTTTTCTCATAGCTACTCTAGTTTTGCAAGCCTGGGGCAAACCTGTGCACAGCATTCCCTGTGCATGTCAGTGCTGTAACATTCCAACAGACCCATGTGCTCTTTCCATGGTCATTACAAAACCCACGCCTGGCTTGGCATATGCTGAAGTCAAGAGCCTACCAGAGAATGCTGGACTGGGCCAAACATGCACAAACAAATGTATTAGCCTCTAGGTAAAATGAGTTCCTGGGAATTTAGGGTAGGGCAAAGAAATAAAAACCAATGGACAGTTCTGCCAGGATGGACTTGCAGGCATTGCCCAGGATTGCAGGTCTGGTCACCCCTGGATCTGCCAAGGCATGTTATACTTGGAACAAACTGCAGCATGTCCCTGTGACATGGTCAGTACCCACTGGACTCAGATAAATGCAAACCATTTTTTTTCCTGGGACCTGAAGCAGGAAATCAACACAAGGCTTTGCCCTCAAACAGAAATCGAGGGTTTCCAGCCACCTTTCTGCACTACACAGGTACAACACAATGATTGGAAAGGAACTTTCTCAGCAGTCTCTGTGCAGTGCTCTCAGGCTATAAAGGATTCTGCTAATAGTCCTCTGAGGCTCCCTGAATGTCACTTCATACTGCAAAGCAGCCTTATCTGGACCAAAAGCATGGCCTTCAGGTCTCCAGAGATAAAAGGCCAGAGCACTAAACCGCTCTGTCTTGCCAGCCACAATAAAGAGTCGTTTAATTTAACCAAACTCATTTAAAATACAGATTGATAAAGAACAGGACCAGATTATTTAATAACAAAAATGAAACTATTCCTCTGGGTTGGATGACACTCCAACACTCTTGCAAGAGAGAGAAATGGTAAAATGCTTAATAGAATTTACAGCATTTCATTCAGATAAAAGAGGATGCTCAATTTATGGGTGATGTTTAGCTCAGAGCAGCAGTAAAAGTCAGGTCAATAAGTGATTCTTTTTCCTGACTTGGAAAAAGTATTCTGACTAAACAAAGAATCACCATAAACCACAAAGAGGCAGAGAAAGGAGTCGCCTGATAGAAAGGCCCCCACTGCAAAAATAGCAAAAGGTGGCTTTCTTTTAGATAGCTGGAAAATGTCAAAGCAAAGCAAATCATTTGTGTAGTGTCTGTAAATAAAATATTATCTTGGAAAATACAAACACCAAGTTGGAAATAAATCACAAAGTCATTCCCTGGCAAAAATAGAATTGGCCTTTTTAATTAGAAACACTTAACAAGGTCATCCGTGAGCCTGCAAGTCCAATTTGATTAAGTGGAATGCTCCAAATTTAAGAAAATCCTAGAGGAAGAAAATAGTAGCAAGAAAAGTAGAGGAGCTTTAGGGCAGTGTTGAGAGCTTGTTGAAGAGTAGCCATGGGGATCTGTCTAATGGAGGAGAACGGAGGTGTAGAGCATTTAATGCAGAACTCAGCACTGAGCATACTCACCTTTTCTGCTTCTCAAACACATCCTAACAAGGCACTGAAAAAGCCTGAGTAAACTGTAGTTAATACTTCAGTTAATATGGAAGAAAAACTTCTGCAAACTTAAATGGCAGCAAAGTGAGTCCCAATCCTTTAGATTCCATGGAATGGTTTGCTTTTATCCTGTTAGCAGCAGAATTACATTTAGGTCCCACACTGTATGAGGGACTGAATACACACAGAATAAGAAATAGTCCTCTGGCCTGGAGAGGTCTAATGGTCCAAATTAGAGCCAGAGGGGAAAAGCTGTGTGGAAGATAGGATTTGCCCTATTTTACAACTGAAAACCATAGCACAGATCAAATGAGTTGCCCAAGGTCACGTGTACTCTGTGGTTTATTCAGAAATGAAATCCCAGTCTCCCCAGTTTCATGTCAGTGCTTTAACCTTAGACCATCATTTCACTGTTAAAAGATACAGAGGAATCAAGCCCTGCTCTATCCCAGCAGTGAGCTAAAGCATCCTGTTCACGTGAAAGGCCAACTGAGAGAAAGGAGAATTAAAGGTAATGAAGTCTCTCAGAGGCTCATTTGTTTTGAAAGGCAGGTCACTGATTTAGATGCTTAACTCAGGACCCCACTCAGAAACTCTTAATCCCAGAACTCACTCTGAATATTGCAGTTTTGCACTGCTGCTGTACACCCTCACTGCATTTTTTTAATTACACCATCATTTTCTGCAGACATTCCCCAGGTTCTTAGGGTGGAATTACTTGAAAGTTATTTAGCAAACACCCAATGCCAAGCAGTAATCTATTCCATTTGAGCTGGAAGCAGAATAGCCAAATAAGACCATGTCTCCAGGCCTCTCTGCCTAAAGAGAAGGAGACCAAGGACATGGAGAAAAAACACAAAGGGAAACTTTCTGGTTCAACTGTACCAAGCACAAACTTATTTACAAAACAGGTTGTTTGCAAAGATTTCATGCCTACTGCTGGCAGGCAGCAGCCATGTATTAGAGTCAGGCTGCAAGTGCAGCTATAATGAGGATGGGGAATGGTCCAAACAGGCTCTTAGCTGGGAAGTTACTGCTTTCCCTTCTGCATGGAACACACACAGAATTGTCCTGAAACGCTGGTGTGTGGAGGCACAAGTCCAAACTCGTGTTCTTCCTCCCTCAGGTCATAACCACATCCTTTGAATTACTGCATTTATCATAAACATTCTTCCAGAACAAAACAAAAAAAAAACCCAAACAAACAAACAAACAAACAAACAAAAAAGGTCAGTCAAGTTTTTTTGGGCTTGGATTTGGGTTTGGTGAACAAACTGGGTCCAAAAGGGTCATAGCTGAGCTGGGTAAGAGACAGTTCCCAAAAGGGGAAGAGAAAGAACCACTTCTACACACTTGACACCTAAATAACCTCAGGGTCAAGCATCCATCTCATCTGGATTCAAGGACACAGGTTTAGAATGAAGCTTCCTACAGTCCTCACATTCTATTTATAAAGAAAGGTGCTTGTGAAGTTAGCTTTGTCTGGGATATAGGTTAAGAGCTGAATATAAAATCAAAACTGTTCATTTTTTTACTTCCCTTTTTTGGTGCAAGGCTATCAGAGAATTTCACTTCAATGTGGAAAATGTGTTTCATTTTGATATATTTCAGTATAGATCCAGAAATTATTATTTAAGCCTAAAAGTTAAAGATCACTACTGAAATAAAAATTCAAAATTAGTTTGAATCAGCATTTCAATTAAAACTATTTTATTTTAATAACCATTTTGATATTGTCCTAATAAGAAGGGGTAGAAGTGATTTGACTTTTTTTTTTCCATTTTCAAACTGCAGGGAATATTGATCTTTCAGCTTTTCATTTCAGATTGGAATAACAGAAATTCCAATAAAACAGGAGTTCTTACTCCTGAATAGACTTTTCCTTGAGCAAGCAACATGTACACAATTGTGTTGTTTTGCTTTTCCAAAGACCATTTCTGACATCAGGTGCACAGGATTACAGAGCCACCCTCAGGACTTCACCCTGACACAGAGGGAGGCCCTGAGCTAATTCAATTAGCACAGCCTTGTGAAAAAGTACTCATTGAATATTGCAAGACAAATACAGGCAGCAGAACTTTGTAAACAGTTCTTACCCATCCTCAGACATGGAGCAGACTGGAAATATCCATAATGTAAGAGCAGACACTGAGAATAAGGTTCATTTTTATACACATGTGCCATTCTTGCCTTTAAGATCTCCACTGTGAATACAGAACTCAAAGCTATGTAGCTGGTTAGTGTTTTTCTGGGAAATTTACTCACTTTACTGTCACCATTTCCAGAAAAGACCTCAATTCTACCTCAATAAATTGCCACTGTTTATGAAGACATACACTGCATCAATCCCACAAAAAAAGTGATTTCATTAAAAGAGCACACTGAAAGACAAATCCAGATGATGAGGCATTTTCTATTAGTTATAACCCATTTAAAACATGTATCAGGTTTTTTCCCTAGAGATTATTTATTTAATTTAGTAATTTGATGGCTGGATTTTCACTGCCATCCATTATGTACTATATTCCTTTGTGATAAGCTTGCAATAGGTTATTTACAGCCAGAAAAGAACTCTGAGCCCTGAAATTTCAGAAAGCTGTCTTGATCCTTTAATCCAGCTGACTTCTCAATGTTGTAATGTTCTCTTCAGCAGATGGACTCTGACAAAACTCCCTATGGATTTTATTTATTCCTTTCTGCAGGGGAAAAGGTCACCTGAGTAAAACTCTCCACTTAGTCCTCATAACATACAGAGAAGAAAAGGAGACTCTGTGATACCAGGGAATGCAATGGCCAAATCCCAGAGTAGGAGATTTCCTTATAAAGCACATGACCCATCACTATTCTTACCCTGCCACTGTCACACACAACAAATAACACCTTAGTTATTGAGTAGTGCTAACCACTTTACAAATCCACATGTAAACTAAAGCACTGTGCAGGCAGGTATTGACTCTTTAGCATAGAGCAACCTGACATTTTAGGAGCCTATTTCTAAAGAGAAGTCAGAAAATCAGCCTCCAGAAGGCAACTCGTCTTTATGATTAAAAACAAACCTTGGGCCATATTTGTGCCTGTACTACAGCAGCTATAAGAGCTGTGCCTGTGTAAAGAACTGCCTAGAAGTGCTGCAGTTTAATCATCTCAACAAAACCACAGGTCAAAACACGCTTAGTTAAGTAAAGTGGGGCAAAACATCCAATATCCTTCACCCGTTTCCTTTGGTCAGTGCCGGATACAAACCAGCAGCAGGAGCTATAACATCCACATGCCACTTCCTTCCTCCCAGGTTTCACTGTCGTCTCCCCTGACCACACAAAGAGCCACCACAGTATGTACATACATCTATTTAAGTCTATCTTTGGAAATAATGAACTAGAACTCAGTTGATCGGTTTGTTCCTCGCAAACACCATAATTAGGCTAAGACACATTTCCTGGCTCTGACAGATGAAGTGCATGGCATGTCTGAAAGCAATAGCTGCAAAACAAGCATGGCCACAGTTTACAAAAAGTACCTCAGAGGGAAATGACATTGACAGCTACCAAATGAAAATGATACAGGCCTGATTTGTCTCTCAGCTGGAAACGTTTAAGGAGAAATGAGTGGATTTTTAACTAGAGCCTCCGTTCGTGGTGAGCAGAAAGGGAGAAGTGGGATTATGACACTAGTTCAGGAAGGCAACATACCAAAAGCTACTGGTGCAAAGCAGTGACACAATAACAAAACAAAAGCTAAGAGTAAGAAACCACCCCTCGCCCTAGATGATATATCAAGAGCATGGCAGGTTTGAAATTCCATTTTAGGATTTACAAAATAAAAATTCTTTCAAGAAAACTTGCCCACTGCAGTCCATATTTCCATAAAGGAATAGTCTCTTTGTGCATATGGGTTTGGAAAGAAGACAGAATTTCTTCATTACTTTGAGATTAAGAAAACAAAAGGGTCAATTTATACATTTTGTGGAACAGTTAATAGAAAGCCACCGAGTTCATCATATTGGAAATACTATTACCCAGTGACTCTTTTCTCTAACTTTGCCAAGACAGCACAAGGATATCTGGGAATCAAATAATGCAGATTTCCACTGGGAGCTGGTGAGCCTTGGACCAAGTACCTACAGCAGCCCCCTGGGCAGAGTTTGGCAGCACTGCCCAGCTGTCCCTGACAAGGCAAGGACACGTCTCACTCAGGGTAAATGCTCGACAGCAAAACGTCACACTAATGTGTGTTGAGACAAGAGCTTAAATGGATTATGGACTTCAGGACAACAGCCTGGTATTGACTTCTCTGTAACACAAATCCCTGCTTCTCTGCCTGACAGATTTATCCTCTGGTGTTCACAGGATTGGTCCCTCTTTCTAGAGACTGCAAAGTTAGTAAGTCAATACACTGATTTGTTTGAAAAAATTAAGTAGCATAGGCAGGAATAATTTGGAAAGAAAACTTCTGCATCTTCCAAAGCAAAAGCGGTGCTCCAACCAATCATGTGAGATGGGAATGACAAAGGGCAAAAGCATCCAAAGAAAAGTTGTGTATGCACAAGATGTCACTCTGCAGAACACCCACTCATCCTGTTTATTTAAGAAGTTCAGAGAAGTTTTGGTTATTGATGTATCAAGACCATTTTCATTACATTCAAAAATCAAACAAAAATCAGGCCTAAAACACCAAGCTTTCCGGACTGCAGGCTGCCATTCTCACCCTCTTGCTTCCAAAGACATTTTCTCTCAACTAAATATTAAATTATTGGTATTTCAGTGTCAAGCCCCAACACATAAGTGCTACAGGCAGTGAGCTGAGAGCCTTTTCTCTGCTCCTGAAGGATTAGAAAATGTTGCTACATGCCATTTCCAGCCATTTCCAAGAAAACAGGTTGTGATGTTGTCCATCAGATCCATTCTCTTCCACAGTTTTTTTTTCCTTTCATACAGCTGCTAAACCTCCTAGTGTGCTTTCTGACAGTACTCTTTGGGTGTTTTTTTTCCTTAACACACATTTCTTTTATCATCCTGTTTAGGTGGGTAGACTTGTAAAACTTCCATAGGCATCAGAGCATGTAGCCTTAGCTCCCTTGGAAACCTAAACAAATGAGCCAAGCCCCGGGGATTTTCAAGGAAACATGGTCTTAAAGAATCAAAATCTAGACTCACAGAAGTATTCAAATGTGTGCTAGAACTATTAAAAGCACCTTGTTTGCTATTTCAAGTTCAGTTGAAGTGTCCAGCCAGGCAAATCTGGAAGAACTGCCCCTACTCACCTTGTGGATGCAGTCTGGTTTCAACTCTACACTGACTGTGGGGACCATCCCCAGCAATTAAATGGCACAGCTTCATTTCTAGGGATGATCAAGGGCTGGACAACAAATACTGAGTTGTGAAACACTGACCAGTACTAAATAAGTCTGTAAAAGAAGCATTGGCAATAACGAAAATGAGACAAAACCACGAACGGTCTCAACCTGGGAAGGCAGAGAGTTCAGCAGTCTGGCAGAAAAACACAGACATTGCTTCCTCCTATCAGTAAGAAAAGAATATTCTTTTAAATATGTCTCAGAATTGCTGCTTTAAAATCTTCAAATAACCATAGTTAAAATGTTCCTCTTCAAAGATCTGACACGGAGCAAGGCAAAATTGTTCTTGCTCAGGTTAGGAGAAAAGAAAAAAGGAAAAAATAAAAGAAAGTTAAAAAAAAAAAAAAAGAAAGAGATAAATTACCAAAAGAGGGAGTTAGCTTCTCAGATGAAATACAAATCTATCCAAAGCCCATTTATACTAGAGTAGATGTGTAGTGGGGAAGGTAAGGACAGCATGAAACAGCCCCAGAGGAAAGCCTTCCCTCACCTTGCAACCTGCACATAGTATAGACAGAAATGCAACCCTGGAAACATTGAGATACTTGCTTTTGCCATTAAGAAAAATCTTATTGACCATTTTTTAGACAGTCTACAGATATAAGGAGAGTTCATGATGCTGGTTATCTTCATATGGCTCACAAATTTTATTATATATAAATATCTGACCAAAGTCAGGAAGAAAAACAAACAGCAGAGCCAGGCAGTGACTCACAGGAAAGATAGACAGCAGTAGCATGTCAGCAAAGCCAGAGTCTCCAGCTTGGTTCAGACATTTGGAAATAATAGTTTTGACAGCTTTGTCAAAACATTGCAGCCCATTACCAAATTTCATTAATGAATTAGGTCTGCAGGTTGCTGTGCCTTGCATTCTGCTTCAAACAAAATTCCTCTTCTTCCTCCTACCCTCTCTCTGAGGAAGATTCTTTACTGAAAGGAGCTTTGAATATCAAGACCTGACACAAAGTCCTGAACTTGAATATGCAGGTGAACCCAGAAATATTTGGCCCCAGACCCTGTGCAGAATGCTATAAAAGTGGTCACTCAGACGTAGGTGGTGTTACCAAGAGTGCTGGTCCATTTGCTACTTTTCATTCTTTCTATCCTTCAGCCTCAACATGAAGTTTTTCATTTCTTTCCTCTCCTTCCACCTCCCCACATTAGCAGAGCCCTGGAGGGCTGGCTGAGGCCACCAGCACGTACAGAGTGTCAGACCAAGGTCGGCATTTCAAAACCAGATGGGCATTTAGTGCAACCACTGGTTTCAAAGAAGCCAGTGTGACTTGCTAGTTGATACAACATGTTTTACACCCTTTCTTTAAGCATCTGGCACACCAGGGAGTGTTCAATGCTGGGAATCTGATTCACTAAGACACTGCTTCTGATTTGAGAGAAAGGAACAATGACAACCTTGTGAGGAGATTTTGTTTCTTTGTCTTCTGTTTATGTGCTTTCCACAAAGGGAAGAGCCTTGCATTCTCAGACAGTACAAGGCTAATGACTGCTACTGCCTTGCATTATTCAACAGGAAGTACACAATTAGATTCTTATGTTCAATTTGGTGTTCACATTAGCATCAGGTTATCATAAAATATAATTATGTGAAGTTGTAAATATGGGCTCATCTTTTCTTTGCTGAAAACCAAGGGCAACACTAGCATTTCTGAAGAAGGGTCACAGCTCTCTGAGCAAGCACAGCAAAACTTCAGTTTAGGCAAATTCCCAGGGCATATTCCCATGTGTGGGGAGCTGAAAAATTATCAATAGCACCTGAAACAAAAGGACTGCAAAAGTCTTCCTTTGAGCATTGAGGAAGAGCAGGATAGCACACAATACAACAATGTTGTAACAAAACAGGGATTTTCTGGCAAGTGAGCGTGAGGACAGGACGAGGAAAGGACCTTTGCCCTTTACAGACCACTCTGGGCCAGTGACAGGCATCCACTGCCTTGTCACCCTGCTCCTCTCAGTAAGCCCTGCCAGCTCACATCATGGTTTTGGAACTCAGGTTGTTCACCTGTGAAATGGGTGACACAGTGACACTGCCCCTGTTTGAACACACCGTGAGTCTGACTACTGATGAGCGAGGTCTTGGCAGCTCATCACAGGTCTGAGTGTGATGGCTCTGGCCAGAGAGCCCCCTGCCCTCACGTATCGCTCCGGCTGCATCTCCTTGCTGTGCGTGATCCTCTGGGATGATAAAGCAGCATCTACCTCCCCCTCGTGGCCCACTGCAAAGAGCATCTCAGCACCAGGGATTACTGGACAACCTGGTCCTCTTGAATCTCATTCCCTACCAAAGGCCACATAATCATACCAGCATTGCCAGAAACTGCACAGGCTCCAAAAACCTGGGCTGGCATGAGTACAACTGCCTTTGTCTCACGGTCTGTCTATGCTGCACTGACCTGGTGAAGTGCTGTGAAGGGGCAGATGAAGCTGTGCCATGCAATGTGATGGCTTTAGCACAGCATAGGCCTGTGTTCTAGGTCTAATTCTTTAAAATAAATTGGCACATGAGGTCTTTATTATAAGGCTCCTATCTCAGAATAAATAAAGAGAACTTAAGATTAAAGGAGTAGAGGTTCAGGGAGTGAGCTTCTCCACAGGGAAATCACTCCTGAGGTCCAGCAAGAGACCCTACAGATTTTCTGAGTGCACTCCAGCAGTGACCACGGACCCAGCCATCAGCCCAAACTGCTCATCATTCCAGCCTCCACACCAGGACCCTGCAAGGCCTGCAGGAAGCTGCTCAATTGCTATGAATCCATTGGCACTTCTGTTACTTTGCAGCTTTCCAGTTATCAAGTGCAGAACCAAGAGAGGGAAAGAGAAGACTGGAGATGTGTAATGTCCTTCAATGCCATGGCCAGGAAATAACTCTGTTCAGGAATTGTCAGGGGGACTACTACAGGATGGAGATGTTCATTAACCAAAGGTCCATGGGTTTGAGTCTCTTTTTGGTTCAAGTTATTCCTTTCCAAGTTATTCTATTTGTCCACTTCCTGAAAAGCAGCACAGCTCTCTCTTTGTCCCTTGCTGGTGGCCATGTCCATGTTCCTCTAAGAGATTGCAGTCACTCAGAAAGAAAAGGAACAGGAAAAAGCTTCAGAAATGCTTCTACACATCTGTATTTTAGTGATGACCTTATTGAATGAAAACTGAAGGGGTTTTCCCCCTCCAAATCCCAAAGAGCCTTTTAAAAGCAGTCCCACAAAGGCAAATGGATTATCTGAAAGCATGTTTTGTCAGCTCAGACAACATCTTCTTTACTGCAGCAATTTTATCATATGACCACGACAACATTTTTAAATTACCTCCATGCTTTCCCATACCAAGGCAGCTATTTATCAAGAGATCCAGAAATTAAATCAGTCTAAGAATCACCCAAATTTAAGGCTTCAAAAAATAAAGTTGCAGAAATACATTTTCTCTTTTCAACATTACAGCTAAAGCCTCATCCCACCCCCAGAAGAACCACACTGCGCCTGTCCTTGCTTTCTTTCATTTAAAGACACAGATATTCTAGTAACAGGAAGGCACAGATGTTCCCAGAGGTTTGTGATTTTCAAGCAGATGATGTCTCTCAAAAAAAGCAGAGAAGCCTCCTCCAAAAGACACCTGAAATATAACCTGAGAGGAACTTATATTATATTGTAAATACTCTTTTTTTTTTAGCTACGCGATAGCTAAAGGCCTCCCAGAAGAGAACTGCATTTCATCTACTCTAACAGCCAACCTTTTACATGCAAGAACAGGATTCCATATCTAGGAACAAACCATTTCCATTTTTTATTTGAAAACTTCCTTCTGCCTTTAACCAGGGTGAAAATTAAGCACAGGAGTTATTACAGCCACACATGATTATTCTCATAATTACTAACATGTAGACAGAGGAACCAATCCATGCTTTATTAAAATCAAAGCAAAGCAGTCGGTGTTTCTTTCAATGGAATTGGAAAAAGCTCAGGGATCATATTTGGAAAGCAAGTCTTAAAATTTTGGGAGAAGAAAACCTGCTACTTATTTTTTTGTCACTTCTCAAATCATCTCCAACGTTAGTCTGTGGGCAACAAATCAAAATGGACACTATGCAAATGTTCCATTTTGAAAGCTTTCACAGAAGAGGACGGAATCTTCTCTCTAATACCTTCACCACAGACAGAAGAGTCACTGGTGTTCAGGGGTGCATGGAAACATGTCATCAGCTCTGAGACCCAGCAAAGCTTAGCTCTGATATGATAAATCCTAGAGAGGGTCTAGAGGTTTATAAGCAATTTTTCCAACTTGCTATCCCATGCCAAGAACAGAAAGGAACAAAATATGAAATAGTAACACTGCTCCTTGGGATTCAGAACACATCTGCCCCCCTCCATGATTTTGAGATGCAGGGGAATGAGCACAGCCAGTAACAGGATATAAACAAGGATCCTTCCTCTCCATATCCATCATTTACACAGCATGTTCTCACCAATGTGTCACTTTGCAGATTCTATACAGTCAGAGCTTGTAAACACCTCCTCATGAAAGGCTCCATCTCCTAATAATGACCAATAAAGCTCCTGAAGGCCACCTCCCATCACCAACCAGGGAGCTAAAGCCAGACCTGACTGTGGCATTTAGGTTCTTTCCACCTAAATACCAATAGCAGGGGCCCAGTGAGATACATCTCCTGCTTTTCTTTATTTTGAGGATAAAAACTTTGTGGGAATGAAGTCTTAGCAAAACCTCGTATAAGATCCTGTCCTTAGTGAGGCAATGGGAGTTTTGCCATCAGCTTGCACTGGAGAACTGCCAGGATCTCATTTTCACTGCCCGACTCCAAGCACACTGAAATCAGTGGGAGCCCTCCTGCTTATTCCAGTGTGTACAACCTGAAGGCCCTGACAATTTGCTCTGTGTTAAATGCCTGGTAGAGGCATGTCTGAGTTCACCTCTGAACAGCACACAATACATTGCAGAAGTCCTATTCTTCTAACAAATTTCTCCAGGGCTACTTAAAGAATGTTCTCTGATTTTCCTTACTGTTGCAAATTCCAGAAAAGAAGAGACCCTAATAAACCCTGTATTTAAAATTCATGTTTGATCTTCAGTATAAGAAACACTGACAAACAATAACAGTTCTTCAACACCTTTGCTTAACAAAAATGAGACCATTTTTTTTTCTTTTCATCCTGGTCATTAAAGTACATTAAACTGATTTTATGAGAGGCATTATTATTTAGAGTCTTTAAAAAAAATTCTCAGGATTTGAATATTAATATAGTCCAAATATTGATCTTTGTGACCCATTAGTTTCTTCTTACTACTGCCTTCAGTGTAAGCTTACTAGTCATTTAAAAACTGAGACACAGGACATTTGTAGATTCTGCAAGCTTAGTGCACCAAAGCCCTGATTTGGAAAATCTTTAAGGAAAAAGCTACAAGCAAACCCTTATGTTAAAGTGCACATTTAAAGAGTTCTCACAGATAAGAAAATTACTTTCTTACTTAGCTCTTTATGAGGTGAAGTCCTGCTGCAGATATCAATGGGCGTTCTGAGAAAACTGCACCAAGCACCCATTTTTCACCTCACAGTGTATGTTTCTGAGCAAAGACTGAAAAAATTGAGATAATGTTTAGGCAAAAGCCTATTGACCACCTATAATGCTGCCTAGAGAACCACTAACATGAAGAAACCCCAGTGGTATTTTAGCAGTTATGTGATTAAATATGCAAAGCAGACATTCTCATCAATTCAGTAATGAACAGCAAAATGGATGATAAGAGAGCATAGACACCAGCCTATTTTTCTATTACTCCAGCTTTTCTTTTTAAAACAGATAGGACAGACCAACTGATTAAAATCCCTTTAATTTCCTCTTCTTTTAATGTCAATTAAACTTCTCTAACATGAAGGGAACATAGGGAAAGGCACAAAGCAACAATGCAATACTAATTACCTAGCAAGGGAACAAGATGATAATGATTAACCATGAAATTTTTTATCTAGAATAAAAGGATTTTGAACTAAGGAGAATTTTGATTGGCCTCTCTGTGTGTAGTTTACTGATACACACTGAAGGAGCCCTTCCCCAGCCACCTCGAGTGCAGAGATGCTGTCATGGTACTGTTGCACAATTCTAGCTTTTCACAAAACAGAATTCCTATTTTCTGGTTGGTTGTGCATTTGATCTGCATAATCACCCCACAGCTATGCAAAGCTTCATGCTCTGAGCAGCTGACAACAACATTTAATCCAAGGTCAGTGATTTCCTTTAATTATTGTAATTTTTATTTTTTTTTCCTCATTTAGCCATACATGGTTCTCTGCTCTACCTGCTGGAATTGATAGATTTCCCCAGCTTACTTAAGACAAAATCAAAATACCCCATGCCAGCCCTGGGGAAATACTCCTCAGTAAGTGACCCTAGTTGTCCAAAAGGTGCCCAGAAGCAGATGTGCATAGAAAGGAGGAAGACATTACCAAACAGTTTTCCCATGGTTATCCTTCCAGCCCTGTCTACCAGCATTCCCCATTTACAGCCTTGCACAGGTGACTCAGGACTGAGGGCCAGGCTGATTGATGCTGTGGAAGTTACTTAAAAAGTAAGAGGAGCCACCTAAGGCTTCCCTCCAAAATGGTCCTGAATACAGAGCAGCAGTGGAGTGGTTGCTTTTCTAGAAGCTCTGCCTCTCAAATTCACAGATTCTCCCCTGAGAGCCATTCTCCTCCCAGAGCAGCCACGAGCCTTCCCGCAGCAAATGGATAACATCTCACTGTGCTTTCCCCATTGCTGTGCTATTGTACCCATTGGCAGGGTTACCTCCTGAGAGGTGCCAGCAGATGGGGCCTGGAGGGAGGCAAATGCACTTCCCAGCTCTATTACCTCCCATGTGGGTTCCCATTTGGAGACCTGAACACAGCAGGGGGGTGGGTGCTGTGAGAAGCAGCTTCTCCCTTGTGCTCCTTGTGGAAATCATCAGGGCCCCTGCAGAGGGGCACCGTGCTGGGACAGGCAGAAGGAGAGAGTTTTCTCTCTTGGAGTTCATTCAAACCAGGACACACTTATTATTTCCTCAACAGGAAGCCCTTTCCAGTTATCATTTCAATAATGAATGTCTCCAGGGATACATAGCTTCCTTTATAATAATTCACCCATGAAAAGGCAAGGAAAACACACAGCAGAGAAAGCACCGAGCTCTCTTTTATTTTTGTTTCGGTCACAGTGACTAGGAATTCACTTCATGTTTTAGGAGTCATTAGGAGCCTAAAGACTGTAGCAGCCTTTAAAAAATTGGCCACTTAAAATTGAGTTGCAGTGACGTTACCAGTGAGACCGAGTAAAGATGGCCCTGCATAAGAATGAGCAAGTCCCTTCACAGAGCCAACCATGCAACAAGCATGAGACAAACCAAAAAGGCACCCCTTGAAACATGAGCTCATGGGGCAGGGCACTCCCTCTATCCCAGCATCCCCGCACCTCTCCAGCTGGCAGGATCCCAGCACTGGGAGCAGATGGTGTTTCAGCACTCCACAGCATGTTCAGCTAAGACAGGTAGCTGAGGTGGCCTGACACCACCTTCCTCTGTTGCTCAAATCCAAAGCCAGAGACAAAACAGCAATGTATATCATAAAACAACTCAGAGTCTACTTAAATTTTCACTGCTGCTACAGAGTCAGGGGTTTGACCAGCCAATAAGCCTGCTGGGGAAAGAAAGCCAATAGTCCAGGAGAATCCATGCCTTCAGATGATGGGTTTTTGAAATGCCTCCAGAACCATTCCCCCACTCTGTTCCTGCAATAAACTCTAGATTTCTTGACTTGAGCAAAAAAGACCCAATCCTTTTTTGAAACTCTAATTAACTGAGCCTGCCTTCAACACATAACAAATCTTCTCTCACTGCAGCTCTTCTGACCAGGTATTACAGCAGAGGCACTTTGAAGTAAAGGACTAAAGGAGCAGGATATAAAACAACATTACTTTATGTGAGGCAATAGTTTCACACACAGCTTAAGCTGGGACAAGCACCAGAAGAGGCAGTCCTGCCCTCCCCTCAGGTTCCAGTTGTTTGTTCCCAGCTCCACTCCTTCATCCACGCTGACAAGTATCTGTGTGGCCATGTGGGGAAGTGGATCAAGGAACTTATCTGAATGAAAACAATGTAGTTCACCAAAGAGGGCAATTCTGGAATGGGAAGAAGTAGCCAGGGGCATAGGGAGGGTTGAACTGCTGGTCTTGGCAGCAACATCTGCTTGTGCTGGCTCAAAGTGCACTGAAACTGCACTACTATCATTCAGACAATTAATGGCATCGTTCCAGAAATGCCTGCTCTGAGGCAAAGCCCCTCGCCCTGACTCTTCCCTCAGTGCAGCACAGTTACTCCCTGAAAGTTACTCTCAAATATGCAGGTTCCTGAACGGTGCAAAACAGGATGAATTCAGGGCTGGAAAACAATGACAAGAAGGAAGGCACTATATCATAAGGATAATTTTTAATTAGGCTCAGTAAAAAACTTGAAGCTGGAGGAGACAGATGAGCTTTGTTTCTGTGTGTGTGGAGGGCTGGGTGCAGCACATGCAGCTGGGTGGGCAGCAAAGCTCCTGTGTCACAAGAGCAGGAATTATTGTGGTGGTCACAGCCTCTCTGCAAGTCTGTGAGCTCTGGTGTCACACTTCCAGGGGTCTGTGCAAATGAAAGATCAGCTTCCAACCAAGGCCTGAGCAGAGCTAATGAGGCTTTGATACTGCAATTGGATCCATGCAAACATGTTCCATCCACGCCCCCAGGTCTGTTATGCACAAAACCAGCTGGACTTTCACCACAGGCAACCACTACAAGAGCTTGGGCTTTGTCCAAATGGCCATCAGGAATCTCCGTGGGTGTATGTGAGGGAAAGAGCGTTTCTCATCTTAATTGATATATTAAGGTTAATTTCTCCAACTGTGCAAACCAGACAGGAAGCAAAATACCAAGTTTTCCAATCCCAGTAGAGAAGGGAATGCACACTGTGGAAAACAACCTGCACAGAACTGGACCGAGGACACACGGCAAGTTTTCTACTGATTTCTCACAATTTTCTGTTATTTAGCAAAAGCAATATTAAGTGCTGTACAGTTGCTATCCATTCCCTTCAAATTTTAAATTCAAATATTTCCAGAGGTCATGGTGCAGATTTCAGAGGATCCCATTTGGACATGAACCCTTCAAATTGAAACAATTTAGAAAATAGCTTTATCTGAACTCGTGCATCTTTGATGATTTTAAAAGAAATGAAACCACCAGCCAGAGCTTTTTGGGGCTTTATGCAGCTGCAGCAAACACAAGGTAGCAATGGAAAGAATATAGATGAGGCAAGGAAAATTACTTAAGCGCCATGTTTAAATTCCAGGAGCATCAATGGAATGATACCTATAAATAATATAATAATATAAGGGTTTCTTTAATGCTAATTCCAACCTGTCTACAGTGTCTCCAGAATTGACATGATATAACCCAAGCAAAACACTCCAGTTTGTTACCCAGTTACTTTAGAAAAGTCAGAACATAATATATTTATCAGCTAAACGGGCAGAGTGAACAGTTTAGTTAGCTAAGTTTCATTTATCTTTTAAAGTAAAAAGTAATCAATTGCTGGTTTTCAATTCAGTGATTTAGATTTTATTGTAAAGTATATAAATTATATGAAGTACATAAAAAAAATCTCTGAAACATATGCAAATATGCTGGACATTTAGCTAGTATGTTGTATATTGTTATAATATTCAAATTAATTATAAAGATTATAAGGAAAGATAATTTAGCGCCTGGAAAACTTTATGTTTTGGTTTTGACAGAGTTAAAATAGTGATGATAATTCATATTGTTTTCAATTTGCCTGACCATTTTGTATATTATCAAAGACCTAAAAATAAGCCTAAGGAAAGGGAAGTAAAAATGTGACCTGAATGCACCCTGCATTTAGAAATATAAACAACTGGAAATTTAAAGGTATTTTTCTGAAGTAATAGAAAAAACAAAACCCATTTATGCAAAGCACAATGCTGTTTATATTTAAAAAAAAAAATAACCCCCCCAAAAACCCTAGAAAAATCAGCCCTTTTTTTAGGAAACTGGCTACAGCTTACAGTTGGATGCCCAACATTTTATTTCACCATTATTTCTTAGATTTAGAGATGAAAGTACCTATTTTGAGGATCAAGACAACATGAAGGCTAGCAAAGACACGGAGATTTTCTCTGACCCAAATCCCAGGCAGTAACAATGACAAATGGACACTCTGGAATGTCTCTGAGCCAGCAGTTTTATTCATGTTCCTCATTTAGAAGTCTCCACATCATCAAACCCATTCACTGTTCCTGGCATTAATTGGCACCTGTCTCAACAGAGAAGATGAAGATTGAAGAGGTCCAAGACTGAACAGTTCTCACTGCCCTTTTGAGTTGATTTTACTGTTTCAGAGCCAAGGCACATTGACAGCATCACCAGCAGCATTACCTGCTGTACCACATGCTGTGATTAAACAGAGCAGAATATAATTTTTCAGCTTGGCTCTCCTCACACAGAGAAGAGAAGGGAGAGGAAAAGCAAGTGAGAACAAGCTGTTTTAAATCATGTGACTCCTGAAATCTTGGTAATTAAACTTATTGCCGCAAGTCAAGTCTGTTTTGCCTGTGACAGTAATTTGTTGAGTGATTTCTCCCTGTCCTTATCCTGACCCACAAACTGTTTGTTTTGTTTTCTGTCCACTGTCCAGCTGAGGAGGGGAGTGATGGAGCAGCTTTGTTGGGCACCTGGAATCCAGCCAGGGTCAACCCACCGGAGGCTAAACTTTGGAATCCAGCAAGATATCTACTGAGCTGCTGGCTCCTTGGGTGAACAGAACACCAATCGAGAGAAAAAAGAACAAAAAGTCAGGAATCTAAGAGAAACCTGGACAGATCAGGAGTGAAAAGCCAAAAAAAAAATCATATGGAACTGTAAAATCATCTTTCCCTCACAAAAAGAACTATTTCTCATGGACACCTTGTTACAGCCTTAATACAGTTGGAGCTTATTGGCACCACAGTAATAACACTCCACCTCCAGCTGCTATCCTTCATTCCCAATGACCTAAAGTAGCTTCATTTATTACAGAATTTTCACAGAAATAATAATAGATCCAAGCCTGCTGCAATCAATGGAAATACTTCCAAGAGCACAAGAGGGCTGTGAATCAGGCTCATATTTCACAGCAAGCTCAGACCTTTGCTTTATCAGATTCATGAACACAGTTTCTGACTGACTTATAAAACATACCTCTAGAGCAAACTGAAACTCTCCTAAATTAAAAGACAATGAAAACTCAGGCAATAAAAGGAAGCTGTTCTGCTCCAGTGTGCCACTTAAAAGGGAAATCAGCACGGCAGGATCTGTGTCTGGCTCTGTGCTGGTACCCACAGGGAGTCACTGCCCAGGGCACTCACCAGCTGATGCCCAAAGGCTGTCCAGGAGCCACAGGGACACTGGGACAGGTGGGACACAACCACCAGGTCCCTCCCAGCTCAGCACATCCAAAAGGCTGCAGCTGCCTCTCTGACAACTGTGCCTGCAGCCTCATGGAATCATTTAGGTTGGAAAACACCAAGACCATTGAGTTCGACCATTACCCCAGCACCACCACGGTCACTACAAACCCACCTCCCCAGGTGTCACATCCACGTGCCTTTTGGACACTTGCAGGGATGGTGAATCCACCACTTCAGCCTAGTCCAATGCCTGACCACCCTTTTAGTGAAGAAACTTTTCCTAATATTGATCTGGAGTGTAAAGGCTCGGTGTTGGGGCTTTCCTGAGCTGTGTGGACACAGTCACTGAGGTAAGAATTCATATTAAACAGCTAAACTGTGTATAAGAGTGGAAAGAATCACCAAACTCTGGAATATGGATTGAATGCTTTAAGGTGTAAAAGGATTTCCCCCAGAATTTATTCTTACAGGATAATCACAAATTGGTTTCTTCCATATCCCATTGCCACTACAAATATTGCTCACTACAAACCTCCTGCTTTGCTTACAGTTCAAGGAGGAAAAAAAAAACAACAACAAAGATACAAAAATACCCCAACAAAAATCAACAGATCCCTTTTGGTACATTGTAGATACAAACCTGTGCTTGGGAAACAGCAATTCTCATCCTTCTGAGGTTTGCACAGCTATATTTATTTTTACTGGTTTTCTCTATCATATGGATTTATTTATTCTTTTTTGCAACATTAAAACATACTAGTCTCCCAACCCAACAAAGCCAAGAATGAACATAACTCTTGTCATTTTGGGTGCTACCTTTTCTATTTCATAATTACACAGTAAACAAGCTTCTCCTGGACTTAAATGACTGGTTTTCAGCCTCTCCAATATGTAGAGCTGAAGAACATAATCTCCCATTAGTATGCAGACGTGTCCAGTGCTTTTAAGAGAAAGATCCCTCTCAAAAATTGAATTACGGCGAAATGTTTACCCAAAGCAAACACATGGTACAGTTTAGCTATTGATATCCTTGTACTTACTTAAGGAAAACAATCCTCTACAACATCAGTAATCAGCTCAATACCTCACTGTGCTTTCCTGCTAGTCAATACAGTCAACAAAGTTCTGTGCACAAGAATAACACAAGATGGGCAAGCATTTGGGCTCCAAAGTTCTGTGTACAACTCTGTTTTCCTTCTCATTATTCACAAACTACCATGGCACTTTCTTATGTGCTCTGTACACACAGATATACAACATGGGAAGAGGGATTGCCTTTGCCAAGGCACAGATAAAGCTACAGGAAAGAAAAAAAATGCTGTGATCTGCAGAAAGTCTTTTCACAGCCCCATGCCAAACCTGGCTAGTAACTGTTATCCCTAGACTCTTCCTGAGGAGTGTGCTTTTCCCTTTTCCTCTTAAGTTGCATTAGAAATTTTTCATTGCTTATGTCAGTGATAAGGAAATCTCAACTTGGTGCTCCACACTGGGTGAGAAGAGTGGGCCAGCTTTTGTGGGGGTGACACAATAGTGCCAAATGCTTTTGAGCCACTTTGAAGAAAAGCCAGTTGGGGCAAACTTAAATGTATGTGGAAAATGAAACAAAGCCTCTCAGTTGAAGGTTGATGGCATCTGTAGATCACTAAGGACTTTTAGACCTCTTTGATGCATGCACACCAGTATTTTTGTAAAATAATCTTTAATATTTCCAAGAGCAAATGAGCTTTTTACAACAGACTGAAATGCCTTGTTGGCTTCTGGAAGGTGAATGCATGGTGGAGAGCAAGGGGCTACATGGAAGCAGCAAGGAGGTGGGGAAACTGAGAGACCTCACCCTTTTTGCACTCCAGAAACAAGTTCTATCACACACAACTCTTCCTCACTCCCTGCTGCTGTGTTGTCTTTCTCCAAGAATGACAATCTTAGACCATACGAGTAGCAGACAGATGGCTTGTCCAGAGAAGTCCACTCAAAAGCATTCCCCCAGGAGAGTCAAAGGGTCATGTTCAACATCCATTCCTGTCAGTGAAACTCCATGGATTTCAGGTTATTGGAGAAATTTGTTCATATGACACCTTTACACCCAAGATCAAGGCAACTATAAATACACTGCTTGGGTGTCCTGATTAATGGTAGGCACCATCTGATTTTAATTAAGAGTCAATCTGCTAAATCTATGTATTGAGAGGCTTACCTCCTCTTCTCTGGGTTTGACATATGCACCATATGGTTCATTTCCCAACTGGGAAACCTGCTCTATAACCAGTAGCAGCTCTCCCAGGTGAAATACTGTGTTCACAAATCTGTGACACAACACAGCTGAATTACTCACATGAGCAAACACTGAATATGGAGAGAGCTTTCCATCTAGTTGAATATGAGTCAGCAGTGCCCTGGCAGCCAGAAGGGCCAACCTTGTCCTGGGGGGCACCAGGCAAAGCCTCACCAGCCACTCATTTCTGCAGCCAATTCTACTCATTGGAAGGAGAAATGGAAACGTTGCACCCTCCCCTTCACATACAGTGAAGTGTTAAACCTTGAGGTGAATTCATCAAACAGGCTGGAAGGGGTTAGAACTGGCATTCTTGCCTGCCATATAGATATTTAGAATATTTAAGGACCTCCTATCTCAGGTGACAGAGACAAATTATCAGCAGACCCCCCTCCCCTGTCTGGCACGGAAGCAGAGCAACTGCAGCCAGCATTTGCCAGATGAACCGTGTTATTTTGCATTACTGAGGGGTTTTGTGTTCAAATGATAAACTGTGCTCAGTGACATTTTCTGTCATGGTCTTCTGCACTAAACTCAGCTCTGAAGAAATCAGCTCAGCAGTACCATTTGGAAGAGGCAAGTGGCAGAGAGAGGGAAGACACAAATTACAGCTGAAAAGCTTTTATCTGTAAGTACCTGTCTATATCTGCAAAGCTGGGGAAAAGTTGACCAAGAGATGCAAGAACCCTCTCACCAGCTGCCTCAAAAGAGGAGGCACCAGGATGCCTTACCTATAAACCAGTGTTCTGGGGGTGTGCAAATGAGGGAGTGCTAAGAGAGAAAGGAAAATATTTCTGAAATTCTGCCTTTTGTAGTAGCTTCCTGCACTACCTGTAGTGTCATCACCTTGCAGTGATATTCCTTAATTACACTGCACAGTGATGAAATACGCTCCAAACCAGGCAGAAATCTGCAAAGCAAATAGACTGTGTACAGCACATGGGGAGAAAGGAATCAGCTCAGCTCACACCATTCAAACACAAACCCATGCAATTCCAAGAGCTCTACCACTGCCAGGCTGCAGCACAGCAAGGTTTTCAAGTTAAATCATTGCATAATATGATGGTAATGAGTTTCTCAGCAATCATTATGTCTCTGTCAGATGGTAATAAAATGGAGTATTTGTCTCTGTTCTTGGTGCTTGGAGAATATACAGATATGCCAGTCCTCATTATATCTTGATAGAAACAAAACCCATTAGCCCAGGTGCTCTATGCTTTAATGAGGGAGACATGGAGAAACTAATCCAGGTCAATTAGAATGAAATGGTTACACATAGGTGAAAGTGATAAAAATCTAAATAGGTCCATATCAATGGACTGCTTCAGAGATGCATGGTGCTGATCTACTCATGGGAGGAGTGTATGATGGGCTTTCAACTCAATGACTCTACATAATCAGTAGATAAGGAATCATGTTTGCATGATAGGTGCTGGGTTTCAAGTGTGTATCAGTATATAATGAAAAATTAATCCTTCAGGAAGAACTATTTTCAAACTCTTTTGCTTCCTACAGCCAAAAAGGAGGAGTTTACAAGAAAAAAATCTTGTTCTGTTGATAAGGCATAAAGGAAACAGTTTGCAGCTTTATGCACAGCATTGACCCTAAAAAGTAAGAGTGGTAACTGAAATCACAGTTGCAATTTTCAGGACTAGGGCACAGATACCCAGACACCAATGTATTCACTCCTTCCAACTGTACTATAAATAATTTAGCAAGTGGCCATACTTGGCCCATTGTTTCAAACTACCTCACCCTGCCAGGCTTACTCAGGGCTTGTCTTTCCCAGGCCAGATTGGGGAAAGAGTGGAGGGTGGTTAGTTTTAAACACAGGACACTGAAGGAGGATGCAGGACAACAAGTCTCTAAACCCCATTGATGACACTCACCACGGGTCAGGAAACCCAAATTTAAGCTGTCAAGAAGAGATTCAGCCTGCCCTCAGCAGATATCACTGTCATTAGCATGAGGCTTGCCTGGCCATAATCCATAGCTCTGTCTTAGCAAGGCCTCTAATTAGCTGAAGACTTCCAGAGTTGGGAGGGTAAGTCCCTCCAGGGTAAGCAGTGATGTGCCTGACGTTTGTCTCCATGAGCAGGAACCAGAATGGGTTTTGTCTTGAATGGGCCATGTGAAAGGGTGAAGTGAAGCCTGCTTTTTGCTTTTTTCTATGACCTACATCCTGAAAGGAAACACAAGCTCTGCTATGAGACTGCTCCAAATGAGCTCCAGATGAAATCTCCAACTGGCCCAAATTCCCACTGACTTCAGTGGGTACTTTGAACAGGCACGAAGAGTGAGACTCTGATAGCTCTGAGCTGGAAAACATATTCCCATATGGCTGCCCCATTTGCTCCTAACTCACTGAAAGCAACAGAATTGCTTCCATGTTATACATGTGTGTGAGCAATTTTCCAGATCACAGAAATAAAGCAGTAGATAAAAATAGTTGTAGAGCCTCATATCTTTGAAAGTTGTCTGTACTACATGATTCACAGAATTACTTTCCTCCAGATATCCATTTATATACTTCCTTTACCCGCTTTAATCTTTCTTTGCCTCTTTTTGCCCAAAGAGAAGCTGCTTTAAATTTATATTTTCGGCTCTGTTACTTTTTATGCTTCAGAGAGTCACAATGTTAAAAAAAATATACTCTTTCTACTTAGCCTGATACCAAATGACATCAGATTTATTTCTGCCTTTAATATGGCATCTAAATATACCCCCTTTCCTTCTGAGACATGACTTCCAGTTTACTAAGAGGGCCTTCAGGTTTCTTCAGGCATATTATGTAGTATTCCCTTAAAGGATAATGATGGGGAAAATAATTGTAATCAAGTTTATATATTTCATTGGAAATGGGTTATTTAAAATTCAAATGCACATTAAATAATAATAATTATATAAGTAATAAAAATTCTCCTTTGCATAAGGGGATTTGCTAAACAAGTATTAAAAACTCATTTTTCAAAGTGCCTGCAGATAAGAGTTTCAAGGAAGCATGTTTATTTTCTCACATACAAGGTCTCTCACAGGTGCTTTTTTGAAAACCCGTCTCCATCTCGGAAGACCTGCGTGCTCACAACTCATTGTGGGACCAATTTACAGAAACCCAAAGCTGCTCCAGGCCAGCTGTGCAGCCAAACAGAGCAGTGGGCTCAGGAATCCTGGCCAGAATGGGAAAGAGCCTGGGCACAGTGTTTAGCCCTTTCCATCATTACAGGTTCAGTCTCCCCCTGGGTGGCTGTGCTGCTCTGAAGCAGCATCAGCACATCACCCTGTGTGTGCTCTGCTTCGTGGTCAAGGAGGCACCAAGTTATCAGGGAGGGAATGGAGGCTTTGCCACACTCATTTCACAGTCTCCTGACACATTCCCAGCAATTTGTACATTCCCAGCCAGCTGAGTTGGTGCATCAAATGTGAAAACTGCAGAGAAGCTGAGCTTCTGCAGTGGGAAATCCAAGATAAGCCTTTTCACTTGATCCAACAAGAGACCAAGAAGAGGGAGTAGAAAGGCTGAGGAGAAGAACCACAAAGTCCCACACTACTGAGTGATTCCAGACAGAGCCAGAATTGCTCTGTTTGCACCAAAGACAAAGCTCAGGTGCCCCCCAGACTGTGGGAAGGTCTAATCCCACTCACAGAAACCAACTGTTTCACAAAGACTTGTCATGTAATAACTGACCAAAATTCTTCTTGCTTTCAGGTGTGATACAGGGGCGACAGGGCAATTAAATCTTAATTGTGCTGAACATGAACATGTTGCCATTTGGGTGCCCATCAAACAATCATCATGTGTCAACAGAAAATCATGAAAATCACAACATACATTAAACAAAGTCCTCTCTCTCCTCTGAAATATTAACCTTTATTTTCTCAAGAGTAATTACAGTAGTAACACTTTCTGTGTCTCTGTCTTTCAACCTCCTAAAATTGCCAGAAAAAGACAAAAGCAGCCTTTTTCCATCTGTTGAACAGGCAGTCAAATTCCTGGCATAATATGAACATGAAAAATATTATCGTGGAAGACTTGAAGTTGTCTAGAGTAGAGAGAGCTGAAGGTGAGAAAAAAGTGAAGCCACGTTTGCTGCTCATATATTCTGTCAAATTAACAAGAGATAATCTGTGGATGGTCTACTGCCTATTAATATTGGTTTGCAATTTAAAATGAGATCTGGGGCTTTGAATGTCACTGACTGAGCCTAGATCATGTCATTACATAAAACCTGACAGCCTTTGTGGAGCTGGGTCTGTAGGGGCAGCCTTAGTGCAGCACTGATAAATGGTTTTTAGATTTCAACACTCAGTAAATAGCCTTACAGACCTACTCAATGCCTTATTTTCTCAAGTCCAGTCAACCCATATATAAATTACAAGAGGCTCTTGTCTTTTTCACTGTTATTATTTACTTTAAAAGAGCTTATTTAGAAGTTCTCAAGAATCCATACACACTTATTCACCAACGTAATTGCCTGGAAACTTTTCAGCCTTTCTGGTGTGACATTTCTCACCTTGAAAGGGACATTTGCATTGAGAGTTGAAAACAATTTTAAAACTCAAGGCTGAGAACACCTAGGATTGCTATTACTCATCTTTACCAAGCACTGACAGTTTTAAACCTCCTGAGCACTGAGATAGCTCTGCAATTTCCTGGGGGAGTCAAGTATTGTGAGACACCATTGTTTTCGTGTGATAGCACTTTCAAATCATTAGTCCACAGAATTCTATACATATCTGTAAACAGGTATGATTTATAGCTTGTAGGGTGGAAAAATCAGATTTAAAATATTACATTTTTAAAAAAAAATTGTACTAAAAAGCCCCTCTGGATTTCTGAGGAAAATGCCTCATCACTTTACATTGGGACAGCTCAGATGAATAAATACCCCGCTGTGGTGGGCAGCATGTAAATCTAGAAAATGACAGTTCCTTCACAAAAATTTTAAGCTCTACATTTAAAAATATCTATTTGAAACATCACAAGGGGTGGATAATGCAAATATCAAAGTATAATTTATTATATTAAAAATTAAATTGGATCCACAACCTTTTCTTTTTTTTTTCTTTAAAGAAAAATAAATGGAAATAATGTACTCTACCACATTTCAGGAGAAAGGATACTACAAACAACTCAGAATTTAAATAAACTCCCAAAGGCCACCAAAGCTGGATCCATGTGTGATTTGGGATGATGTTTTCAAACCTTTGGAAAAGGACAACAGGTTTGAGATGCAAAATCAAGACAGAAAGAAATCAGGTATGGACATTAGACAATAAAATGTCTAATGTCTTTAAGGGGTCCAACAGCCCTTCTAATAAAATAGACTAAAGCAAATCAAGAGTAAACATGAGACTTCTGAACTGTACCACTGTAATTAATAGAGAGTAATAAACAAAAGTTCTCAAGGAGCCACACTGCAGACACAAAAGAGAGATGCCAAGAGGAAGTTCTGAAGGACAAACTAAACTCAGCCCTCCCTAACTCCTGCCAATATTTACTCAGGAGATGTTCAAAGGCCTGCCCCATTTAGATCTCAATTAATTTAACTAGATTATTATAATCCATCCTGCTTAAGTTCTCCTTCCCTTTTAAACCACCAGTCCCATCCCTGGACACAGCTCCAGCCCTGGATGGTACCCAGGGGGAGGCAGCTCTGGCACAGAACCCTGGGCAGTGTCACCATCAGTAATTAACAGCCAGCACGGAGAAGCTTAGAATGAAACATCCCAACTTCCCTCATTTCTAGCATTTCACCCCACAAACACCTCCATAAAGCATAGGAATACAAGTAACTCAGTCAATACCAGTTGGTTACTTAAAGCCTCCCTCAGTATGTGCAAGGCTTCATCATTTTTTGGAGAGATCTTCTCAAATTCTTTGTTAAACACACCTCGGTCCAAAGTTGCCCTTTATTTTTTACCTCATGCAAATTCATTCTCTCAGAATAACTCTTTACCTTTAATCACAGTGATCTGCTCCCCCAGCACTGTAGCAGGGTCACAATTACATTAATTAATTGGGGAGCCCCAAGGCAAAGCAGCCCCAAAGCATAACGTAGGCCAGTGCAATTTAGTAAGAACTAGAGGTTCTTAAAATACCAGCTGCAGATCAGCAAATATAAGTCCACAGTAACCCAGTAAGAAACAACAACTTTTCTACCTTTTAACATTTAAAAAGGTAAATACAATGTCAGACATTAAATTAGCATGAAATAGAGTGTTTGTGAAGCTGAGAACATCCCAACTGCACCCTGCCAAAAAAGCTGCATTTCACTATGTTTCTGGTTGAACTAATAGAAAAATAAATAAGTAAATGGATTCTGACTATTTTTAAACTTTGAAAATAAAATTTTCAATATAAAAAACCTGTTTGAAATAAAAATATAATCACAATATTTTTTTAAACTGGTTAGAAAAGAACAACCATTCTATTGAAATAATTTCATAAAATTTGAATGAACCAATGAAATGCTTTGATGGTGCTGGCTCTGTATTTCTCATCACTTTCTGCTGACATTTTGACCTGTTTTTACCTTGTGTACCAGAAATACATGGAAGGGGTGAACTCTGGCTTCCCACAGGATGTGGTGGTGGTGTGATACCACATCTGAAGCCTGGCTGAGACAAGGCTGGAATGTGCAGGACCATGACCTAAAGTGACCACATGGATGTTCACAGAGCAGTTTAGAGAGTGGAGCTTCAGTTAAACACCAAATTATCTCCCAGCAATAACAAAACTCTTCTGAAATAACACTGATCATACTGAGAGATCAATGGCAAGAAACTGAGCCCTGGCATATTCCACTAATAACAGTGCCCTTATCCAAAGATTAGTTTGGCTAAAGGACAGGAAGACAGTATATTTATAAGGCTTAATCTGTCAAACCCCCATCAGTCTTTTTCCTATTTAGCCTCCACAACGCAGCAGACTAAAAAATATTCCCCTCTGCTGCTGTAATCAAAGTGATTGTGTTTCAGATCAAAAACATTTATTTACTGAATGGATTAAAGGCTTAAATTGTATAGGAGCACTCTGTCCAACGTTTTGTGCTTGTGCTGGAATTCAGCTGCCCTTAATCTCCATATCATTGACACAGTACGTTGATAAAATGGTTTTCCCATTGTGGCCTGTTTGTTTGGGGTGTACACAGAATTAAACCAACCAAACTAAGATTCCTGGGCCATTTTCTCCAGCGAGGTTCACTCCTCAGCCAGCTTTACTCACATCCCATGTCCTGCACCCAGCAGCTGCATCCACAGAGCACAGAGAAGCCTTGGCTGTGCAAAGCCACCTTCATCCTGAAAGCACCGTGGCCAAACTGCCCCATTGTTTTGCCTCACCTGATGAGCTCTACCCTCCCCCAGGTTGGGCAGATCATCTGTTTGAGAACTTTATGCTGTTTGTGAGTCTGGAAGTGGCTCAGGGATCTCACAGTCAGGGCAAACCAGATGTGCTGTAGTTTACAGACACCGAGGTGGTTCAGCCCAGGGAAAAATGGAAAAACAGGCAAAATCACTGCTGAAAGGGCAAAAAGCCAATGGGATACAAAGTCTGCCATTACAAAAGCCAAAATGTGTCCTTGCCTAGGCCAGTGTCTCTAGACTTATACTGCTTCTGATCTCCAAAAGATACACCTATGGGCATAATAAAGTACTAAACATCTGTTCTCCTCTCTGTACCTGGCTTCAAGGAAGGCTAGTAATTGAAATGTATCTAAAAAGTAAAAATATTAGAGCTATCCTTTCACAGGCAAGAGGAATGAATTTCGTTTTGATTATTAACTAACTACAAAAGACATTCTATCTCTTTATGACAAGCATCCACTGCATGACTCTTGCACTCCTTTCATAAACAGGGACAGAGTTCACAACGCTGACACCCAAAAAAATCCATGACTGACTCCAGTGTCAGCAACCAGCCACTAAAGATGAAGCACTTTTCCCCTCAGCTCTATTGTTTCAGGCTCTCTGCAAATCCAGGCAGACATCAGGTGATATCTATCACACAGTGATAGCTGCTGCAAGAAAATACAGATAAATACCCCTCCTTTTCTTCTCCTCTAATAGGAGGAGGTACCATCCACGTATCTCCCTTTGCCAATAAGTTTCCAGTTCTCTGCAGCTTTTGCTACAAGAATTGTTGACTTAGTAAGCAAACAAGGTACACCAACCTAGTGTTACTGTCTAATGATCACGAAAGAGGAAATAAATTAAAAAGTGTCCAGATCACTCTTTTACTCATGTTTTTTCTATTTTACAGGGCACACGTTGGTGTGTTGCTACTGTTGTTTAAGATTATGATGCCTTTAAGGTTTATTCTGTATCTTCAGGCCTCTGCTCTTCTGTGATTAAATGCATAAAAGCAAGCAGAATAATAATTATGTAATTTATGTTCATACACTTCCTCCCACTGGCACGCTGCTTCTTGACTGAAATTTTATTTGATTCATGAACAGCTACCTATTAAAGATGGTGGAAACAGATACTGCAAATCCCTAAGAGCAATCATGAAAAAATATTTCAGCTACACCACTGATGTCAGGTCCATTTGCACATTTTTATCACTGATTCATGTTCTGTAATCTACCACCTCAACTGACAGCATTCATCCCTGCTGGTTCTGAATAACATTAAAAGCATATAGAGAGGTGAATCATAACTGAGGGTGCAGTTCCTACCATGGATTCGGGCAAAATATAATTGTTTACCAAATTTGCAAACATGGGAAGAAAAATGTTGCAACCAAGGCAATTAACTTGGTGTTTGTGTTGTCTTTTGCTCCAAGAGAAGTGTAATACCTAAAAAGTCCTAAACTAACACAGATAAATTAAATGGGAAGAACTCTGCTAAAGGTAAAAGAGGCAGCTTTTCTTTTCTGTGTCTGCATCCAGTTCCTGGGTGGTGAAACCAACCCCAGCTGAAGAGCAACACATTATTTATACAGGAAGGACATTTACTGTAAGTAAGGGAAACACTGGGAAGTTGAAGGCAATGTGTCTCGTTGCAAAGGAAACGCATCAGTCCTTTGTCTTACTGTAATCTGGAATGAGGGGTTATGCCACTAAATTGTGAGTTGCTCCTTAACAAATCCCTTGAAATCTGTGGTTCTCTTATTTTACAAAAACAGGACTAAAAATTGGTGAAAATCCTCTTCTCAAGCATTGCTTATCATGCTGCAATAAACACACAAGCACAGCCTAACCAAGTATCCAGTCTTATTCAGCAACAGCCTAAAAAGTTGCAAAAAGTTTTCTAAAATAAATCTTCTTTTTAAGAAGTGGGATTTTAGACACTAAATTAAATTAGATATTAAATCAACCCCACTAAAGAACTATTGCATCAAACTACAAACTTATTTCACAAAGAGGGCACGTCCAGGGTTAGAAACAATTACCAAAGCAGAGATCTCCTCCTGGGGTGGTTTCAGGAGAGTGCTACAAACAAAGCTGAGCACCCTTGTGTGTAACTATTCCTACAGCAAAGCACCATTTTCAGAACTTCATTCAGGTCGCAGAAAAGAACTGATGAATCCCATAGTACACATAACTCCTCAGAAACACACCTGAATGAAAGCTGAACTTGTCTTACTAGATAACTCTCTTTGCCTGACTGACAGCCTGTTCTGAGAGCTGAGCACAGAATTTGTCTGTGCTGAACCATCCCACAGCTCTACAGCATCACATCTGTCACAAAAAGAAGGAAACAGCCATTTCTGCCTTTTCAATTGTTACCTTGTTCATAACACACCAGCTCAGTGAAACAGCCAAGGCAGAGACAAGCAAGTCATCATCTCATCCCAAACTAATGTTTATTTTCTTGAAAGGCTGTGAAAGGCTCAGGAGGTTTGAGCCCTTCCCAAATAACCAGATCAAAACCAAGCAGTAGAAGGTCAGAGAAAGGGTCTCCACTATTCCAGTCTGTTTAATGTCTTCAGGTTTAGATCCATTTCCAGAATACAAATGACCACAATGCATATTTTGACAGGCCTATTAAGATGTTTTGCTGAAAGAGGGGAACTGTCAGAGCTGTAGAAGACTGGACTAGTCTGCATGACAATTTTTGTGCCACACTGTACTCAATTCACAGGTTTAGGATTAAATTATTGCCCCACCACAGTCATTTAAGGACCTCTCATGAGCATATTTAGTATCTATAGCTACACTCAGCAATTAAGAACCACATCTTTGCAACAGGGCTGGTTTAAGTTGCTTACTGTCAGATTGGCTCCACTGGGATGGGTCAAGTTCATCTGAATGCCACATAGTCCTGAAGCAGGACTGTGGAATTCTGTGAGGGAAGCTCTGTGCCAGCTGACACCCCAGAAATAGCCAACCTGAACTGCAAGTGCCACCACAAGAGGAGGGTGTGCTTCCTTAGAGGAGAACCTTGATTCTGGGCAACATTCAAATTCAAGTTAAGAGGGTACTAAAAATGAGCTATTTTCGTAGAGATGCAGGTAAATCCTTTACCAAGGTATCATTCAGACACTTCTCCAAGCATTCTTGACTGCACAAAAAACCCACTGCAGTTACAAGCCACATAAGCAAAATGCAGAAACTGCCTTCTAAAAAGCCAGAATCCCAACACTTCCACCAAAAGCTTATACACCACACTAAAAAAAAAAAAAAATACTATTTTCTCTTCAGAAATTCCCAAAGGCTAAAGCAAGAGCAACACATCTCACACAGGGTGCATCTAGCTCCACATCTGGAAACCAGATACAGCCTGCAAGGCAAATTCTTCTGACACGCCTCACTTTTCTTATTGTCACAGATACCTCCTGGGTATCTGTGCATGTCCATACATTTACTCTCTGCTAGTTGTTCCCAACCATATGCAGTGAAAGGGAGAAGAGGCTAAAGGGGCTATGGGAGACCACAGAATTTTGGACACTGCCTCAGAAAAGTTTCTTCAGACTCATTTAATGCCAACAAAATTGAGTTTAGACCACCCAGACTGCAGCATCTAAACAAGAAAGGCAAGAGGATTATTTTAACTGAGAGCCACTTTTTTTTCACCCCCACCCCCGTAAGTATCAAAAATAACAAAACCTTTTCCTCCCCTTCCTTCATAGTGGGGAGTTTGCATCACTCACAGAGTTAGACAAGGAACTCTGAAGCCCTGACCCCCAGCCCTCCACACAATCTCACAAAGACAGGGAGTAGTTCCTTCACATGCTCAAGGTAAAATATTAATGGATAGCACAATTTACTGCATGAGATTTTAAAAAACAGCCTTTACAACAACACATGCAGATAATTCACAAAATTTTAATATGAGTCTTTCTCTACTTGATAATTGCTTTTTTATTATTATTATTATTATTACAGAAAGGACTAGGGGCAGCTACTACACAGAGAAATAACATTTCAGTGACACCACCAGACCTCAATTAAAAGTTCTGTGCTGCTTAGTATTGCTTCAAGGGATGGTAAAGCAATAGTGACCCACTCTAGAGTGGTTTATGAATTGCTACTGATGAGAACTCTTGCTGAATAAGCAGAATAGATTCTTTAATGCCAATTTCTTACAAACAGCAGCAAGGAGCGGAGAGACAGTAATTAATGTGCTAGTATCAAGAGAAACACTGAGCCTGCAAAGGTCTGCCCTTTCCAAGATATCAGACCGAGAAAGCTCCTTTAGTACAGCTGGTACTGTAAGAGTTCAGGTGGGCTCACTGAGGGTGAGCAGTGACTGATTGATTAAGGTACAATCCCAACAGCATCTTAGAGCCTGGATAAGCATCCTTTCCCAAAAAAATAAAACCAGGCTGCAGGCAGCAAGTGAAGCCTGGTATCAGGGTGTGGAGCACATGAATTTTACAAACCAAAGCTAATATCACCTCCAAATACAGCACATCTATAACATGTTCAGAAGCACAAGAATCAGGTGGATTGGAAACAAGCTTCGTTATGGGATAGTCACAGTTTTCTTCCAAGAAATCCAATCAGCACAGATAAAATGTTAAGATAAGTGTTCATACAAAGCACTAACGAGGTTTGCATTGCTGAAAACGATGAGAAATAAACTGCTCCTGCCCTGGTCAGTCCAGCAGACCACACTGCCGAAATGGGGAACAGGGGAGAGGCACCCACACTCCTTATTGTTTCTCCCTTGGAAGCACAGACACAGCAAACTTTGCCACTTCATTTCTTACAAGCAGCATAATAGGATCCTCCAGGGCTAGACAAAGTCAGGACAAGTTTTATGGCTCACTCAAGAAAGATTTGCCCAGAGCACATTAACCACATGTAGTGCTCCAGCAGAGTAAGAGGGAAAAACATTACCAAAGGAAAAAAGAAAACCAACAAACAAGCAAACAAAGCATTTTCTAACATCAAAATGTCCCTTAACAAGCTTCCATGTCCTCAGAGTCCTGGCCATGCAAGACCCAGCCATCAGAGTAAGTTACCACAGCTAAAAACATTTGCCAGGCTGCTCCCTGTGGTCAGCAGAACAGTCTGGGCTGCAGGGATTTCACTCAATATCTCAACAATTAACATAAACCTCAGTTTTTGAGGGGAAACAAAAAAAAAACCAATGAAACCAACCTTAGGGGCAGCCTCCTTCTTCCCGTTTCACCAGGCTCAGCTTCGCCTCTGCCACCTCTCCTGCTTCCTTGCCTGAAGTTCCCTTGTTTTTGCAGTGGATTCCACTTGGTTGCTCCCAGCCCCTTGGAGAAGGGCAGGGGCAGCACGTAATGGTGCCTGTCAGCCACCCCTTGATCCTTTCTCTTCTCCTCCACAGGGATCACCCAGCAGGATCCCTCCTGGCTGCTGCTTTCCCTGGGCACAGGTGGGATGAGTTACCCAGAGCTCCCTGATGAGTTGAGGGGCCCCACCTGTTTCCTCCCACAGCCCCTGTGGCCCAGGCCCAATTTACACCCCCTACACTCCTGTGTCATGTGTTTTCTGAGGGGTAATTGAAAGAAATAAAAGATTTTTCGGAGTAAAGCATGAGTTGATAACAGGGGAGGGAGAAGTTTGAAAGCAGAGAGGGAGTGCTACATGCCTGACACAAATGGTGCTCCCTCAGCACTGCTCTCGAAGCTCTCGGGGAAAGGCAACGCTCAGTCAGAGAAAATGAAAAGGCCACAGTCGAGAGATGAAATTCTAAGTTAACAGTTTCACAGATTATTTTTTTTCTGCGTTTCCACACCTTGAGCCCTCCTTTAAGAGAGATCCCAGGTAGCACTGCCATTTGACCCCCAGCCCAGAGCGAGCCTGGAGCAGCTGCACACGGGGCCACGGAGACCCCAACACATCCAGCCACATGCCAGACCCCCATTGTTTCACATGTGCTCTCTTGAACCTCTTAAATGTGAAATGCACCCACACTGAGCTGATTAAAAGCTCCTGTGAGTGTGAATTCTTCTCTCTGAATAGGTTTCCACACCACAAAAGAACATTTCATACATCATATTTGAAACAGATTGGAGCCTTAAAAGCAACTTTATTCTACTGCCATTATGAAACAGAGCTTTCATTGTCTGCTGCTGAAATGCTTTGAGTCATCTTCTTCCAGTAATAACTAATCTCTCACTCGCTCTCTCTGTATCTGACAATTCATGGACAGCCCAATTACAGGAGAGGAAAGCAGCACACCAGTTTCAGAGGGTGGACTCAAACACTCAACTAATGTTAAATGATTTTGTTTTGGAGCATAGTTCATTTAAGCAAATAAATTCTGATAATCTAATTTGAGAGCAGACTGTAATAATAAAAAGTTAAATTGCAGCAGCATTGTCTAATAAAGACAGAGCCAAATATGATTACAGAAATCAACAAATAATACAGCATAATTTGAGAAACCTGACAACTATTTATTCTCCATGTAATATCCACAGCTTACACTTTTGTCTATAGTTTTTTATGCCAAGTTTTCTTCTTAGTTACCAGTATTTCTGTGCCTTGAGTGACTTCCCATAAAACCCACTGCACACCAACACGTGTATGTGTGCCAAGGTCTACCAACATGTACATCTCTGCATTTTATACAGACTTAAAACAGGGCTGGCACAACTTTGGTGTCAAGGACTTGTCACTAGTTACCCTCATGAAGATCCAGCTAAATCTGTTCAGGGCTCTACAGCAGTTAAAAAACATAAACACAACAGGAGGGATTTTCAGAATGGCATAATGCCTGTGCACACAACTTCAGAGACAATTTTAAATTTGACCTCTCTTAATTCTCAAGCATTTGATTTTGTGGAGTAATAACATGGGCTTTTTTGGTGTAATATCTAATCTGAGCGAAGATATCTTAAAGGGAATACTTAGAATGAATTGACAATTAGTGTAGTTCACTTTCAAGTACCTGCTCAGCAAGATGCATTCTGAGTGCAGATCTGAACTAACGTGATAGAGGGAACCCTTATCTACAATCATAAAATATTAAATGCAGCAAAGATAGATGTCACATGTTCGTGAAGGTAATCAGGAACTTCATCTCCTGTACTATGTCAAACCTGCTAATGGGCAGCTGCTGATGAGACAAGATGTGTCAGAGATTTCCTCCAGGCTCTGGAGAATGCTCATGGATAACTAAAAGCTTTCAGATTCAAAGCTTTCAGATGGAGCTGGTGGTAAAACTGTGGGTTAAGATTGTGTAACCCTTCTCCCAAAATGAGGTAAAGCCATAGCATACACTCATGAAAGAAGAGAAACAGGTGTTAACATTTGCACATTAACACCATCAGGGACCTCATTAACTCTTTTTCTCTTATTGCCTCTGCTCCCTCCCACCCCATGTTTTCTTTTAGAAATATATTCGACTAAACAAGAGATGGCACAAATCTAAAACCAGCAAAGTTTGTCTCTTTTAACTTGTTCCCATTGTGATTTCTATCACGGAGAGAGAAGTGGCTGAATTATCTGCTCACTTCCTTTCGGGGAATGCTGCAATCTCTCAGAGTCACACATATCTAAGACGTGCAAATGATTAAGAAATGACACTGCAACTCCTCTGACACAGCCTGTGCAAACGTTACAATCCTCAATAAAGGGAAGCCAACAATTCCCTTCAAGTCATGAAGGCTCTGAGCTGTGAATGACTGCAGACAGAGCATGTTGTGACACATGCAGGAAGCGCTGTTTTATAAGAAAGTTCAGATTATTCTTGCCAACATGATTTTGATCAGGAAGCAAATCTTTGCCCACCCCCGAAAAGATATGTTTGTTTTCCAAATCCTGTTATAATCCTTAACATTCATTTATTTGAGCTTCCACTTGTACATACTGGCATTCAGCATGACTCCTTCTATCCTACTCACTTCCATACATAAGGAACAGAGAAACCAAGCATGGGAGTGAAGAGGTCATGCTTGATTCATTATACAAAGAAGAACCATACTCTTATTCTGGTATTAATAATGTTCTAAATGAAATGAATACCATACAGAGTTTTACAAAATATTTATTTTGAAAAAATCACTCTGTACAAATTTAACATTCTCAACATCGAAGTTTTATAAAAATGCTAACACAACAGAAAGACAAGTGAAACATTAACTGCTCTTTTCTTAAATTACAAAGGACCAGATTCATTCTAAAGAAGCTACTGTAATTCTAAACAGTAAAGAGAATTTCATAGGATTTCATTTTTTATCTATTACAGCCAAATACACGTATGAAAGGATGGCTTTTTCCATCCTTTTATAAACTTCCCCCCCAAACACTGTCCACAGCTAACCCAAATACTCTAAATGGTTTACACTTTTACTGTACATAGCTTGTGCTTCAGGAAAAGTCAGCACAATTTGATCATCATTTTCTCAGTGCCTAACAAAAACTCACCTCTATAACATTTGGTACAAAATTGTCTGTACAAACTAACATTGCTCATGTAAATTTGAAGCAAACTTAAAGGAAGAGAATTTATTTGTGCCTTCAATTTGGCATAATGAAGAGAGAGTGATTAAGTAAAATTTCACAGAGTAAAATTCAGTAACAGGAATACTGTATCTTTCTTTTTTAAAATTACTTACTACTGTATAAAAAATTTATATACTGCAGGTTATTAGGAATGGCAGACCCTAAATCTAACAATGCTAGTTTCATAGTCTTCATCATAAAATAAGATTTTTCTGTATATTATTTTTCTCTCCTCACTTTAATCTACTTGTGAAAGCTGCTGTTGCATATTAAAACAAACTTCTTAAACAGAAGGAAACATCTAATGAAATTAAAAAAACAGTAAAACCACCGTACTACTGTAAACACAACAATAAAAACTGACAGAAGGCAGCGTGACAGGTAAGCCACGGGCTGGAAAGCGGTTTTTTTCACATTTTCTTAACACAATGTATGGCTCACACCACAAACAACAGCAAAAAAAAAAATCAAAACCCAAAACAAACAACAACAAAACAAAAGAAACAAAAACGAAAACAAAAAAAATACAAAAAACCAAACCAAACAAACAAAAACTAAACTGTTGAAACTTTCAAGTCACAGCCAGGGGTGCCAGGCGGGGTCCATCCGACACAGATTATCCAGGCTGTTTGCAGCTGCCACCAGAGTGTTGACTTTGCTTTCTCCTCCTTCAAACTGAGCCAGGTTGTGCAGTCGAGTCATGATGGCAGTGACAGCCTTTTGGACCAGTGACACCAGCTGCTGGCTGTCCATGTTCTCGGGCTGCCCAGCTGCTGAGAGTGGAGAGGATGTGTCCTCTTGGGTTTTTTTGTGCCATGCAATTATTTCGTCCCTCAGCACAGTTTTTAGGATGCCATCAACCTAAATGAGGAAGAAAAATCAGACTGTTACATTTAATCCAAAGAACCATCAGGTTCTCTCAGATTACAGAATTGTAACTAGATTTTAATCAACAGCATTTTGACACTTCTGCAATTTCAGTCTTTGCAAGATGAGTGTGGCTTCCAACAGTCTTTTATTATTTCTTCTCAAGGTGTTTCTTTACATAAAAAAGTCGTGTACATTCTATTTTTAAGTGACTCCACTAAATTCATGACTTTCCCCACACACACTCACAGAAGTCTTGGGCAAAGATCAGGAGTATTTTGCAAAGCTGGGTTTTTTTGCACAGTCATTACACTCTCAGGGAATACTGTTTTCTGCCAAACAGGGCAAGAGCATTGACTACAACATACATACATATATCTATTATATATGCATGTGTGTATATTGGCCAGTTCTAGACTTGGATGAAAAAGAAATGCCTGCAACAAATAGTTTCCTGGTTTTTCTCATCACTGAGTTGAGTTATTGATATTAATCTGTCAACTCCAACAGTCTCAAGCTTCTAAACCAAACTTTTAGGTGTCCAGTCTGACTCAAATGTTTTCCCGTAACAACTAAAACGTTTCCAAAAAGGCACCTTTCCAGCATTTCAGCTGGCCTTTGTGACAACCTCTGGGTAACATTTCAAAACAAACACACACCTTTCGGTTTCTACCCGAACCAAAAATGTTTAGTTTATAAAGTGCCAAATACCAGCCAGCAAATAATCTTGCAAAAGGTGCACAAACCTTGAAGTTTGGCTGTGCAAAGCAGCGAGCTACTGCAATCATGGATGCAGTCAGGGGCCCAGACACCCCGATGGTGGTGAGGAATTCCGAGATGTTTGGCGTGAGCCGGAACGGGACGGGACGGTTGGCGTCCAAATCTCCGGTGGCATCGTTAATGTCGAAGCGAAAGTAAGCCACGTTCAGCTTGCCAGTGTCCTGGGTTTAAAAGAAACATGCCCCAAAGTAATTAAAGGAACAATTTTCCATTCATAAAGCCAAAAGAAGATGGATTTTTGTTTACTGTTAATACTCAGAGTATCAATAGTATTTCAATAGCTTTTCACTCGTTTAGCCAAATGGTTTTTGAGGAAAAAAGTTATAAAAGTATGCAAAAATCAAGTATGTATTTCTCTCAAAACATTGTGTCCAAACCCCTTACTAAATACAGGTTATTGTTATACCAAACTTGAGGAATAGTTTCTTCTGTAGCACAATCTGTAAGGAGTCACTGCCAACAGATCTCTGGGTCAGCGTTCAGTATCAGCAGCTGATTTTATCTGGAGGGATTAAAGAATCTTAATTGCTACACAGACTACAGCCCTCCATGCATTAAAATGACATTGAGACTTTTAAAAATACCACCTTAGGGTGGCAAGGCTCATTTTAAATGTTGGGTTAAAACAGAAAAAAATCTCTATTAATAGGAGTTGTAGCAATGCTGAAAAGAGAACAGTATTTGAAAAGGGATATGGCCCTTTAAGAAAATAAAGCCCCTAAATTTTATTTTTCTTAAATCTGTTTGACACAGAGGTATCTTCAAAGCAATATCTTTGAAGGAGGACTAAAAAGAGAGACTTATCAGTCATTTACATGAAGAATCCCAATATCTAAGAAGGGTTTTACAGACAAAGTTCTAAATTCACAGAAGGTAGAGTTGATGCCCACAGGGACTGCAGTTTAAATTACTACCTACAAGATGTGCAATCACATATAAATGAAAACCTTACTGAAATGCACTTTTAATTATATATGTTGAATTTTGACTCATTTCAGAAGTACAGTCCAAATTTCCACCTGATGAAGGACAACAGCACACACCTAGAACAAAGTACAGCATACCTGGGCAATCTGCAGCATTTCAGGGTTGAGTCTATTTAAGTGAAAGATGAATTCTGCAAAGCCAATCAGGGCCAACTGGATAGTGAACATCTTCCTGAAAGTCCAGTAATCCGTGGCATTGGGGAACGTGTGCAGGGCCCATTCCTTCAACATGCTCCGTGGGACCATGTTACTCTGCACTTCCTTAAGGATGTCCCTGAGAACCTACACAGGAAAAGTATCAGTTGAAAGAGGTCATTTTTAATACACTTCTTAGCAGCAGACAAATAGACCAAAAGCAACTACCAAGCTTCTCTTAACTGCTGTATCTCATTTCAGGAAAAGCACCCCGAACTTGAACTCTGAAATGTTTGGTGCTGTTTCTGCCTCACACCTAACGAGAGGTGAAGAGTCGGGCTGGGGCACAGGGACCAGCAGAGTGCTCAAGGAAAGCCCTGGAATCAAATTCGTTCTACCTGATGACTGGCTTGAGTGCCCCGGGCCTGCACCGTGGCCAGCCGGTCGTAGTAGCGGGAAATGGGGTTGTCGTGCTCGATGCCCTTCTTGGCACAGCGCTGCTTGTAGATCTCCACCAGCGACAGCGACGACGGGTTGTCCTCGACCAGACGCATCTGCGGAGAAACCGCCACAACACGGGGCACTGGGAACGGGACAGAGAGAGCAGAACAACTTAGCAGCTCATCAGAGCCCAAACACTGAGACGTCAGCCCTTACAACGCTCCTGAAGTGTGCCAAGAGAAAATCTTTATTACTGCACTCATAACTCACAAGCTCAGTTAAAAAAGTATTACAGCAGTGTGGTGGGGTTTTTTTATCTTAACAGAAACATCAACAGTGTTGTCAAAAAAACCTGAGCACCCATCATTCTTCCTACTTTTCTTTAGCTTTAGTACCAGGGTAATGCTTGGTGCAAACAGGTTCATAACGTCTGATTACATGAGACTGGCATTATGTCAATAAAAATTATTCTGAAGGACAAAACTACTTAGCTTAATAGGGTATTTAGAGTGATTCAGAAAAACTGGAGGAAAAAAATCTGGACACGGTTGAGGAATAGATGTTTAAATGACACTGTCTGGAAGTAAAATACTGAAGACAGAGAAAAATACTCAATAATAAGAAAATTTAAGCCACTGAGCTTTTCTTTGATGGGCAGCAAACTTGCAAAAACCCTATTTGTGCTTTTATGGTGCTTAACTGATTTATTATTCTACCAAGTCTTCTGTGCATCCCCACCTACATAAAGACAGACAAGGCCTCTTCCATAGCTGGCTTTTCCAGTGACACTGTTGGCCCTGTTTGACAGCGACCTCCAGTTACCACCAAAACTGTTCTCTCATCATTAACCTCAGAAATATAAGGAAAAGTTGTTTAAATGCATTTAAATTGTTTGATGTAACTTCTTCAATCTCAAAGAAGAAAATGCTTGCTGCAGAAAGGGTGTTAATGAGCTGTTCCTCCTGGTCTGCTTCCATTAACCTCTGGCAGCAGAGAAATGAACGTTCTTCAGGTTCTTTCAAATAGTATCAAACCACAAAACACTATAGTTTAAAAACAGCTCTTTGAAGGAAAACATGCTATCTAATGAAGCTTGTTATATACAGGATTTATTTTTCTATCAGTGGCCACGTTTAGCATATTTTTCAAGGCTTTATCTATTACATTTCTGTTATTCTTGCCTCAGACTGATGCAAAACCCTAACCCTCTGTTCTTCATTGTCCATGTTTCTGATTCTTTTACACTTCAGCATTGTTTACAGGTAATATGCTACACCTGCATGTTTGTTTGCTGGTTTACCTCAGTAAAAAGAAATTGGGGGATGGAGGCTGTCAGCAAGATTTCCTTTATTAATGTAAAGCTTGCCAGCAAGTGTTCTCATTCATGAAGAAATCTGTTCAAAGGGAGTGAAGCTGACATTAGACAGTCAAGGCTGATGAAGCCAAAGCTGCCTGAGGATAGACACCCTCAAATTACAGGAAATTCCTCCCAACACACAAAACACCCCTCTTCAGAGAGGTGCTACAGTGCCAGCCAAGACTAATCACCTGGGCATATATGAATTTCCCTTCTGAATAACCAAAACCTTCACAATCAGCGATGAGCAGCGGTCAAAAAAAACTTCAGCAAACATAACCTTCGAGTATAACATTTAAAAAACAATGTAAGCCTCTCTCTTTTCGGTACCTGTAAAAAACAAGTGTCTCTTTGTGGTTTCCTTCCTCTTCTCCAGGCAGGGGTTGAGGAGGCGGAGGAGCTGCAGCACCCGCTCCTCCCTGCGCGACTCGGTCAGGCACGCGTCGTTCATCACCAGGTACGGGTAGATCTTCCCGTTGTGGCCTCGGATGTACAACCTTCGGGCTGCAGTGTTGTGCTTCTGAACTATCTCCACCCTTGGCATAAACCTGGCAGGAAGAAAGGGGCAATAAAGGCACCTGGGATAATCTCCTCTGATATTATATCGTGATGGAGAAAAAAAAAAAACCCAAACCCAAACCAAATAAAAATAGACAAAATAAATAAGGCAGTACAAGTGTATTACAAAGTACAATTCTATTATCCAGCTGGCCTGTGGTTTCTATTTTGTAGTTTAAAAAGCTGTCCTGCTGCATTTTATTTGCTTTTAAGAAAACACAGTTCTTGAGCACAATTAATCATTAGATGAGACCTTTACCACTGTTTTGAAGAATAGTATCTCTATTGATTACAACAGAAGCACTAATCTCAACTTACATCACTATACAAGAAAACCAAATATACTCTTCTTTTAACTACACTCGTTTAGTGATGCAATGTAAAATTATTGAAGGATAAAATAAAAAGGGTGTTAAAGTATGACTCTCTATATGTAATTTATATATATAAAATGTACACAACATCTACTTTTGCAAAGTGAATGGATGGGAAGGCTTTAATTTCTCCTCTGTTTTCAGAATTACATCTACCAAAGGGTATTTTTAGGTTACCTTGCTATCTTGATGTAGTAATGTGTTGGCTTTGGCATAAGGAATTCTCCAGGTATCTCTACTTCTGCAGTCTGAGCTGAGAAGTTACTTAGAAAGCGGCACTTTTCCTCTATGAGGAAGAACTTTGGAAGCTGTTTAGTTTTTGCCTCCAGAATTTTGATCCATTTCTTTAGTTTAGAGATAAGGTTGTGAAGTTTCATTGACCCTGGCACACTGAAGTCAAAATCTGAAAAAAAACCAAACAAAAACAAGTCACCCAATTCAATAGTGCAAATCAAACACACAATCCCCCCAGAGCTGCACTGCCTTTAAAAGACAGACTCTTGAATGTTTCAGCTCCACAGAAAACCTTTCAGCAAAGACCTAACATTATATATACCTTAAACCTGTCAGAATGTGCTACCTCTTTTCTGCATACAGCTCTAAAATATTCTGTTATTTGGTATATAATGAACCTCCCAACATTTTCCTGGTTTAGTCAAACATTAGAAAATATATTGTGAAAAATTTAAATACTATTAATGTATTGAATTGTCTCCATACTGCAACCAGATGGAATAGAAAAAAAACAGTAAAAACCCTAAGTTATGAGATCAGACCATTTGTGAAAGAGGAAAAGTAGGCTTATTTTACAGTGTAGCACTATAATTTTCTGCCTGTTTCATTACACATCATTCATTTATTTATTTAAATCAATGGGGACTTTTTGCTTCTAAAAGGGATGAAAGAACCTCAGTTGAGGACACAACATGGAATCTGTGAGGACAAGGAATAAGACTCTTATTACTGTTATTCTCCTATTCTCAGCTGCAAGAAAATTCTTATTCTTTCCTGACTTAGATAACAACTGAAAGTCACTACAGGAAAAACAGATACAAGAGTCTAAGCAAAAATGACAACATTATGTGAACAGCCCAACGTTTCCATTGCAATATTAACAGCATTACAGTGTGAATTATCTCCTTTAGACTACATGCACATGAGGAAAGAACTTTCTCAAGGTCAGTACATGGTCTTCAGTACATCATGCAAGTAATTCTGTAACAGAAATCACTGCAATACTGATCATTTTCTGGGTCACACCAATACCATCCTCCCAACATTGCTCTCACTCCAGCTTCAGAACAAAGCAAACAAATAAATAAATAAATGTCTTTGCATTTCCCAAAAGAGGGGAAATGAATAAACAAATAAATGAAAGGATGGTTGGGCACTTCAATACCACTACAAAGAGATTACACACACTTGGATAAGAAGACAAACTGCTCTCTGCAAACCTCATCAGTTATGGCATCCAAACTGTGCAAGTGAACTAACAGACTTGAATTTTTAAAACTCATTTCCACACCAGTCTGAAAGACGCCATTTTAAGTTCAACATCTCTCAAGTGAAAAGGCAACAGCAAGAAAAAGAGAATGTCAATTTGGTATTTTTGATATTTACAACTAAAGAAGAGCAGAATCATCATTATGATGCAAATACAGCAGAAAGCTAACACAGTCTCAAAAATGAGTTTAACTCTTATTGCAGAACCTTCATTTCAATATTACGTACACTCAGTATTTTTCTAAGTTGATAAAAAACCCAAAACAAACATGAGTGCTGCTAAAAGAAGAAATTTTGACCACATAAATATGCTACAAACATCTATCTGCAAGTGTGCCAAGAATGAATTAAGTATGTGCACACAGCAATTACTGCATATAAAGTTTCTTACAACCACAATTAAACCCCTCAGAAGTCTGACAAGCTCAGACCATTCATTCTTTTAGCAAGAAGAGTTCATATCATTCCATACATACACTCTTAGTTCTTTTCTTTACATGTAAAGATGCCAATAGCAAAAAGAAACAATGCAGCCCAGGATTCTTTCATTTTGCTATTCTGATACCTAAACAAAATATCAGAGAACCATAATCCAACATATTTCATTGTGTATCCACAACATACTGATATGTTGAAAGCTTTCAGTGAAAGTCCCAAGTCTACTAGTCTAAAACTCAGCAAAAACCCACCACATACAAAATCCTTTCCATTTCTGTAAGAAAAAAAGTCTATAATGAAAAATAGAGTTTCATATTTATGGATGAGGGAAATTAGCATAACTCTGTGATATTCCCTTTTCTTTCTCTGCCTGGGCAGTGCATCTATTGCAATACCACTGTAAAACACTCTTATTATAATCCCAAGCCTACCCTCTAGTGAGCAGTGGGAGTAAATCATTTCATCAAAGTGACAAAATTATTGCATCATTTATCTCCTGAATCTCTGAAGTGCAGGAGAGTCTCCTCCAACTGCAACTAGTTTTTGTGCTAATGTGAATCCACCAAAGTGGTAAAAATACACATCAATATATATTCCTTACAAAAAAAAAAGTCCTTCAGTTCCACAAGAGCAACTCTAGTTTGTTGAATGCCTATTTTGGGATTTTTGTTGTTCTTTTGTTTCCCAGTGGCAGATGGGAAAAACAGAGTTCAATTAGTCTTTCTGCTCGTGTCACAGAGAGCCCATCTGAGAAGAAAAATCACTTCAGCTGGAAGAAGGGGAAATACAAGACCAAACATCATTTGTGTACAAAGTCTCTCTGCTTTGCAGACATCTTAACCTATATAAACAGTATTTTTGTTTCAAAAAAATCCATTTTTTCAGTACACAGTACTGAAGAAGAGCTTTCTCAAGTTAACACACGCTGGTCTAAAATACTTTACTACTTGCACCATCTTTTTCTAAACAGGATGGGAAGTTTCCCCCCCATCTTTAATGGAGATGTTCCCAGAAGCCCATGACACAGACTGCAGCAGAAGCAGTTTGCTCTCTCTTCTCAAAGCTGCTCAAGTTTCTTGCCACTCCCAATGCAAAGACAAACAGGGCCCAATCTTCCTCCCAGTGAGACAGACCTAAAAAAATCCTGATGGCTCTTCACACAACTAGATAAAGCTTAACACATTTTGATTGAGAGCTGTACCATCACTTGTCATGAAGTAACACCAAAAAATACACTTGAGGTAGCAAAATTAGAGTACCAAATCCTCTGTGTCATCCAAATCCTTGACCTACAGAACATTAACACAGCATCAGGAAAACAAAGAAAAGACTTCCAAACTAAGTCTCCAGAACTAAAAAATAAACCCCTTCTGCAATACTGTCAGAAAATAGTTCTGATCAATGAAAAGCAACTTAATGCTTTTAGAGCAAGCACCAGTTGACTTGAAGATTTTAAAGATTATTCTCAGCATAGGCAAAGCATGTTTACACTTTAAAGTTTCCAACCCAAGGATCTCCAACAAAAAAAACGTGACATCCATCATGTAAGATATTATTCAGGACTGAAATACAAGCTTAGCTTTATAGAACAGGTCAAATTTTTTATGCACATGATACTGAAGAACATCCAAGTATTCTCCAAGAGAGAAGCACTGTCTTGCTTTAGAAGTTATTATTCAAACATTTATATATTCTACAGTTTCCCAAAACTTCTTCCTAATCTCACAAGAACTTTTGGAAAGCACCAACAAAGATGAAAAATCTCAGTGACAGGAAAGCAGAATTATGAAGCAGAACTTCAGGTTTATCACTCAGCTCCAGAAAACCAAGCCTGCATAGACCAGACACCAAGGTCAAATATGATGCTAACTCCAATCTCTTGATCTGGATTTCCTGGATAACATCCTGTTATCTAAAAATTGGAAGGGAAGCAAAGAAAGAGCTACTAAAGGGATGCTATGCTCAAACTTGGGGGGGGGGAAAGAAGAAATCCTTAAAAAAGCTGAAAACTATTAACAGATCTTTCCCTTGCCCTCTCCCCACAGTTCAGAGCCACACCAGGAGCTTCCTTCTGCCTGCACTTTCCACTCACAGTGAAGAATTCATTGTGCTGGGTGACAAAACTCTTGAGGAAATTATCTTGCTCTTTAAGGGTATATTTTGGAATTTTCCATTCGTATTCAGCCTGAGTGGAGAGATGGCTGCAGAAGGAAGCTGATCCAAACTCTAAACCATCATCTGCCCACAAAAGGACAATTGAGGCAGCTTTTCTTCTGCTTTCACTGCTGAGAGAGCTCTCAAAGGGAGCATTTTTCAGCATTTGCCTGTTCTTTGATGTCAAAGGTTTAGCAGAAAAGGAGAGAAGGAACAAAGAACAGATGGTCAAAGAACTATGCATTTGAAGTTACAGGAAAAAAAATTCAAAGTAAAATTTGTTTTTATAATACAACATTAGGATGGATAAAGTGACCTATCACAGCTCCAACAGTCCAGACTGCTGCAAAGTATTTAGAATATAAGAAATGGTGTGAGAGTCCCCAGTGGCTCCAAACAGGAATCAAGATGCAACTCTGATATTGATGGAAATGATTAGGCAATCAAACCCAGTTGAATGTATGTATAGAACACAGCTGTCAGCATTAATCTGGAAATAATTGGAGAAAAGAGTTTACTCCAAGACAGCTCCTCAGTGTGGATACTTGTGAAATGGAAGGCAACCACTGTAATTATCTGTCCATCACCCAGATGCAAGGGGTACTGAGATTCAGAAAAGCAAACGTGAAGGTTCTACTGTGCCAGAAGGACACATTAGGAATGATCTACAAATGGTTTCTCATAGTGTTAAAACAGCCTTTCCTAACTTCAATACAATAATTACAACCCCCTTCATTTATTTATGTATATTTTACCGTTATTACAAAATCAATAAAAAACTTATTTTCATTTTCCACATAATGAATTACATTACAAAAATTAGTATGTATGCTGATTGGTCTAATTTCTGCTATTTTCCCACATTTAAATTGTGAATTAAAACACTGAATGTATTAGATTAGAATAAAATCAATTCCAGCACTAAGCAAAATAATTATTTGTATCCTGCAGACACTTGTATTTCATTATACTTAGAAAATAAAACATGAAACCTTCAACAAAAAACTAATTACCGTTATTAAACATAAGTTTACTGAGAAACACTTTGCATTTAATGACTTTACATGATTTTTATGTCCAGGCCTATGTTGTTGTTCTTCGAGTTTTACGTTGTTCCATATTATTCTTTATAAATGCTGTGATTAAGAGAGAAAAAATCTGAAAACCTTAACTGCCATTTATATATCCCAGATATGCAAAAAATTCACACCAGCATAAAAAAACTGGAAATCCTTCCCATTTTCTATTTTAATTAAAACTTGTAACTGAATTGTAATTAAATTCTCTTAAATGTTTCTCTAGAAATGTTCTGAAATATTGCTTCAGATATTGCAGACTTGAGTCTGGTGTTGTATTTACATTTCCTTTACACCTTTGAAATCTCAGACCTCTCTGATGCTCACAGGAGAGAAACCAGGAGATACTACAACAGACCAACATTTTTCTTATATTTGAGTTATTTTTGTTGAGTATATATGAGTGGTTATACTACTATTGCAATGCAAACTCATATAAATGATTACTAAAACTGAAAAATAAGTCCAAACTTACATTTAATGTAGAGTATTTCAGCTGGAAGGGATCTACAGCACCCCCAGATCCCTGTCTGCAGGGCTGCTCTCCAGCCACTCCTCTCCCAAATTACACCTGTGCCTGGCATTATTACCCAGCTCTAGGTACAGAATCCAATATTTTGGATGGATTACATTTCATCCCATTAATCTTTGCCCAATAATTTTTTTTCCTCCCTGTATGCTCCCACTGAAGACACACAAAATGTTTCTACTTCCATTTTCCTCCCTAGTACACTTCATCCAGTAAAAATTTCATCATATGGTTCAGGACTTTCATTATCTGCTGTCATGCAACTGTTGTGCTCAGAAAGGACATCGTGCAATCCAGTGTGCACAAAATATGTAGGTCATGCCTGCAACTGAGTTACTCTCACAAGATTCCCATCAGATCACTTATTTTCACAATATTATCAGTAAAACGCTTGAAAAAACATCACAAGTCTACTTGTCAAATGCTCTCAAATGCTTCTGTTTGAGGAGGAATTGATGCAAACCTCAGAATCCTGGCAATCCAAAGCGCTGACGCCAATCAGGGTCACCCTCAGCTATGTATGAGCTGGGTGGCCTTCACACCTTTCACCAAACAAATCAAACCCATGTTCTCCTGTACACAAGCTTTTCTCAGAATTTTAAATCAACAGCAGATACTCAAATATGTAACCACTGGTTAAGAGAAAATGAATGAAGCAAAGAAGCTACTTCCCTTAAGTATCTTTTTTTATTAGATCTGATTAAAGTTATTGATTCAATTTACCAAATGATGTAAATTTGGGTAATAGGATTTTTATAATCTAGTTATCCAAAACACTAATCTTACTCATCAGAAGTAGACTGTTTTGAAAGACCTCACATAATACTGTCAGTTTGGAGTTCTGCAGTGAAAATTGCATTAAATTCTGTCATGATTGTAAAGCAGAGATCATTATTGTCCCTCAGATCCAGCAGGCAGTTCTATGCAAATGGCAAAATATTATAGTGAAGTAATCTAACTTATCTTTAAACACATCTGTGATCAAACCACAGCTTTAGGTAATAAAAATACAACAATATACTCATTCTCTATGTTGATGTCTGTTTTTCACTTGAATTACCTTTATTACTCCACAGAAGATTGGAACAAACTATTTCAGGTTTGGTGCATGACAGAAAGGTGCTGTTTTCTAAATTTTCTCTCAGGAAAGATATTGGAATAAAAGAGCAGAATGCCTTCACAGCTGAACTGAGGGAGATTTCTCTGGAGATTAAAAGTAACATTTAAGAAAACATTTTAAACATTTACCTGTTGTAAATTGCCCTTTTAATTTCTGGAACACGGGATCTTGAGCTGTTGCCTGTGCTCTCCTAGCTAATGACTCTGAGGCTGCACTAGAAAACATGGTGGACACATTAGAGACGTTCTCAAGACCTACTCCAAAAGTGCTGACTAACTTCTTGACGAAATTTAGCGTATGAGGAGTGATTTTGGCATCTGAAACGGCTCCACTTTTCTCAAAGGCAACTGAATAGCACTTGGCCAGGCCCTGTTGCAGTTGTCTAAGAACCTAAGGATGAAAAATAAAAGAGGCAAAATAGTCAGGAAGATTTAAGCCTTCTGATTTGACACCAAATATTTATTCTTGCACTACGTTTTGTGCAGTAAAATTATCCTCTCAGAAACATCTACTTAAAACTCTGCTCTTCAATTGCATCAGAGGGTCAATCAGAATGACAGCACCGATTCTCACCAGCACTGCAAACAAGCTGAGCAGGGGACATGCTGCAACACAAAGGACACCTTGCTCTTCCAACAGCAGCTAACTTTCAGATTTCATATTTTGTGATACTTGAAAAGATTATGTGATATGAGGAAACCTTCTTCAAATAAACACTGTTCTAGCTAGGCAGAACAGAACAGCCCAACACTTTGAGAGGCAAATCAGAGTCAGAGTGGCAGGTCCATCTGCTCTCTGTTGTAATTCAAACTTCAGGTCATAATCACAACCTGTCACAGAGCACCAGATCCACAGGGAAACTGTATCTGTGAAACCCAGTGTAAGAATATACAGTTTCAGTTAGTACGAGGAACAGCTTCAATCCTAGATGCATTCATCAAATTAATAGCTTTGGAAAATCTCTGTACTGCTTCCAGAAATAACCAAGACCCTTCAGCTCCAATCAGAACAGTCAGTTCTACAGATACATCAGTTTACTAATCCAAACAAATAGTTATGTTTTAATGCTTAAAATTAACTATGGATAAATATTTTGCAGTTAACTTTTCCTGAGACCATACACAGATATGAAGGTGTATTAAAGCCAAATACCTCTTCATGCCAGTTCTCTCTGAACCAGACCATCTGATCCACAATGCCTTCCAGAGAAGACAAAAGTGTTGGATGCAATTCCCGCTGCATGTGCATAATTCTGCTGCATCTCCACATTGGTGCAGTGGCTCGGATTGGCCCCGGGTCTGAGGCAGAGTGGGACTGATTCCCAACTGAACTTGGCTGCTGTTGCCCAGAATCTGGGAAGTGAAAATTAAAAAGAAAATAAGAATTACCTTTCATGAACTTGATACATTCATGTATGAAATAAAATAAATTGTTCCAAGAATTGGCTTTAGATTTACATTAGGTATTAATCATGTTAATTAATCTGAATTTCAAAAAACTTCTGTAAAAATGCTGTTTAATGGTACAGACCTTTCAATACTAAAGCAAAATAAACACTCCTCAAAGCCCCACAGGAGGTGTGTAGCCTTGGCTTTTAAATTACCAATCCATGCTCTTGAAGTAACAGACATTGTTTCATATAGGATCAAACTATTTGAATTATGGGCATTTCCTTCCCCTCCCTTTTGGGGAGATCTTTCACACGTAACTGAAGAATAAATATGCTGATGCCAACAACAGACAAATTGTCATAGTGTGTATCTTTTAGTACAGAACATTCTTGCATGACAACTTTGTCAGACAGTGATTCAGGACAGAGCTCTGCTTTATCAGATGACCCCCACTAACTCACACAACCCACAGACAAAGCATTAGTTTGTGGCAGAGCCTACAGGAAAATATTTTACTGGTTATTATATATGTGCGTGGGGCAATATCAAGAATTTGCACAGAAACTTCTGTTGCTGGATGTGAATGAATTATTAGGGTATGTGGGCACCTCCTCCTTCTGCAAAGGAGCAGCCAAAGAAAAATAAAACATTATTTAATTAGTGTCCTGCAAAATCTCATGCAGAAATTTAGTGAACTAATTCTCAAGTGAAAAAGGCAATTAAATAAACAATGCACTTTGTAATAAAGAACACACAACTGAAGGCAGAGTTCTTCAAGCAGCTCTCCTGGGATTCCCAGGAAATTAGGAGACAAAAGAACAACTAAATTCTGTGGAATCATTTGACATAACTATTCTAAACTTGATTTGTTCTTGGGGAAAAAAGGTGTTGTGCAAGTTGCTGAATGTTCTCTCCACTTCCCAAACATTTCTCAAAGTCAACATTGATTTTATTTTGTCTAAACTTAGATGCTTATTTTACTTGATAATTCACCATAAGAAGTTAATATGGAGACATTCATTTTACAAGCGTGGCTCCTTTGAAAACAAATTGAATGTTGCAAGGTTCATGCTGCCAATGAAAATTAGACTAGAACATCTTAGAAGGTTGTGATGCTCTCCTGTATTTATAAACCAAGAATTTTCTACTTCTCCACAAATTTATAAAGATAAACATCCATGAGAGAACATTTGATTCTCAATTAAGGTGACAGGAAAATGAAGGAGATGAAAGTCCTCTTGGTGAATATTTTTTACAAGAAAATTCAAGACAGCTCAAGCCATCTGTAGATTTAACTTCACAGAAACAAATCAATGCAAGCAAAGTTTATCAAGAATTTTCCTCCTTAACCTTGCTGATTTGGTACATTTTCTAGAGAATCTGTTTTCTCAGTAAAATCAGGTGAAACTCAAACTAAAACTAAATTACAAAGAGCACAAATAATTTCATCAAGATCAAGCTCACCACTTTTGTAGCGCTCTCGCTGTTCTATCTTCAAGGTCAAATAGAGGGTCCTGATAGGAAAGTAAACAGCTTGGGGATAGACTCTTCCCACCTATTTGGAGACACACATATACTCAGGCAAGGAATACTGGCTACAGATCACACCAACATGTACAGATTGTGTGGTAAATAAGTACAATTTGGTAATAATCAGCTCTTTGCATTAAATAACAGTTTATGGAAATTAAAGATTTTTTCAGTAACAGAAACACGAAGAGAATGAAATGATAACTCCCTACACACACTGTTCAGGCATTACCTAATTAGGGCTTCCAGATCATATTGCCTAATAAACCTGAAAACAGCATAATGTCAGAGCACCAGCTGGGCCAGCTCAAAGATCTTACTCATGTGCATAATGGAAGAAAAACAGACATAATGACAGTGGTTAGTCTTTAAATTAGGCCACAATTCCCAGCAAGCCCCACGATACTTGGTAAGAAAGCCCATTAGAGAGTAACCTTACTCCATCTAATTGTAGCACTTAATGCAAGGGGATACCAATGGCACCCAAAAATAAAAAGGATTTTATGGCTTCCATTAAAAAAAGAAAAAAAGCTAAAGAGATGTTGACATCCAGCATCCCCTTTAAAATCTGTAAATCTCAGTATCTATTAAAGGAAAGAACCACGTCTACTATGGTTCACACTACCCATGATAGAGCACTTCTTAAGACATTGTTTGAGGCTTCTCCAGCCACAATTCTATTAAATCATGGATCCCTTCTTCATCCAAATGGATAAGGTAAGAGGTAGAAATTTTGCAAAATGTTCAGTAATATGATATTCATGGCAGCTCACTAACCTGACACACAAATGCTTCACGCTGTAGTTCAAAAAGTTATTTGAAGAGTTTTAAAATAGTAACACAGAAAATTTGGTATGTTTTAGTTTTATATCCCTTCAACGGACCTGAAGTCTAAAGGCAAGATAAACAGGAGTATCTGTGACTTTTATGAGTCTAAGCTCCAACTACAGTACAACTTCCAAGCAAGCAGTCACATCTAAAGATTTTATACAGATCTCAACAAATAAAAAAGCAACTACAACTTGTTGAAATCTGTTTTTTTCTGTCAGAAGACAGCTGAGCACACTGGGGTTGCAAGACATCTCATTCTAAAAACAAAGATTACAGCCAATAGAGAATTAGGGATTATCTTCTGCACCTGACTGATGAGGTTCAGGAGGAGTTTGCCCTCTGAGCCAACCAGGCACGTCAACAGCTGTGGGATCCAGGCCAGCCACTGGATGGGTGGGACACCAATACAATATTTGTCCACTGCATCTGCCAAGGTGTTCTTATCATCATCAAAACTCAGCAGCCAAAGAACCTAGAAGAGAATTTCAGGGCTTAAATTTAAGACACATCAATCATTATGATGCAGAAAAACACAGAGCTATTTTACTGGTATGACTGTGGAGTCTTTGTAAGTGTTAAAGTTGCCTCAGATACAAGAACTTACATTCATTATGCTTTGCCAATGTTATTTTTTCCCTTAGAAATAATAATTAAAGGATGTAAAAATAAATATAAGTGCACTCCTTGCTATGAAACAAGACAGAAAGAAGCAAATGAACATGACTGCATTCCAGGAATTCTCTGGGTTTTGTTTGCAGGTGCAAATAGAAAATAAGGGCATGTTTCTAGAACCTAAAATATGCAATTCAGATAAATGAACCTTGATGCAAGAACCTGATTATTTCTTTGGGTGTTGTTAATTATTTTAACAGTTCACCCTTAATGATACTTTTTCTAGTTTAATTTAAATGTAAATATATTAAGCATTGACTAAAAATCATTAATTGTTATGCAGCCAAACAGGGAGACTAATAAACTTCAGGGTGCTATTGAGGTCACCTTTAATCTCAAAGAGCATTTTCTGTGTTTTTTCATGTTCAGAACAGATCTTCCATGGCCTGCTATGATTTTTTTAATTTTCTTCATGAGAGAGATTAAATATCCCCAAACTGAGCAACATATACTACAAATAGCTTTTTTTGGGCAACATTTTGTTGCATTTCAGGATAAAAATGCACAGAAAAGGCCTATCTGGAATAAAATGCAATACTGAGGTAAAAGTTAATATTATTTATCCATAGTAATGATTAAAAGAGCTCAAATTATGTTAGTTTTTAAAGGACCAAGGGATGCCTTTCTGCAGGTATTTCACTGCATTATGTAGCAAAAAGGCTGGATGTGATTTGTCCTCTTCCTTCTACAAAAAAGTTCCACAACTACAGGAAACCCCAGACTTCTCAATGAAGTAAAAAAACCCCAGATGAGTTACATGCAACCAAGAGCAGCCCCATGAAGACTTTCTACCAAAATGAAAGCTTTCCCTCAGTAATTGTTTCTCCAATTGCACAAATTTGGGCACCGAACATTATCCCAGCCCTTCCTGAAGGCTCCAATTCTTTTTGAAACCTCTAGCTCTCACCTTTGCTAAGTATTTCCTTGACTTGCTCTCGTTCTGGTGCCGGCAGGCGTGCAGGTAGCAAGTGATGGCAGAGACCCCCAGGTGGAGCTGCCTCTCCTTCACAAAGATGTTCTCCAGGTAATCCCCCCACATGGCCCAGGCTTTCACCAGCACGTCGTGCATTTGCACAGCTGCAGAAAAAGCTTTGTTTGCTTCTTCAGACCTGCACAGTGACGAGGAAGAATATGAGTTTTATGCTAAGAAATAGTTACTACATTATAGAAATCAGATTTCTGACAGGGCAGGCAATTACTTTCTTAGTACTCAGTGTAAGTTCTCTAGTAAGGTCTCTTATGACTGTTTTGTCATTGCAGTCCTTGATGTTCAGCACCTACAGAAGTAAATGCTTTATAATGGAAACAATTATTTAAGTGTTTAAGATCTCCAGATACTCCCTTAAAAAAAAAAAAAAGAAAAAAGCTTCCAGTGCACTGCAATGGGAACTCAAGCAGTGACACTGGGAGTAAGAAGAGCAAATGATAACACAAGGGGAGCAGAAGCAAATGTATTTAAGAATGCTGCTCTGCTGAACATAAAAAGGGACTAAAGTGACATTAGGAAGATGTTATAGTAGTTATCTTTTAGAGAACTGCATCTTATTTAACTCCTCTCCCAGCAAAGTCGTGAAAAATTTTACAATCATTTTCTGGAAACAGTCAGGTCCTCATCCCCACAGCTGTAACAGTTTATTTTTTCAGTGGGAAAAGTGAAGGAATTTAAAGGTTAATCACACAGTTCTGGGTAACCAAAAGGTTATTTGTTTGATACTTCTGAAGTTTTCTCTACGTTTCCTCAAGTGTTCCTTGTCCAAGATGAGGCATGATTCATCCCAATACATATAGTCCTTGAATCTATGTTACTTTTTAGGCACAAAAATAAAGGATGAGAAAACTCCCATAAGCATTACTGAAATGAAGACATTTTTAAAACATTTCAAGCCTCCTTATTAACAGAAAGCCTCATTTCTCCCTTATAGAATAAGCATTGAAATCAACCATACAAAAGTAATGCAATGCTTGTTCGACTCATTTTTGTAAAATTGCCTGTACTTTTATTACAAAAATATTAGCTTGGAGGATAGTACTTAATTAAAATGACCAGCTATTGAGCCAAACTATGAAAAGGAAAACAGCTTTATCTGTCATGTATTAGTTTCTAGGCTACATTAATGTTCCTTGCTTTCAGAGGCTTCCTGCACCCTGGATGGAGGTTTTGAAGTGAACTACTCCAGCAGCAGCTGATGGATGACTTTGTATCACTGCTTCCCCTCTCTAGAAAGGGAACTTCTCTGTTTTCTTTTCTCCTTCTCTACAATCCATCATCCTTGACACCTCAGATGACTTTCTTAAAATGGTTTCTATCACCTTGCCCAGCCACTGGGCAGCACAGGGTGATGCAAAAGCAGAGGTGACCTTTCACTTCAGTTTAGTTGACACACAAGTAATCACAGTCACATTTTCAGGTTCAACATTGCCCTTGGTCCCAGCTGAAACCTCCTTAAATTCCTCACCTCATGGTCATGCCTGCATATTTTTTGGTAAGGTTAAAAAACATCAGAACCATGTTTTAAACAGAAACCTTTATCCATTTTATCCTAAAGGAACGAATAGAGACAATTTAGCTGCTTTTATCTGAAAGAATTTAAAAAAATTAAAAAGCATAGGGGAGGTACACTTCCTTCTCTTTACACCTCAACTAAAATTAAGCCTGTGACCATATAAAAGCCCACTGCACTCTCCATCAAAGTAATTGCATTCTGCCTATTTAAAATTCTCTCTTGTATCCACAGAAGATATTCATCATTTCCTGACTTAAATTGCTATGTGAGGTTGCAATGCACAGCTTAAAACCTGATGGATTTCATTCTTTAAGTGGCCACAATGTAGTGGTAAAGGAATTATTCCTTCCATATGTAACACGTAGCAATGTTGCCATTAAATCCCAGGCATATTAAAAGCTGTTGAAATTGGAAGGGGGTTTTTTGGCATCGCCAAACAAAATTTGACTGCTGAGATATTTGTTCACTGAATTAAAGAGAGATCTTTCTCAAAACAGTAAAATGCCTGTCAGTATAAAGCAAAACCATCACAAAAGTCGTTGTGTGAAAGCAAGGCTTGAACTTAGGTGTTTAATTGCTGCAGTGCAAGATGCCTCCAACACACACCATATGAGGCTTTTCAATTCAATTATCTGAAATGAATGTTCCATTTCCACATTCCACACACCAGATTTACCTGAGAACTCTGAACTACATCACCACACATTTCCCCATGTCTTGACCAGTTGCAGCTATTACAGGGACACAGTCAATGACAATGAAACAGAAATGAGAGAAACAAAGCAACCTCCATTTGCCAACTACACAAAGACATCAGTTAAACATCAGTTTTTCTAAGCACTCACAGAAGAGAAGAAAAAAAAAAGTATCAATTGGGCAAACCTATTCTCCCTGCCTCTTCCATCTCATCCCATGAAACATAAAACCTGGAAAAAATCCAACTGGCACAATGTTTGCTTTAACCAGATATTTCCTCCAATACTTTGAAATACGACCAACTGTTACATCTTCAAACTGCAAAGAAACTCTCACAGATACTTTTACTTTCTTATACAGTTGTGACAAATTTTAGGCTGGTAGAAACATATGGACCAGCTTTTCTGCTCCCTGTGTTGAAATACTTCAGCTGCATTTTTCTCAGCTGTGTGCTGGTGCCTCTTCCAGCCAGATACTCACTTGTTAATCTGTGCCAAGAACATTCCCTTCAGTGCATAAAACTCAGCAGTCATCTCCTTGGTGAAATACTTCAGATTGGTTGATTCAATAACTTCAAGACCCTGTTAAATAAGTCTTAGTGAGAAAAGTCTTTTAAAATGGAAGAGTTTATTAAGATGAAAGTGCCAAAATATTCTCTTGAAATTTAAATAGCCTGAGTTTCTAGCATTTAATTTTCATTTAAAAAAAATAGACTGAAAACAATTTTAAGTTTCCACTGGCCTATGCAAAACAAATACGCATAGACAACATTCATCAGGTTATCTTTTTCACTTTAAGTTATAATATTATTTATTTTATGTTATATTTATTACAAGGTCCATTTGCTGATCACGTGCCAGTGGGTTTTGCCTGAAATCACATTTTTCCCCTTTCAACACATACAATTTCACTTCAGTTTGACAGCATTCACCACTCATGAATTAGGCACTTAGCATTGATTTGGAGCTTCAGTTAGTCTTGCAGTAGTGGGGCTTCTTCCTATATAAGTAATTTAATTTTTCAAGTCCCTTCCATTTATCAATCTTGTAAGATTTCAAAAAATATCCTTCCATTTTACTTTTGGTTCAGCTATTTTTAATATATTCACAGTTTTCAGTTCAAAGGGGACATTAAATGCTTTGGACTATAACAGCAGTACTAAAACACCACTCCCTGCAGGGCGTAACGTGGCCAAGGAAATTCAGCCCCTGTCCTGGATACAGGGAGCCTGTTTAAATCAATACATCTCATGGCCCCTGTAATCCCACGAGTTCCAAGGACACCTGCAGTGCTAAAGCTGCTGTACCTGCATACATTCATTCTTGCCCATGACTCCAGCCAGCTGCAGATAACATTTCACTTGCTGCCGAATCTTCTGGAAGCAATCCACGATGGGCACGGTCGGAATGGTGTGGATGCGGCTCAGGATGTCCAGCGCCACGTTGACCAGCCCTTGTTTCCGAGCTATCTTTCCATACTGGATAATTGCTGATGCAGAGGCATGAACTCCCAACATGGCATTGTTGGAACTGGGATCATGCTGAGAGCTGTTTTCGTAGGCAGTCACAATGGCTGGAAATACACCACGAAATGTTTGTCGTTATAAATAAAATTATACATACAGTGGCACCTTATACAGCAACACATATGAAATGGATGACTTAAGGTAATGAAACACTTAAATGGAAACTGAGTAAAATCAAAAACTTGTCAAAATCAACACTCCTGTACGTTGAAATAAAAAAAAAAAACAACCAAGAACTTATTTCAGACAATGTCTAGAACATTCTATGATGAATGCACACTGGACCAGGCAGATTTACCTTGGTAATGATGTTGTCTCCACATGAAAATGCTGCTCCAGTGGGATAAATCATCTGACACAATAGGTAACCTGTTTCTCCAAGTCTTTACAACAGTCTTCATATCATGTAAGCTGTTGTTCCTCCCCAGATTAGTCGGTTGCAATCCTGCATTTATTTGGGCTGCTTCTTGAAGTTCAATTATTTGCTGTGCTGCCTAGAAAACATTAAACAATATAAATATAAATTAAGTATCGATTCTCTGGTACTTGATAGATACTGATAGATACTCTGACTTCTTGATAGAAGCCTGAATGTCCAGAGAAACAGTATCTACATGCCCCTGATATGTTACTTAGATTCTGCAAAGACCTGAGCTTTGGGAAGTTACTGAAGTTTAGAACAGGTTTTCACTGACCTCTCCTATCCCCAAATTAAGGAGAGGAACAAACAGAAGATGGCACTAGTCTCGAACCTACTAAAGGCAGCAGACAGTTTGTTAAAACTTCAACCACCTGAAGAAAAGGCCCACAAACTTTAATGGAATTTAATTACCTGTAGTACAATAAAGCCAATGTAGTATTCTCTAAGCTACCACTTGGCAGATAACAGTTGTATTCATTGTTAATCAACTAAATGAGATAACTATTTGAGAAAAAAAAGGCAGTTCGAATTTACAGAGTGAAATCTCTTGAAACAAAATAAATTAAAGTAATATTTTCCTACAGTCATCTCAGTATCAGCTCTCACAATAGCTTAACCTTCATCCTACACCCATTCATCACATAAATTTAATTTTCTCATGGGTATTTAATCACATACTATCTGATATTAAAAAAAAAGTAATTACTGCAGTGCAAATTCATGCCTGCATTTGTACCTCTGTCAGTCACTGACTAATTTATCATTTCTTCATGAGGGATATATACATTTTAGATTGTTTTAAAAGCTCGTTTTAATTGATATCTGAAAGCATTTTATTTAGCAATATTAATTCTTTCATGCTACAGATGCTGCCATTCTTGGTGGGGGAAAAATACTTGAAGTACGTGTGAAAACTTAGTAGGAAGGAATTAAATTCATCAAGAAGCCTCTTTCTGAGCTCACAAACTGAACCTATTTACTTGACAACTTTCTCTGCATATGGAGAAAACTTCCATATTCATTCACTTTATCTGATGCATCTACTTATAAAAATTCCAAGGTATGAGTTGCTGTGGGAGGTAGTTTTAGTAGAGGTAATTTTAGCAGAGGTACCTTCTTAGATAGTGTAGATTACTTACTTATGAATCACACCTAGCATGACACACAGGATGAAACTATCCATTTTAAACAGAATTATAGAAGCCACTATATCAAAGAGAACTCAGAAATCAAGGTCCTCTGCACTTCTACAGGTTCATTCATAGTTCTGAGCAATGGCCCTTCAAGAAATGCATCCCTGTTATGAAATTTCAGATCATGTTGCACTGAGATATTCTATAATTGCTCCCCTGGGGATGAAAGGTTTCCTCCACAGGAACAAGATCTAATCTTCATCAAGTATATGTTTATAGGACACTTAAACAGGGACAAAGTCAGCTTAAATGAGAAATGAATAGCATGTTTTGCCCAGATCCCACACAGCCAAGCACAATCCTGCCCCAGCCCCACTTCCACACTGGCTCCAGCTGTATCACACAAGTCAGAGAACACAAGGTTCATTTTCAAGAAGCTGCTGAAAGCAACTCAAGGCCAAATTCAATTTTTTAAAGATGGATTTAGGCACCTACTTCCATTAAGTTCAATTTGGCAATAATATCTACTCTCAAAAAGTCTTCTCTTACAGTTGCAAGATGAATTATTTACATAATTAAATCCAAGACAAAACAACAGCATGTTGATATTTTACACATTTCAAAAGGAAAAACCAAAGTCCATTTTTGTTATGGCAACATATGTATGAAAGTTGCAATGGACACATCCCATACATTTTTCACCATGCAATGCACATTATTTCATTTCACATAATAATTAAACTGCATATTCCATATAACCAGAATCATGCCAGCAGCTTCCCAAAAGTATTTCTGGAGGTCTTAAAAAAAAAAAAATGGTCTCAATTTCTCACGAACTCTTAGAAACAAGTACACTGAAAAAAAAAAATTAAAACATGCACTCTGCATGTTTTAATCAAAAAAATACCATTCTGAAAAAAAACTATCGACTAAAATATTTTACACTCATAGTTAATAAAAGTTCTCAAACCTGCTGCTGGAAAACAACTGGCCTTTTCTCTCTTACCTGGAGAAGGGGGGTGTGAACGTGTGAGACCACGTGAGGAAGCCTCCTCCATTCCCGGATGGCCAAGCTGCTCGCCATCTCCACCAGCCGCTCGATGAAGTTCAGCTGCTGCTCCTCGGGGTGGCAGATTGCCAGGTACCCTCTGTACATGTTCACCTTCCAGGCCATCTCCTTTGGGCAGCTCAGCTCCACCTGGTAATAAGATGGTATCTGGTAAAGCTCATTCGTACTCAAACAGTTAAATGACTTTTTTAAAAGCCTTCTTAAACAAACAGTTTTGATGTTTATCAATATTATCTTGTTTTCTAAAAATATCAGGTTAAAGCATCAATATTTATGTCACTAGAGGAGTTTCACCTCTCCTAATGTTACTGGCAAGGGCAGGCTGGCAAATAAATTGCCAGTTCTGCCCAAGAGTAGAAGTGCCTGGGTCCAACCTGCTCTTGGGGTGTTTTTACACCGACAACTGTAGTGCAGCTCAAGGCAGCTGAGCAGTGAGAGCAGCCCTGCCACAGGAGCAGGAAGCTCACAGCAAACCAATTCACCTTGTAAAAAGCAAAAAAGATGCTTCTCAGCAGATAAAACAACACACACTACCTCTGCAATGCTTCAGGGGCTCCAGAACAAGTAACATCAGCTTCTCACTTAAAAAGATCCTGTCCCTTCCTGTCAGCACATTATGCAGCATTATACTCCCTACTGTCTGCTCTAGGGCATTGCTTAGTTTATGAAAATAAACAGCTAGTGTTTTTTCAAGTAATCTACAACTAACCTTCCCATTTATGTTAATTGCTGAGCACAGGTGCAAAGTCAAGTTACAGTGCTAAAATAATTTAAAAAATAATTTTAAACCACTTTCTTAAATCTTGGAACAGTAGAAATATGGCAACTAAACTCAGCAAGGCACCTGAATTGTCCAGCACCTAAATTCTGTGAGCATTTTACAATAAACTTGCACTGAGCCAGTGCTCACCAACTGACACTGCAGGTTTTTAATCTACAACTTTTCCACTCCTCTTTCTTCTGCTTTACATCACGCCCTTTATGGTTTGATGTGCAACCCAGAAATCCCTCTGCATTACCCTGTTGTTGATATACTGTATGGTAACCACTGCAATTGTTATTTCTGTAATCCTCAGCTGACTTTTACACCTGAGCCAGCAAAGAGAAACTGCCAGGTAGCAACCTTACACTTACACAGTGAAAACAATCTCTTTCTTTATTACATTATCTACTGCATCATTAAACACAATGGCAATGTGAGCAAATGGAAATGAGTCTTGGGTCCTATCAAAGGCTACTTGCTGTTTTAATAGCTCAACATTAATGGGTAGATTATTAAAAATCTTTCACAAAGATTTATGAAAACTGATAGATATTTGCCATCCTTTCTGGCCTTTCTTGTGAATCAACCATGGAACTTGATAAAAAACAGCCATGTTAAGGAATATCAATAGAATTGGAGTAGTGAGTGCAGCAGCATAGAATCAATTATTCTTCCAGATCCTAATATTTATGCAAACGTGTCCTGACACTTTCACAAGAACCTGAGTAGAGCCACAAAAGCTCCATTTATGGCTTCAGCAGCACCTTCTCCTTAGTCATTTAGTAAATGTCTCATTACTGAAAATACCTCATTTAATATAACTGCAGCTAGAGCATATCAGCACTTACTCGAGGTTGGCACTTCCACTCAACTTGCAATTCTCCAAACCCAGAACCTGTCAGACATGATCTATTTTATTCTGTTCGAGCTCAAGGTTTATAACACACTGTACAATACAATTTTTATTTTAGCCTTTAAAAGCTCCTCAAATAAACTTATTTTTAAAATTAGCCTCTGAAGCTGCACAAAATACCAAAAGTTATAAGAACAAAAGAAGTTAATCAAAACGTAAGTAGTACCCTAAAGAAAATTTTTGTTGCATATACAGCTTGGTACTTACAGATTTGGTTTTTCACAGGCTGATAAATGATAAAATCCATATTTAGAAACACCTATTTAGTTTGAACCATCAGTACTACAAACATAGAAAAATACCATTTCAAATGCAGCAATGGTTGGAACCCCCTTAATTTAGGTTCCATCAAAAGACAACACTACCTTTAATCAATGTAATAACTTTTATGGTTTTCACAGTTTAGCCTTTAATGCAAAACATACTGATTGCATCCACTTATTTTCCCCTCTGACAAAAGAAAGTGTCACAGCAGAATAAATATAACTACATTTTAAAAAAAATGCATAATTCAGCCTGATTTTGAAGGAAGTAAGAGAGACACACAACTCTCATATTTCTCATGCGAGACTAAGCTGTCACAATGAAGCAACTGGCTGGAATATTTTACATATAGAAACTTAACTCTGCAAGATACTGGAATTAAAGGATGCTCAGCATTTTTCATAATCATGTTGTATCTTTTGCAAATTTTATGACACTATACAGCCAACTGTCAATTTGATGTGTAACACTATTAACTGGTAAGTATTGGTTCAAAACTTAAACAGTACTGATGAAATAATAAACTCTATTTAACTGAAGGACTAATTGTTCTGGTTCACTCCCTGCAACATAAGAAAACACAGCCTAAGGCTTTGCTCAGAGCTCTGCCAGTAAAATTGTATGTTAAATATGCAATTCACCCCCTTATTGCAAATTCTGGCATCTTTAGCAGAGTAACTCCAGTAATGTCACAGCAAGCTCCTTTCCACTTGTGATTTAATGCAGTATTCTCACCTTTCAGATTTCAGTTCTACATCTGGTTTGTGTTTCTATATTAACAAAGTACAAATGAACAACTCTACCTACCGTGAAAAGAGGATGTATTTCCTTAAAATTAAATCAAAAAAAAACACAGCCAAGAAAAAACAAACCAAAACAAAAATCCCCCAACATTATCCATCTTTTATAGAACAGCAACACCACATACAATGTTAAAAAGAGTCCCAGACAATCCAGTGGTGACTCCAACACAGAAATCTGTCGTTTGCCACAGGAAGCCCAACATGGCTGTATGGCCTGGCTTTTTATAGCAGCTTCAAGAACAATAACCACCACTTTACTCACATGGAATGGCTCTTAAAAGAGTTGGGAAAATACCTAAGAGAGGATGAGGAGAAACTAAACATGAGCACAAAAAGCCCCCACTCACCTGCACCAGAGCCTCCTTCATAGCAATCCAGTTTGAGACCCTCCATGCACACTTCAACACGAGGTAAGGATTTATATGACCTTTTGACTGGCCATACTCTGTCAAAGGCTCCCACTGGTTCAGTTCTTTTGAGCAACTAAGAAAATCAAAAGCAGTGTCAATTTGGTTACAAAAAAACCCCCAAAATTTCAATAAAACTGACTACAAATGTTGTATAACAGAATGTTATCTGCATATTTGTTTGTCTACAAACAGCTTTGCAAGCACTGCAAAAGTTTTATCCAGATGGGAAGATTTTTTTTTTAATTTATTTATTACCAGTTATAATATAGAAATCTGTGAACAGGGAAAAGCTGCATTTTGTGTGTCTCAGAGCAACCATTTTAAATAGGAAAAACAAATTTTAACTCCAGTCTTTTTCCACCAATAACAAATTACATTTTTATAGCAATTCAGGCATATCACTTCTGAGGCTCTGTTAAGGGAATAAAAACCAGCTTATTTAATTCCCTTAAGTTTTCCCTGTATCTGAGCTAAGTCCTAAGTTTATTCTTTAAATCAGCAGCAGGGTATTTCCCTTCCATTGCAGGGTAAAATACTTGTTCTGCATTCAGTCTTACCGAATCCAGTGGTCTTCCCAGAGCTGGTACTCAGGAAAGATGGAAGGGGAAGCGTTGTTCCGTTCGTGCTCCTTTTTAGCCTTTTCCATTGCTTTTTCATAAGTTTCTTGTGCCTAAAGAAAATTCAGCCATTCTACTTTTCCATCTGCTGTATACACAATAACTCACTCTTTTCTTTTTAAAAAAATAGTGATAAGAAAACCTTTACAAATGAAAAATTGGTGGACGTGCTCAAAAATCTCACCTTACCTATGTATTACACGGCCTTAAACTACTACCATAGACAGTAGAGAAGCTGTGGTACCTTATATTTTAGAAGACTAAAGTTAATAATTAATGTTCAGAGTTTTTTCTTGCTGACCAGAATACTCATTCTCATAATTTCTAATATCAAGACTGTACCTGTTCAAAAAAGCCATGCTGTTCATAGGCAATGGCTGTTGCTGTCTCGGGGAATTTACAGCGTTTCTGCCACAGTCCAGCCCACATATCCTCTTCTTGTAACAAGGAGTAGAGCTCAGCAAGGGAGTCCAGTATTTCCTAGAATGTTAAGAATATGTATTTCTCCACAGTCAAGCTGTCCTTATAAAGCACAGCAGATAGCAAACCTTCACATTCTACACTGAGGCAAGCTGAGAAAGACATGATATAGAGATGTCTCTATAATAAAAGCTCTTTAAAACTCTAGAAGGCAAGCACTTATTAACAACCACGTACTGAGAACACTGCATAACAAAAAAATCCTAAGGCTTGTACACCGATTCTTAACACAACAGATGAAATCATAGAAAACAGAACTGTTCAATGAGCCAGCAACTTGGTCTTTATTGTAAAAAACCATAAATCTGTCATATTAAGCTTCCTCAGCTGAACTGCATAAGCAGATCATACCTGCCAGACTATTAAAAACACAACAGCACCTCAGCAAGGAACTCTATTTTATTTAACTAATAATTCTTTAAAGTCACACACCAACAGATTTGATGAGGGAAAGTATATTCCCTTTGAGGGAGATGGGCAGTATTGACTTCTACTTCAGATTTAAAATTGGGGGCAGAAATGGTTATATCTAGTTCTACAGTGCTGCAGGGAATTAGTGTCAAAAGCAGATGGATAAGAGGGATCAAGAGAAAAAATTGTGAAAATATCAATGACAGATCAAAGAAAAGCATGAGAAGTAGGTAAGACAAAGTACTAAATATTTCATCTATTCACAAACATGCAAGGACAGGAATTCCTTCACTGAAGGAAAAAAAAACAACACCACTTTAACAGGCTTCTAAATACAAAGATTTAGAAGCAATTGCTCCTTTGTACTCAGCACTGGTGAGGCCACATTTCCAATCCTGGATTCAGTTTTGGGCCTCACACTACATGAAACATTTTGAAGTGCTACAGCATGTCCAGAGAAGGGCAACAGAGCTGGGGAAGGGTCAGGAGCACAAGTCTGATGAGGAGCAGCTGAGGGAGCTGGGGGTTCAGCCTGGAGAAAAGGAGGCTCAGGAGGGTCCTTATCATTCTCTAAAACTACCTGAAAGGAGATTGTACCAACGTGGGGGTCAACCTCTCTTTCTAAGTAACAAGCAATAGGGTAAGAGGAAACAGCCTCATGTTACACCAGAGGAGGTTTAGATTCGATATTAAAAAAAATGTCTTCACCAAAAGGGTTGTCAAGCACCAGAACAGGCTGCTCAGGGCAATGGTTGAGTCACCACCCCTGGAGGTGTGTAAAAAACATGTAGATGTGGCATTTGGGGACATGGGTTAGAGGAGGACTTGTCAGTGTTACATTTTCCTCTTCATGTTTCATAAGGTATTCCAATTAATATAACACTACCTGTTGAGGAGGAGTTATGCTTTCCTGCTCATAAAATTCTGTTGTCTGTTTAGGCTTAATCTGTAGACTCAGTCCTTTTTCAAAGGCTTGGTGTTCCAGCATCAGTGTAGAACGAAACCAGAGGTTGTGAGTTTTACCCAAGTATTTCAGGACACAAGGTCTGATGGGAATGGGAGGAACACACTGTGACATTGCTTCCACAAAGCAGTTCAGGGCACTGGGCTGGCAGTCTCGCTGCACCTGATGGCTGCCACTGCACAAGAAAGGGCTTATTTCACCTGCTAGAGCCTAGAAAAAAAAACATAATAGTTATCTGATTATTCAGATTCTTCAATTAGAGAATCTAGATTTAAAATCTCTTTAGTTCAGGGAACAACCCTCTGACAAGTATATTTCTCTTTGAAAATTGAAAGGCCCTATTTCTTTCAAAAGATGTGTTGATAGAGGTTACAGCATTCACTAGTCAAAGAATGGCAAACTTCTCCAGGTAAGTGAACAAAGTCATCACAAGAATACATTTTCCTGAAACAGCAGTCATTTAGAAAGAGGAATCTGTAAGTGGGAGAGAGAGATTCTCACATGTTGTTGTCTGTCAGACAGGATTTTCCAAAGTCGTGAAAAAAGCTGTATCCAAGTCTTCTCTGCCAAAGGTGTAGAAATGTGACATAACTGAACAAAGGCACTCAGCAACGCTCCAGTCTGGGAACAAAGAGATTCACATAAATAGGAAAATACAATTAATACCGTGGAAGGACAGTTCAGTTATACTGTACTAATACAGAGTAAGCAGTAATGCAAATGCCTTTTCCAACAAAAATAAGTTTCCTTTAGCAATATACACTTGTAAGAATAAATTCATCCTATTTTCATGTTGATAAAGACTGATTCATTACTGTAACCATTCTGAAAAAACAAAGGAAAAAGGAAAGAAGATGACTTTGGTAATAGGAATGATCAGGTTAATTGGACAGAGCTGTTACTACTGTGAGAGTTATTTCAACATAGCTTTCAGCTACAATTATTTTCTTAGAAATTATTTAATCATAAGATGCTGATACACATTTTTGATTCTATACCCTGTCTTTGCCATCATTATTTTCTGAACCAAACAGTCAAAACACACTTAGAGGTGAAGGAGGATGAAATTCAATTTTGTAGGAAAGGGATACAGTAACAACTATTGACGAAGGCTTAAGAATTTTTTACCATATGCAGATAAGAAATTACATCAGATTATAAGACATGTCTACACAAGAAAATTTACTTTAAAAAAATCAGAAGTGTGAGATGAAAAAAGAAAAATACACCTCAGATCAGTTAGAAGATTTCAGTATTAAAGGGATTTGTCACCAACAAGCTGTACCAACCTTCACTTCTCGAAGAGAGTCAAGAAATTTGTCATGTCGGTTGGTCAACATGTGCAGCTGATTCCCAATGTCCTTCTCCGAAAGTTCCTTGGTTTTTGGTGTACTGGTCTGATCTCCTGGAGCCAACTCAATGTCTATTTCAACATCCTATACAGAGGTAAATAACTTAGTAAGTAAACACAGTTATCTTCTATAGCTTTTGTTACAGGTACTTTTGCTTTTTTTTCCCCAATACAAAATATACAAAATATTCTCCTTATCAACTTATTTCAGGTCTCACTATTTCTGCTACTTCTTCAGGTTCAGATATGTAATTGCTGGAGTGCTCTAGTAAAAAAAGGCTCAATGAGTGAATGCAAGTTTTGAGAAACCCACGCAGGCTTAAAACATGAGATACACCAGCAATCTGTACACATCATCTTCAAGACACGTTCTCCAAACTTATGTGCTGAGAAACTAAGAAGATATTCCATCAAAGACATTTTTTCCACACTATTTTCTGTCAGTTACCTCTTCTTTGGATTCACTGTTTTCCCTTTCCCGAGGCTCTTGTTTGACGTGGGTCACCATAGCAAAGGCTGCCCTGTCGTGGCTGTCAGCGAGGTTGATGACATTGGTGATGGAGGGCAGCATGGCCCCCTGGCAGCTTGTCCCAATCGTGGTGTTCCTCTCACACACTGCCAACAGGAGCTGAGACATGGAAAAGCAAGAGGAGTTTTTAAATATACATTTTATTGTAGTATTTCAAAGAAAACATCACTACGGTTTAATTTTTAAAAACAACGGAAAAGTTGCAATAGTGTGTTTAAGGTCTATTTATCACCTTTATTCAATAGAATCTTCTGCACCTAAAGCCTCCATTTTGTACTTTTTAACACATATAATTAGTGCCCTCAATCCACTAACGTATACAGACTCTCACTGCTATCCTAAAAAGGATGTTCACAGTCCTTAAACTCATGTTTTAATGCATACATTCTTAAAATAAAAAGGTTTGGTCCCACCTTGTTTTAAATAAGCAAAGATGCAATTTCATTTCAATGCAAGCCCACCTAACACCTGTCATACCACCAGAGCAAACATTGTAGCTTTAACATTGTAGTTTTCTGGAAACCATCTACTATAACAATTCTTGTAGTTTTTATAATCATTATCAATTGTGAGAGAGGGCTTTTCTTAAGAAGTATTAACCTGGCCATTAAGCTTTTGGCAGAGAAAATAGATTTTAAACATTTATATTAAAGCCCCTTTCCAAGCATCAGCATCTCAATGGTTTAGACATTGTATTTATTTTTAAGCACCACAGGAAGTATCTGAGACAGCAGACCTGGTATTTTCAGCTTTGATATGGATAATACACACTACAAGCATAGGGAACCAAACATATTTCTAACTGTATTTCTGATACAAATAACTTCCCTACCTCGATGCACTGCTTTATCCAGAAGTGATTTCCCATGGCTTCCCAGTTTTGGGAACAGGTCACATAAAGCAAACGCTCATAAACACGACGTTTCATGGAATTGTCGAAGACCTCAAAAAACTTGGCTCGGATGAGCGGCTGGGCACAGCGCAGACCCGACAGGAACGCTGGCTCCAGTTTGGCTGTAAGTTCACTACCAGAAAGATTCTCATCCCTAAAGTGAGTAAAGGTGAAATAACAGAGACATTAGAAAGAGAAGCCTCCTAAGTTTTGTATATAAAGCACTAAAAATCCAGAGAGGTGATACTCTGTAAAAGCCCCTGTGGTGTTTTGAGAGAAACAGCAAAGAAAATATTGCTGCTCCTTAGAAAGCTGCCCTAGAACAAAATCTTATCATACTTGTAAACCACTGAGCCACATGTGTGTTCTGTCTGAAATGACAAATGTTATTCATTGATAAAAACTTCTGAGCACTGTGTCCACACAAAGGCTTTGCACAGGGAACCAGCAAACAGTCCAGCAGCAAACAGGGACTGCAAAATAATGGGAATGAGCAGCACAACATTAAATACCTGGCATTTGTTGATAAGGTGACTATTTAAATTATTTCATCATGATTCAAAACTTGTCAGTCTACCTAGCAAAGTAAGTCTCCTGAAAGTCTAATTTATAATAAAGTTTCCAGGAAAAAAAAAAAATCTTTATATCCTACAGATGTGAAAACACAGATTTCAGCTGTCACCACGGTGCTGAGTATACAATCAGCTATGAGGATGCCCTGGGATCTTGTGAAAGGAAGCAGTTGGGATCGTGGAGATATTTTATCAGTGCCAAAAAGGAAAAATCCTTTCTATTTTCAAATTGCTTTCCATAAATATGTACTGTGGTCTCACTGAAGTGAATGGATTTTGCATTTTAGAATAAAAAACATGCATTTAAAAAAACTCCTTAATTCAGACCTAAAAAGATTGATGACATGTTATAAAGGTCATATATGGTACAAATTATGAACCAATAAGCTGCAATAAATGATTAATTGCTGTAATTACCTATAGACATAGTTAACAAGGTCTAAGAACTGGGCATTTAATTCAAGGTCTTCTGGAAAACGCTTTTCAATGTAAGTCATCATTTTCACCAGTAAAATGGACTTCTCCCGGAGAGTAGGTGTCTGTGTTAAAAGAAGACATGATTAATTTTGTCAATTCATCTTCAAACATGCAGAGGACTAGCACATTCAAAGTACCACTCAGCCATCCTTTATAGGACTCTTGCACTTTTGAAGTATTGAAAAATAGCTTATTAGGTCATAGTTCTTAAAAAGAAAAGTAACTCAAGCATTTATCCTTCTAATATATGTTGGAGAATTTTAAAATTGTGACTTTACCAGGGTTAAGCTGTTCAATGATTACAAAAATCTAACACAGCACTAGATTATCAAGTACTCAGCTCTAACAGAAAACATGGAAATTGAGGAGGTCACAAAATGTTACAGAGTAGCATGATATATACCAGTATTAGTCATCTTCCTCCTGAAGAATCTCTCTGTCCAGGTTAACGTGAAACATATTTTAGAACTTCCATTTTAAAACTTTCTCAACAGCACTTGAGATCACACACCGAAAATAAGCCCACAAAATGCCAAGCATCTATAACTCCAGCCATTTTCACAGGGAATGCAAGGTAGTCCAAACCTCATTGAGAGCATCTAAACATTTTTAACAGATCATTACAAACCTCACTGTCAAAACTGATGAATAAGAGTGGCTTACAGTTATTTAGTATTTGAGAGCAATAATGATTTTATCTACTCTATTTACCTGATTAGCTGCCATTGGGGAATTGTTTTTCACCCACTCTTCCACTATTTTTACCACTGCACGAAGAATTTTGGCATCAGTAGATTTTTCAATGAGAGATGTTAGAATGGCTTGTATAAAATTTTTCCTCATTTCCATGCTCATCACAGCCAGACGAGTTTTCACAAGATCCAGACTGAGTATTACCAGTTCACTTGTACCTGCTATGGATGCAAAGAAAGGATTAGAATTGTGTACACAAAACACCTTGGAAAAAAACCTTCAAGATAAGCTACTGTAATTTGAATAATAGCAACAACAATATCTTTTACTTGGAAATACATCCCTAGAAATAATGTTTTCAGAATCACTACTTTTCATTCCTAAACAACTAAGACAGACCCCAAGGCCAGACTAGGTGGGGCTTGGAGCAGCTGGTCCAGTGGGAGGTGTCCCTGCCCATGGCAAGGGGGTTGGAATTAAATGATCCTTAACATTCCCTCAAATCCAAACCATTTTATGATTCTATGATTCCTTCTAAAACCAAATCCATTCAAAAATTCTAAAGGCAAACCTGTGTGATTTCCTTTCAGTAAATCTTTAGTAAAAGGTATTATAGACCCCCAATACTGAAAAAACTGCCATTATCCCTGTGAAAGAAATTCTCTATGATGCAGCACATCTAATTCTGTTCAGCTAATTTCCTGACCTGCTTATCTGTCAATTTTAATAATTTTCCAATTGTTTCTCAGTTTTAATAAAACTTGCAAGGTTCTCATTTATCTAATCAAAATATGGGCTGGAAACCTAACAGCAGCAATTCTTTCAGAGTATTTTCTTCAGTAGCCTATTCATTAGTAAATTATAGAGCTCTTTACTAGCACTGAATTTTCTTCTACAACATCTGATTTTTTCAATGATTCATGACCTAATTCATTTGATGATAGAATTGTACAGACTGAAAAAGATGCTATTTTAAGAAAAAAACACCAGCTCCAACAAATTAATTCACACACAGTTGTTCCAATATTATAATACAGGAAGGAGTAAAAAAAAGTGAAAGCACAGAACAATCAAAAAAATTCAGCCCTTCTTCCCTCAACACCGTAGTCTCAAAGAATTTCACTATTTCTATTTATGCTACAGCTCAACAAATATTTCACTAACCATCCACTGGAAAGTTTGGGTTATATTGATATTCATATATTAAGCTGGAAAATGGAATTTGTAAGTGTATTTTTAGTCTTCAATACTTCAGTAATGCTTCTCACTAAGTATTTTCTAACATGTAATAATGCACACAAACTCTGAAAAATCATTTAAATCTCTTTGAGGTGAAGAGATTTTAATACTTTACAACATTTCTAATCATTAACAGGTGATATAATATAAATACCTGTATTTGCTTCTGCAGTTCCTGCTGTTGCCTGTGGGTTCAAGTGTTCCCTGACCATCTTCTGCAGGGATCTCATGAAAACCGAAATCAGCCTGTCAATGTAGCTGGGATTGTTGCTGCAGGCAGACTTCAGGATCATTAAAGTCCCTAGAGATAAAAACGTGACTTTAGGAATTAAAACCTCTCTTGGATGTGACCTGAGTAAAATACAGATGCCATGAAAGAAGCACAGGACTGCCCAAGTTACAAACACTAGAAATCTAAAAAGATTTCAAGAAGCACACACATCCTGTGTGTGCCCATCAAAAAACATACTCATTAAAAAAAACATTTCTTTTTGTGCTCAGATGGGCACAACATTTAGCCCACAAATTCTGGGCCACAGAATTACTACAATATGCACGACCTGACAGCTGGATTGTGGTGCTGCTTTTAAGGGAGCTCTGGACAAAATGTAACAAACATCTTTCTTGGTTAGTTTGTTGTAAAGCTTGTCCTGACATCTGACAAATAGGCAATTCCCAAGGCGAAATTACAACCATCTACAAAGCTCACAGAATAGAATAGTGAAGGACATTTGCCATTTAAATCAGCAACTTTTCCAACATTGTACAATTTCAAGTCTGTATTACCAACACAACCAGTCCTGGACCACACTCTATTATTCCAATACATCTTTGTCATTCTATTATTCATCTGAGTTCTCTACCAGTTAAGTAAGTACAAAAAAAAAAAACAAGAAAAAAAAGAAACATTTCAGCTCTTCAGAACTGTATACACTAAAAATTCGGATTTTCTCAGTCAAGAAAAAATAGCATTTTTGTACTTTCTTGCTTACTGAGAACTTAAGACCTATGAATACATAAATCTTTCTACACTGTCTAAATCTGATAAATGAGACTTTAAAAAAACTGGAAAAGAAATTATAGGCAGTAACTGTGTACACAGATTCCTTGAACCATTCTACTCTATTTCAGAGTACTCTGCAGGATTTGGTTTTTTCCATGTAACCAGCTTCCAGTAACTTTCACTTTATTTTTTGGTTAATTTGAATGCTGCACCTTTTTTCCTATGCACTTTGCATACAGAAGGCTTCCATCTATTACAGCTGCAGCTCCAATAATTGCTCCCAAACCAGCTACTGGGAGAAGACAGAACACAACGAACCCCCCTCCAGTCCCTTTCCCCACAGATGAGACACCCCGAGCTCATCTCAAGGTAGCTTGAAATGCTTCCCACAGCTTCCTCTGCATGATATCAGATTGCAACTTCCTCATGGCAAATGGAAGCTCATGGTAAAGACCTGACTCATTAAGGGCATTCCACATCCAGCTCCCAGAGAAGCGGGACACGTACCGAAGAGCTGGGAAGGGTTGGCGTTGGTGGCTTTTTCGTAGTTGGTCAATCCTTCATAAATAACCTTTCCAACTGCAGCATAAAGGCACTCCAGCTCTTCATACTTTGAAGCTACACTTGAGGTACCTGCAGAGTAGAGAGAGGTGTGTTTGCTTTTGGTAAGATTAGCCACAGAACAGGCAAGGAGCAGTTACACTCTGAACACTCAGTTGATAAAACATCACTGGAGTTTCATCTTGTCAACAAACCAAGGTAACACAAGGAGATCTGTCATTTATATAAATCTTTTTATTATAAAACCAGTATGTATTTTATAATAGTAAACCACTTCTGAGTAACTCAATTTGAGGAGCAGTTTTACATTATAGATTTATTTTTTTCCAAGAGATTACCTAAATTAGTTTCTATTAAGACACAGCATATTACCTATTGCCTTTCTTTTTTACACTTTATCTCCCTTCCTTTTTCAGCAAAACAGCAAAGCTTAACAACTAAAAAATTGCACTTCTGAAGCTGAAAAATTCTAATTGCAAAAATACATTAAATTTATAGCATGCATTCCTTGAACTAAAGTTATGACAGCCACAGGTTATTAAGTTTTTATGTCAATGGATAATGATGTATTCCACATGATTACTTATTTCATCTTTTCCTTTTTAAACAGAGGTTGAAAGTGCAAGCTAAAATGGACCATTAAGTGTAGGAATCATAAAACAGAATATTCGCACACTCCAAAAAGTGCCTTCACCCCACCCTTAACCACTTCAGTTATTCAGCAATAAAGGCCAAAAGGAGGAAGAAAATCCCACTTACTTGGTTCTGTAGGGAAAATACCCATGAGGCGAGAGAGCAAACTGTGCACTGCTCTCAGCACCTTGGTGTTCCCACAGGTCATACAGGCTGCCACCCCTCGCTGCAGGGGCTTGAAGCTGCTCAGGATAGCAGGGGGCTGCTGCACAGTCAACAGGAAACTTAGGACCTCTAAACCAGTGCAAATGTTGGCAAAGTTGGCCTGGTTGGGTTGTTCCTAAAGAGAAACGTGCAAAAAGGCAGTGAGTGGGGGATAAAACACGTAAGAATTACACAGATTACCAAGTTCAGCTCAAATCTGTTGGAAGTCTATAATAAAGTTGAGGTTTCTACAACATTGATGCTTCAGATCAATCTTTTGGATAAGTCATGCAGTATAAAACTGTAAAAAAACAAGCACTACAAAATCTTTAACCACAAAAGTACTACTTGAGCACGTACAGGTATGTTCCTTCTGGTGTTTGATGTGATGCTCAGGTTGGAAATTTGCCTGCAACCTTGCTGGTTAGAAATGCTGTCAACAGAGAAAGGTGTTCCTTGTCAACACCTTTCAGACACAGGCCTTCAGTGAAGAGCTAAACCAGCATATTTTACAATAAGTTATAGTTTAAAGGATAGAAAAGGGAATATTTGGACCCAATGAAAAAAAATTCCTGGATGTATCTTTGTAAATAAATTAAGTTATCATTAAGATAGTAAATTATTCATAAATTATCCATTTTAATGGCAATTTTCACTCACTTTGCACACTACTTGGGAAAAGGTGAGCAAAGCAACAAATATGAGCTCCCTGGAGCACAATCAACACTTGTAAACCCAAAACAAATGGAGCCACAATAAAAGCTCTTCCAAAAGGAGAAGGAGAAAAGGATGGAAATAGTTATCTGCCCTTTCAAGGACCATCTAGTAACAGTTACTAGTTTATTAAATATTTGTATCTAGTATTATACAAACAAAATAGTTGTAGAAAAACTTATTATATGGCAGAAAGCACACAAACAGCATAAAAACTATAAATAAAATGTTGTGCCATCAATTACAGAGAGCTAGCCTTTCAGTGAACTTCATAGTACCATAATGTAGTCAGAAAACCAGGAATCAATAAAATCAATCCGTAAAACTTCCTATTAAGAAAAAAAAAATCACAAAAATAAAAAGCCCACCAACCATTAAGTACTGCAGCTCTACAAATTATAACCACTGATGCCATTCACACACTTCACAATTTATCTATTCCGCTACAGTGAAGAAAAGATCAGTACTGTAAAAATCAGTATGCAGGTATCTCACGTGCCAGTGAAACCTAAAGCCCTCCAGGACTAGAACATAACTTACCACAGTCATGAGCAGCTTGTCAAACCACTGCAGCTTCAGCTCTGACTTGGGACACATGTCTGGCCGTAAGGCTGTTTTCAGCAGGTTGACACAGCGGCGAGACAGCAACTCCGCAGGAGATCCAGCAGTGTTTGAGTTGTCATTTACCTACCAATTCACCAGAATTACACCCTTCAGTAACCAACTCATTCATTTATTATGTATTCTAAGCAAGCATATCATTTCTTACTTCTGCAACAGATAGGCTTAAGTAGTTTTATCAGTACGGTCACAGAGCCTTTAAATGCATAAAAAGCTGACAACTAATAGTAAACACCAGAATTGGTGTCTAAATTGCCAGCTAATTACCCCAAATCACCCATCAAAGGTGTATTTAAAAAAAAAGTTTCATCCCATACTTTATTGCTACAACTCTGAACGTGCTCAAGATGGTTAATCTTTACTGTTTGCAAGGTACCCATAAACATATGCAGCTCTTTACTCAATTCATCTATATACTTAAGAGCCCATCTACTCTGTGCAATAGACTGTGGTGTATAAAATCCCATGCTAATTACCAGCTGAGTCTGCTGCAGGAGCAGAAGCCATAAAACTTCTCAGCTTTGAGCTACACCCAGCTAATTTTCCCCACTCTAGAAAAGTTAGTTCTCTGAAAATTTGGTGAAAAGCTTTAGTTCTACAAGCTGGATGAAAAACAAAAATAATCCCATGTATTGGATCTTGAAAATACAACTACAGTCATTATCCTTACATATGTAATTGATAGTCATTCCCTATTAAACCCTCCAAATATCTAGTTTTGGGGTGAAGTATTCTTGCTCTTTAACCCAGGCAATAGCACAACCATACTTGGCAGCACCACGCAAACACATAAATGAATCAAGGAAACAAAGTATAGGAACACTAGAACAATCCAAGCATAAAAGGGCCTGTATGAAGAGAGGGGTTTATGGTTTTGGCTACTACTGCCACACTGGTATTTGCATATCAGAACAAACACACTACCTGGCAAGCGATCCTAATCAAGAAATTCACCACTGTGTCTGTGTGCTGCTTGTCAATCGGCTTGGCAAGGAGGGCATCGGCTCCTGGCAGGGACTGGCTACGTCCAAACACCTGCATGCACACAAAACACAAAACCCATAAGCAAGATTGAAGAAGGAAAACAACAAGAACGGATTTAAAATGTTTTCTAAAGCTAAAACCTTCAATTTAGGGACTTTGAGTTATGGGGGGAAAAAAATTATGCTGAATTGCTTAGTCAGTGCAGGTTGTAATTTCAGAGTCTCTGAACAAACCCTGATTTTTTCTTACAGCACTTATTGCTCCTGTAGCTGTCCTGAATCGTTTAACTTCTTGGCCAGAATCCACAGACAATCCTCTTTTAACAGCAGATGAGGCAGAACTTGCTCCTTCTCCACTTGCACTTGAGTCCATATCTGAATCTGGCTGAAATATCAGCAGTGTGCATGTTAAAAAAACTACACTTAACTGTGTAACAGTTCATTCTTTAACCATTTATTTAGACTTCCTACCTGCTGGTCTTTAACTCTTTGCAATTCCCATTTAATAACCACTTCAGCAAGATCCACAGCTAATTTTCTTTGCTCTACTGTAACACTGGGAGTGAAGCCCAGTCTCTGCATGGCACTAACCACATGCTGAACCAAGTGATGTCTCACTGGATAATAAACCTGAAAAAATGGTTTCACAGAAATGTTAGTCATTAACCAATAAAATTCTACAAAAAAACCAGAAAGTTGAAATAAAGCAAAATGGTAAAATAGTCATCAATCCCAGAGTTTGCTAAATCTGTACCACGTTCAAATTTTGCCATCTTGAAAAGTAACTGGTGCTTTGAAATAAAATTTTGGCTACAATTTTCAGTAGGGACTCCTGATTTCATGTACCCAAATGAACGTGTTCTTTTTAAGAGTCACGATTTTTCTCCAGGACCAATCATGCCAATTTTTTGCCAACCCTTTAGAGAGCTTCAACTCACATTTGAACACACTCAGACATTCTTCAAAAAGGGCTGAGGCATCTTTCCTCAAAAGTGCCTTAAATGTGTATTAGCTGTCCCTTTGGACTGCATTTTAATATGCATTTTCAAGTGATCCTATGCTGACATTCTGCAGCATTCCCTCATTTGTTTCGTGTTTGTGCAATGAGTTCATCTCATCTGACACTGAGTTTTAACTTCAGTCATGATAGAGCTTAATAAATTACTTGCTACTAAATAGTTGTTTTCAGTTATAGATAAGTATCTTTAGAGACAGATTATACATTACATATTATATATTTTGCAGCTAAACCATATACATCAGAGTATGTTATTTTTCTAGTCAAACTGCAGTTTACGTCCTTGATATGGGAGATACAGTGACTACCAGAATCACTGGTACAAGTACCTTGAAATGTAGTATTATCAAGTACAAAATATGCACTAGTTGGGGAACACTATGACCCTCTTCCACAATGATTTTTCGCGTCCAGTGAGTGAGCATCTGATGTCCATCCTCCATCCGAGCAGGCACAGCTGGAGTCAGAATAGCCATGGCCTGCCTGACAATAGCTCGGGCCTCCAAGGCATGAGCCTTCAGAAGACTGTGAAACACCTAAACACCAAAGTTTCTGATCAACATTAATACTATATGTATTTACAAAAACAAAGCATTTACAAAGAAAGAGAAACTACAACACATGTTTTCTAAAAAAATGCACTTTTTCCTTAAAGGTCCGTAATTTGTTAAATATACGACGATATATCATCATCAGAAGTATACAGCATGTACTTCTGTTTTCTTTACACTCCGTTTTCTTCCTCCCTCTCCACTGTCCAATTCAAAGTTTTCCCTTGGTCCCCATATTCTGTCTCAAATGAAGTGTCTGCCTCTTAAATGAAGAAACATTTCCAATTTTTGTTAATTCAACCAAGGACTTTTCATTGTCCCACTTATCCTCCCTGTTTTCACTTACCTTCAAACTTTTTTCTACACTCTCCTATCCACAAGGAAATCATATTAAATATTTGGCCTGCTCCTTCTGTAGTTGTGGTATTTGAATTTAACTGTTCCCTTTATACTAAGTATTCAAACCCACTGTGCAGCTTCTACCCTGAATCTTAAAATAAAGCCCACTGCAGAACTTACCCACATCCCTTAAACAAACGAACACAAGCCCAATACCTGCAGAACTATCTTCTTATGGATGGCAAATTTGGCAATGATGTGTGCCAGAAGCAAATGGCCACTGTATTTGCAGGCTGGGTCCACACAGGCCTTGGACAGGAGGCAGGGCCAGGCGAAGGTCATGAGGCGCCTGAGTTTGCTGTTGCGGTTTTTGTTGTTGTCGTGGATGTGATGCGGGGCGTGCTCGACCAGCAGCGTGGCAAACTGCAGCAGGTGTATCCTCAGGGAATCCAGCATGTCAGCCTGCTTTTCTGGATCAAGTACCTATCAATGAGGAGAGAAGGAAAGCGAGGGAGGGGAAAAAAAAAAAAAAGAAAAAGAAGACAAAAAACCCAATAAGTTTTATTATTATAAAAGCAAAGTCTTAGCCTTTTGCCTTTTGAGTGGTTTTTAAGAAGACTAAAACCTGTAATTACTTTTTTGACTCGGTTTAGTACCCTCAAAACAAACTCCTGAAGTGTGAACTTTTAAATAATGAGCACATCTGGGAATTTCCAAAGTGCTAGCCTATAAAAATAAATAAATCAAAAACCCCAAGCTTTATCTTCAACATTTTTTTTATAATTGGTTTCATGAAACAGCAGTGAATTAGAAAGGTACTGCTGTTCAGTCATGGAAAGCTTTCCTTATAAGACTGGGATTACAGCCATGTTTAAAGACAGATATTCAAGTTCTGAAGGTATCAAAGTGAAAATTGTAGTCCAGCCCTACTGATGACTGATGGATCTCATGTTCAGTGCTACGAAGCCATTTGATGTAACAGATCATAATATTCAGAATAGCACAACTAATTCAAATTAGGATTGAAAAGCCAAATGAGAGGAACAACTTTTTGTTTTAATTTTCAAACACTTTAGTGTAAACAAGGATTGTTACCTTTGTAATAAAAACACTAGTGATGCTTTCTGGATTATCTCCTTCTGGGTTTGAAGGTCCTAACAGCTGTTCACCTTCTCCCTTTTCAAAACTGTACAGGAAAGCAGGATTCAGGATATGTTGCAGCACCTACAGAATATAAACAAAAAAAGTTAGCCTGAACTATTGCATTCCTGTAATGGCAGCCAACATTCAAATACTTTCATATGCAAAGCTGCATGTTGGACACACTCACCGTGTTACAAAAGGAAGCTATAAATAAAACCCTAAGAAAAAGACACACACAGATTTTTTTCCCCCCTCTTTCTCCCTTCCAAGGGCAAAGATTCTTAGAAAGTGTAACCTAGTCAGTAATAAAAGCAAGATGAATTGCTGTCTCTGTTTATTATCACTCTTCTTCAGGTATGATATTTGCACCTAAATGGCTCTGCCAATTATCGAACTCGTTGACATTTAAGTAAGCAAGTTTTGTTGCCCTAGTTCCCAAGAAGAAAATTAAACCTAAATACCAGGCTTCTTTGATTTAATTGCTTTAGTTACCTTGGCTTTGAGCTCATCTCCAAAGTTTGGGTCATTCAAGTCTACAAACCGGAAGAACAAAGCCCGTTTTTGGGGAATACTGTAGTTTTTAGGGATCTCTTCTTCCATATATTCCTTTAAGAAAGTCATATTGCAGAGAAATCGACCCGTAAAAGCTCGTAGCAACTGGAAGAGTAACTCTATATCTCCATAATTCCTTCTGTAAAAACACATAAAATACAAAGCTTCTGTGAAAAAATACACAACTTATTATGTTGATGAAACTAATCTTGCTTTTAAAGGAGCAGAGAGGCAACAGCAGGTAGTACCAAAGGCATGGGTTTAGAGGAGTGGCAGTATTATGAAATATATTACACTTTCCCTTCAATAACTGCAAACCATTTTTAGTAGCCCTACATACCTTTCTAGCACTAAAATTTTTAAAACAATTCATGCAAAGTATAGGAAATCAACATTTTTACTTACTTGCAGTAATTCAATAAGCAATAAGCCAACAGCTTTGGTTCCTTCCAGTTTGTTGCAGCCATATTCTCCTTACGGTGTCTCTCCTGGAAAGCTTCACTCACCCACACACGTTTCAGCTGATTCACCAAGGAATGCTGATTTGCTAACCAACATTCATCATTCTTAACAATAATACTTATGATCTGCCCAAAGAAAAACAAGACAAATGCACAGTCAACACACAGCAGGTCTGTCAGTAGAAACGGTGACATAAAAACACTTCTTTAAGGGCAATTAAGAGTTCTAAAATATTCACCAGTAAAAAAAGTGAAATACAAACTAGTTGAGATCAAAAAAAAAAATTTCTGTAACAATTGTTTCTGCTGCCGTGTTTTCCTCTTGTATCCTACTTGATAAAAAAGTGTAGTTAATTTGAGTCTCTCTTTCCTTCTCAGAGTGACTCCAACTACAAACACTTCACATGCTTTTCTGTGAGCTACACACACACACACACTGAAAGCCTGTAATGTAAGAGGTTTGCAGCTGAAGAGGTTTTAACTGTCTAGAGCAAAGATAAACAAGAATAAATGATACCTTGATGGCTTGGAACTGCAGATCCAGACGCATTGTGGTGGTGCTTGGAGACCCAGGTCTCACGGCTGCCTGGGTACCGACGGGTAAGAGCAGAGTGATAAATCGGTTGGGATTAGCTGCCAGGACATCTCGCAGGGGTTTGGCATCTTTATGCTTTAAGAAACTCTGCAAAAGGGGAAGAAATAATTTTAATAACCTTTAAAAGCCAAAATGCCAAGAGGTTATATTATCCTGAAGCTTTTATATCCCTCACTAAAGTTGCAGAGGTCGTATTTCACGTATATAAAAACATCGCCTACAACTTCAGTAACAGCCCTACATGATGTGGAAAGGTATAAAATCAACAGTTCAGGACAAACAAATACAAACCCAAGAATAGGCACCCTACAGTCAGAGTAAGACCATGATCAAGGACTACAAGGTCATACAGCAAAAAAAGGTGCAAAAGATGAAAAGCTTTTTGTTCACCAGATCTGTGAAGTTGAGGGCTTTCTCCTGTTCCCCTTCCCACACAGCTTACCATAAACATTCTGCTCCACTGGGGATCATTTAAAGTGGCTTCCATCATGAACAGCTCCACAGTCTGGGACGGATGACGTGTCAAAAATTTTATCAGTGGTTCCCTGAATGGACTGCCAGCCTGAAAAATTCACAAAGCTTAAATTAAAAATGCAGAGTATAGAGTATTTTCAACTAATTTGCTACCACTCAGAAAAATACATTTGACTTGGCATTTATGCAGATACAAAATGTTCAGAACTTTCATGATGACAATTTATTGACACTTTAAAAACTTAACTTCTAAGAGTGTAAGACAAATGTTAATACCTCCTAAAGGCTTGAAGAGCACATTTTATCACATCAAATATTCCCATGCCACATTTAAAATATTATAATTATTATACACTAATGTTTAAAAATACCATAAAGCAAAAATTTCAGCAATGTTAACTTCCACTTTTACCTCAATTAACATTGCTCGTTCTGTTTTCATAACAACTTCCAGGAGAGGTTTAACCAGAGTCTGTGGGGCAGCTGGGATCAGATGGAACAAATTTATAATTGCTGAACAAATCTTCATTTCCTACAGGTAAAAAGAAACAGGGTTGAATTAAACATTGCCAGCTACAATGTATAAAAACAGTATCTCACATCTTACTTATTTGTTCCTCTCTGGATTAGCATAGCCAGCAATCAAATGTAAAGGGTTAACATTTATACAGCATCTACTTACCACAATGTATGAAACAATTGCTCTTGTGGAAGTCTGCCCTGCCCCCCCTGTAACATCATGGTTTAAATTTTATTTTCTTTGTCAGTATAGTGGTGTTTTACAGGTAAGAGTTAAACACTGTGCAACAACACTGTTGATGGGGGAGTTCCACAGTGCTCACTGCACCACACCAAGTGGTTTGTGCATCAGACAGCCAGACCTTCCCATCTAAACAATTTCTCATACACACCCCACACCCCCAGATTACATGTGAGGGAAGAGAGACAGTTTTCCCACAGCACTGCTCAGTCTGTCTTGCAAACAGCTTGTTACTTCAAAGAAAAGTCAGCTCTGTTCTCCCACTAGATATTAAATTCTCCAGAAGTCTAAGATAATTTTGCATTTCTTTTTCATTGTGTGATTTAAATGGAGGCTGTATTTCAGTCAGCTAGAGTGTGGATTTCCTTCAGTAAGAAAAGGGAAAGGAAAAAAAACCAAAACATCCACCTTCACCTCTCTAAAACCAAGTTCTAATGTGCAAAATATTATCAAGGCACTGCATTTCCTCAACTGAATTTAAACACAAAGCATTAGGCCCCACTCCTTTAACATGATCTGCACAGACAGAACCCTACAAAACTACTCTCCTGGATTGAAGTGCAGGACTGAGAACAAGAATAAAAACTTTTGAAACTACATATGCCTTCAGAGAAACAAATTCCTGCTCTTCTCAGCATGAACATGCTTAACACCCTTAACAGCAATGGCATCAAAACAACTCTGCCACAGACAAACAGGGGACAATTCACAGCACTGCACTCAAAGGCACAATGCACTCTGCCCAAAACACAACAACAAAACTAACAAACCACAGTTTAAAAGAAAAAATAAAAACAAACAACTACAACAAAAAAACCCATGACAACAAAAAAAAAATTCCTGTGCCTCCACTGATTTTCTCACCTCTAGCCCTTCTGCAGCAGGCTGAACCAAAACAGAAGTCACAGCATGAAAAGAAAAAGCCCACAAAAATATCCAATAAATGTACAAATTAGTACATGCTATTCTTCAGGCTGCAGTCTAACTTCAGTACAGTTACTTTCTCATCTCATCTCAAATGGAAAGAATTGAGACAATGAGTATCTCACATGCTCCAAATTGCCCTCCAAAGAACTAGGATGAAAAGTATCCTTTTTCCTACTTGTACACTGATTAGACACAGTTTCTCAAATATTTATACTGAATAAAGAGATATTAGAGATTATTAAGTTAGGGGAAACCATATTTTAGCATCTTCAAAGACAAATTTGGCCAGCATCAATTATGAAACCACCAATTATGAAACCACTTTCAGTACTCCAACTGTCAAGCTATAAAGCCCCCTAAAGCTACAAAGTCCTCTTAGGCTGTAATGCAGAATATCCACCATGGAAATTCCACCAAGGAAATTTCCACCCTCTCACAAGAGGGACAGCTGGAGGCAACCATCTAGTCAAAACTTAAATCTTTCAATTAGCAGACATGACCTAAAATCCCATGCCTTTCCTTAGGGAGGTAGGGAAGAGAGGAAGAAGGGTTTAAATCAAGCATTTCACTCGCTGGGCCAATGAATTAGATTTTAATCACTAGTTAATATTTTTTGTTTTAATTTGTTCATTTCTCTAAACAGCCAGGTCACAGTTCAGGATCACAGTAGGACTGTCATAAATTATTTAGGTGAACAAAAGGCTTAGTTATTCTGGCATCAATGTGGATCTTTATGATAGTCATCAATTATTATGCAGAATTTTTAACTGAAATGTATGAAGTTTTTATTTTGTCTACAGTTACCATTTACATACGAAAACTCATTCCCCAGACTTTTGAACCATTCATGAAGAAGCCTTGCTGACCAGGCACTACCTGCTGGAGAACTGCATGACACCAGCATTGCCATCAAATGGCCCCTTGACCCAGTGCTGCTGGAAAGAGATGAAATGATTGTAACAGCCCCCTGTACAGGTAGGGAACACCAGGCTTTCCCAATCAGTTCTCTCCTCCAAGGTGTTTTTACCATCATCAGTATTTAACCATGTGGTCTGAATGATCCAACCCTGATAACACTCCCCAGCACTGCTCCTAAGTGAGTATCTCAGATTTTGGAATCTCATTATGATCAGGAAAAAACGAGAGTAAGTGAAATGCCAGCTACAACAATTGACCACCAGTCTCACCATTCCACTTTTTCTACATTTAGAAGATACAATGACAGCAATGACACCTGCTTGCCACAGCAACTGGCACATGGACCATGCTGTCTGTGTCCCCCTTGAGATTTTATTTTTTAAGGAAACTTTAGAGCAACAACTAGGGAGCAGAAAAGTAACATTTAATCAGCTCTGCAGTCACACAGTCCTATCTGAAATGATTCCAGAGACTTCTCTCCCTCAAGATGTGACAGTAGATTCTTTCTCAAGTGTCTGGTGTGCACTTTCCCCTCAACATACCACTGTTTTAAAACAACATTAAAAAAAAAAAATCACAGATTTAGGAGACTAAACACACAATTACATAGAAAACATTAATAAAAAACATTAAAAGCAGGAGAATTCCCAACTAAATATGATTTAGGCACAACTAAAAACTGGTCTAGAGGTGCCACATTGTGGTCTAAAAGACTGTTGCTATAAAAAGATATGCAAGATATCTGTAATCATCACTTTTGAAGAGCAAATCCCAAGAGAAGAATATAAAGGCCTTAGAACTACTCTGACCCAAATAAAATGTGTTTAACTGAAAAATGGACAGTGTTTTAGCTAAAAACATAAGAAAAATTCTATTCACCTTCATTAGAGAACATCCAGGACTAATACAAAGAAATTATCAAATTCACATTTAAAAGCTCTCTTTGCAACGACAGGAAAGACAAAAGAAAAGCCATTAAGCCATTTCCACATTTTAAGGGAAATAAAAAGCCAGTCTAATTTCATCCTAATTTGAAAAACAAAGATATTAATGAAATTCCCCCCATTTTTTTCCTAGTTCCAATAATAAATCTCAACACTTAATATAAGTGATAAGTAAAACATTAATAGAATTATGGCACTTCTGACAATCCACATAAAACTACACTGAAGCAGGAATTCCCATCAGTGCTGTATTGCTGAGAGCACACAGCATTGACATTACTGTACAATTTTCCATTTATAAGACAACTAATCAGCTTCCCATAGTTAACACTGAGACCATTAGTTTCAATGGAAGAGAGATTTTAATGTGATCTCAACAAGTAAATACTGAACTTGGTTTTAATAAATGTAATTCACAATTAACTGGGATTATATTATCATTATGTATAATTTTCAAAAGACTATGTTGGGAACATCAAACATATTAGTGAAGAAAAGAGGGATTATGCTGCTGAGCTCATCAGCCATTCCAATGAAGAGCAGATTTCTAAGCAGAAAATCCTGAGGGGGGAAAAAAAAAAATCCTTGAGCTGTTCCCACACCAACCTGTAAGTAAAGTCTTTAAAGTAACCCTTTTAAGCAGATAAGAAGCTTCTCTTGCTGAGATTTCTAACAGACATTCAATATAGATACAAGTTCATTAGCTTGTAACAAAGCATCAGTGTGTAATCAGTCATGGCAACATTTACAAGTGAACGAGGTCTGTAATTCTAAAACGTTAATACCACTTATTTCTTCTCTTCTCACATAAAAGCTTTCATTAACTCACATTTCCATCGCTCCGTTGTCCACCTTTGTGTGTGATAACTACAACTTCCATCCATTTACGCAGGTGTTGCTATAAAGAGAGGATAATCAGTATTATTCTTCTAATTAACTGTTCCATTTTAGCATAAACTAAAAGAAAAGAAGTAGAGGCAGAAATAATTCTTTAAGAAAACAAGGGGGAAAATTATTAGCTATTTTCGTTCCCTCAGATTGAAAAGTCTTCTGTTACTAAAAGCCCTCTCCATATTCACCTAAGCAGGGATTATAAGAGTACATACATTACACACCACAAAAAACCTAAGTCTGATAGGTTTACACTTGTTTAATCATTTGCTTGATATAGATGCATTTAAATATCCATGCCAAAAGGATAAAGAATTCCCATATACAGTTTAAAAACTGCAAATAAACACTGCAATACCTTCCAAAATTTAATAAATCAAGAAAGCACCAACACAGACTTAGTCCATTAGGAAGTAAAACATATTTTCAAGGTACTGGTGGCACCTTGCTTAAAGATAAATTTGTCCAAGCAGACCTTAGCATAAGTAGGTATGTCTTCACTAAAAAATAACATCTCTTAACTTTTTGGTTTAGCAGCTCTTTCGAAATTAACTCAAAATGTTTAAAGAAATCGCATTTTTATTAATTGTGAAACAAAAATCTTTCAATTCCAATACACACATTGAGTCACTACTGAACTGTTCTTTGACTTTTCACCAATACAAACAGTAGCTAGAAGAAAATTTCTTTGGGAAGAGCTAAAGAAAAAACTTGAATAGGCTTACCATCATCTGGTCACAGAATTTATCATTGAAAGAGTTCGGGAAAAGTCTGGTAACTGATGTCAAACGATTCACAACGTTCAGGGTCAGGCTTCGATAGTCTCCCAACATCATCAGCAGTGGCCTCATGTGGGTGTGGATTTGATCCACTTCTATGGTAGCTCCTTCCAAGAACTGCAAGAGAGTACATGACTAAGATACAGGTGGGGAGGGAGGCGACTTCTGTGCAAGCATCTCTCTTAAAGAAAGCTGACTTGGTTTTTCTTCTTGTATTTTGCACTTTCAGAATGCAATAGCTCAAACAACACTTAGTGCTGGAAAAGCATCCAGTGACAAGATGGATTTGGGAAGCACTGAAGTATTTCTGACACACGGGAGGATATTCCATAAAATAATCAAGTAGGAGATCTTAATACAGACAGATTGAAAAACTGCTACAGCTATAAATTCAATACACAGCTATGGATGAACTACTTAGACACTGCTTTATTAAGAACTGCCTGTGAATGTGGCCAAAGGCAATAGAGCAAATTTCTGTGTTACAATCTGCATGCATCCTGAGCAACATAAAAGGTCAAAAGAACCTGTCTGCAAGCAGTCAGAGACAATATTTCCTGTCATAACCAAACATCCTGTGGGTGTGAATTTATCACAGGAAAAAAAACTAGAAAAATCTGATGTATAGGTCAAACAATCCTTATTTGCTCCCTCTTACATCTCAACCCAACTGTATTGTCAACAAGCCACAAATAATAAGTACATTCCCTCTCATGACCAGAGTGACAGGAAAAGACATCTGACTTTTGGTCAGTCAATGGCATAAACAAATGCAAACAGTTACATTCCCTGTTACATGTCAGCCAATCTACACAGCATTACTTACAGCATCTTTGTAATTTCATTAGCTTTGTTTTCATTTAGAAGAATAGTATTAAAATCTTGCTGAATTGGAACTAGGCACAGTTACTGGATAACAAATCATGATGAACAAATATCTTTTTCCCTGCCCTTCCATCTGGACAGAAAGACTGAAAAGATTTACCATGGTCCTTATCCAAGAGCTTATAATGCTTAATTTCAAGATGGATAATTTTTATGGCTAAGTTCAGGCCCCCAGAAGACCACATCTGACAGAAACTTTTAACAGAGTCAGTAACAAAAACTGAACAGAGCAGCCAGTATTCCCTGTAGAGAACTTTCCCAAGAAGTTTTGTACCAAGGAAGTAAAGCAGAAAGAACAATGGCCTCAAAAGGAATGTTGTTTAACACAGTCACCTTTCTCATGCATGCTTCTCCTGCCTCCTGCAGTTCATTATTTGTTGAATTCAGTGCCTTGAAGAGTGCAGCAATGATCTTCTCTCTTGACTGAGGCAAGTAATTGCAGGCAGCTAGAGCATCTGCAAATATCAAAGGAAATTTGTTCTCTTTGTTAACACAATTTCAAAAGAGAGGGGAAAATAAACCCTAATTCTATACCACTTCTAGTTTCTTTTTATGTCATCTGAAATTACAAACAGCTAAAGCATTACATGCATTGCCAAAACCAAGATACATCATAAAACAGCAAAAGAATGGGAACTCCATTAGTGTTCTTAAGTTTTCCTAATGCTATAAAACATAATTAATCTCAAACTGTTTAGGGTTCATTTCAGAAACTAAATTCTAGTCATTAAGAAAGCAGCAATACTTTCCCATTATTCTCTCCATTAAACTGTGACCTCTGGAAAGCAGTCATCAGTCTTCCAGGGCTCAGGTTTTCTGCTGATCCTGGGAAGCAAACTGCCCATTGCTCACAAGGACACTTAACTACACCAAACTTTGCTCAGGAATTTTACTTACTTAAGGCCGCAATTCGAAGAGGTACAAGAGATGGAAGACTTTTGTAACAAGGTAGTTTCATTAAGGCAGAATCTTCAGCCTCACATAAATTCAATAACTAGGAAAAAATAAACAAGCCTTTTTAGGCATCGTGACTCACATTTGAAATGGTACCTTTTGAGTCTTGTTTCCTCAGAGCCAAGTTTATGGAAACACATTAATCAACCTTCACATTTCACCTTTTGAAAGTTTTAAAATGCACAAAGAAAAATGCGTATTTTTAACACTGAAAGTACTAACACCATCACTGATAAGTATCTGCATTCAAATATAAGAACATAAAGAGAAAGTACCTCTGTGTAGAAAACCTTGTGCTCCACAACATTTAGATCCATTGTAAACAATCGGGGTTGCAGGGTTGTGCAAAAGGTATTTCCCTCCATCAGGCCAATCTGGGCATTTGCAGGTTGATGCCTAAGTAAATGCTTTTTAGGAGGAACCATGTCTTGGAGAACCTACACAACACAATTTAAATGACTGAATTAGTATCCTATTCAAATGACCCCACAGACCCAGGCACTGAGAAGACACCACTAGTCATGGCTGCACATTTCTATCCATTTGCTCCAGATGTATGGCTTGAGAAATCATTAAGTAAGAACAAAAGTATTTCTCTGAACTAATTTAATTCAGCCAGTTCACAAAACAATGCAGTATCTGTAATTAATACATATTTTCTGTTAAATATATCTATTATATTTAATAACTTCACATGGTGTTATAAACAACAAAGAAATTCATAGATTGAAGCATTTCAAACATTCAAGTAAAGAAACAAGAATATATTAAACTCCCGAAACATCAGAAAAACAAAAAAGTCAGTGTAACTTCTTTCCATTACACCAACTTCTCACTCTCCTCCATAAACATCCTTAGCAAAACAAGATATCAATTAGGAGGTTTGTCTGTATGTTCCCAAACTACAGTAATGACATCTCTAGTTTGGTATGTTGCCATGGTCCTTAGGGCTCATGTACATTCACTTGTCTTTCAAGAGAATGAATGCTATTAGCATTAGTATCTAGCTAAAAGTTATTTCAACACCAGCTTGGATCTTTATAGTCCCTTTCTGGATAGGGAAAGGCATAGCAATAAGCCTCATATTTAGAGAATAACACAAAGTGGACATTCAAAATGCAGTATCTATACAGCCTAGCTTGGTGGTTGGATGAGCAGTCCATAATTTAAGGAAGTAAATTAATCTGAAGACACTATAAACACTGGCCAAGAGTCAGGCACAGTTGTATGAATTTCTATAGTGCTCCAGCCACTATGTACTTTAAAACAATGAAACTCAGCAAATGACAAACATATGCTATCAAAGCACAAAGAACTTCATTTACTAATGTGGAAAAATGTACCCAGGAAAGCATTTCTGCAAATCCAAACTGGAAAACAACTTTAAACTCAGGTTCAGTAGGTATTTCTGCTTACCTCTTTATGTGGCTCCATAATCACTGTGACACTTTTCCCAGTGACCTGTGCAAGCACCTGCAATGAATGCATGGCTTGTTTTCTCACAGTAGAGTTTGGAGAGGTTACTTCTCGAACAAGGTCATGTGTTACATGGTGGAAAGACTTTTCCTGTGCTGCCAGGATTTCTTCTGTTTTTTCTTCATCTTTTAAAGGAGTTGCACACCTGATCAAGAGCTGTTCTAATGTGGTCTTTGCCATAGCAACTGCTCCATTGGAAACCTGGGGCATCACAGATTATTTTTATTAACTAAGTACAGAATAAAGATCTCAAATCTACACACTACTCACCAACAAAGTTAGAATTTCATTTTGATGAATCCTGTGCAAATGGCTAAAACCATATAAAAATAAAACTTAAACAGAACACACATTCAAACAGTCTTCCCATCAATCATTCCAAAATTTTGAGCTGCAGTGCAACATAATTTTATAAATGACCTCAAGCACTGGAATCCTTCACAATGTTGTCACCAGGTGATTCACAATGAGAAATGACCAGGCAGATGGTTCTCTAGGTACATATAACTACATACAGTTTTTTGGTAAAACACAAAATGAACAAAAAAATCAGTGGGTTTTGTGCATGTTTTTCAGGAAAAGAGGAAATGTTCTCAAGTTTCACCAAGGGAGGTTTAGATTGGATACTGGAAAAGAAATTTCTTCAATGAAAGGATGGTCAAACATTGGAATAGGCTGTCCAGGGAAGCAGTAAGTGTTCAAAAAATATATAGATGTGGCACTTGGGGATATAGTTTAGTGGTGAAGATGGTAGCATTTCATTAATGGCTGGACTTGATAATTATTTCCAACTAAACAGTGATTCTATGACAAGTGACAGTGAATCCATGTTCTTTTGGTGACCTGCATGGGGCCTGTACCTTTCTACTCTGAAAGAAACAAGTGTAATCCCAACAACTTCAGCAAAGTTACGTGCAAAATCTGATCTCATTCCTAACTTCAGGTCTTGGTTTAAGTTAAAATGACTAAAACTCACTCCCAGCAATTGCAGATCCGATGCATTCTGAAGTTCAATAAAATCAAGATTAACAAGAGTTCAATCTGTGTGAATTTAGGAACAGAAGTTTTTCCCCACACCATTTGATATAATTCATTCATTACATACCTCTCCAGTCAAATCCATCATAACAAAGAGAAGGGCCTTCAGGAAAGTTTGCTGGTTCTGGAGAACCCAAATTAGTGGCAGCCGTTCCATAAGAAATTTAATGGACACAACACCTCCCAGTTTAGCATACCAGGCTTGTTCATAACAGCAAGCACATAAACGCTCCACAATGTACGAAAACAAGGGGAGCTGACAAGCCTGGAAACAAAGAAATGGGTCAGTTTGCCATTTTCAGCTCATTGGTAGCCTCCAAAATTTTAGAAGCAAAATTGCATTGACTGAAACTACACCATTTAAATGCATTTAAAAAAAAAAAACCTCACCCTTTCTTTTGAACCCAAGATGATGCTCGCAACATCAAATATCACTGCTAGAGCCACCTCCCCTATTTTGCAGAGCTCCTTCTCCTCATATGCCATGCAGATTGCTATGGCATCAATAAGCACCAAGGGATCCATGCCTTTTGACCCATTTTCTTCGCTGTGAAACATGGCTGTGCTAGGCTGGCTTCCAACCTGATAGCACTGCAGCAAGAAAGGACCTGCAATTTGTAAAGGGGCAGAAAAGAGAGAGGGGGGAAACAAAGATAAAACAATAGATATTTCAATATGAATAGTCTTTTAATTAAATTTTACTACTCCTCAGACTAGCTAGCGGTGGAACCAGTAAGCCCTGTGCCTATTTGCATATAAATGAATTGTAAAGCATTCTTCACTTTTAGAAGAAAAAAAAAGATTACATCTACTTGAATATTTTCTTCTATGCACTAGACTGTGCACTGCAAGATTTAATTAAAATGAAGAATCATAAAAATGCAAGTTACATTAATGTGACAATGAAGAGTGATATGTCTACCCTATGTCTTTTCCCCCATTACTTGTCATGCAGCCCAAATCCAAACAAAAACATAGATACAAGACACTGCAGCACTCTAATGTTCAGTTAGTTCCTCCAATGGTCCTTCAAAACCACAAGTGGAAACAACCCAATTAAAGATCATCCACAAAAATGACTGTGAGCATCAAGTTACACAAATGCTCTGGAACTAGCATAGAATCAACAAGGTTGGAAAAGACCTCTGAGATCGAGTCCAACCTTTGACCCAACATCACCTTGTCTACTAGACCATGGCACTGATGCCACATCCAGTCTCTTCTTAAACACCTCCAGGGATGGTGACTCCACCACCTCCCTGGGCAGCCCATTCCAGTGCCCAATCACTCTCTCTGTAAGGAACTTCTTCCTAATGTTCAATCTAAACCTCCCCTGGTGCAGCTTAAGACTGTGACCTCTCATCCTAAAAACTATATACAGCTCCAAGCTGCAATTATTTCATTGGCTGCAGCATTTTGAAAAGTATTATTAGGTGATTGTTTTTTAAAACCTGCTTAATTTTCACCACTCAAAAGAATTAAGACATAATTCATCCATCAGCAAAAAAACCCAACACAGTTGCACAGAGGCAACTGCAATATCATGGGTTTCTTAAACAAATTACTGTAAGTAAAAGCACAAACCCCTCCACTCCCCTCAGGAGAGGCCACAGGATCTGTGTCCCCTTTACTCACCACACTGCTGAGCCACTGCCACCATGGTGTAGTGGCGGATCAAGCTGGCTACAAAGGGCAGGGCACTGGGCCTCAGGTCCTTGATCACCGCGGACATGAAGGCCCCCGTGAGCGCCTGTTCGAAGGTTTTCCGAGCCGGAGTGTCCTGTGCTTTGTACCGATGGGAGATGATCACACTGGGTATGGACTTCTCAGTAAAGCTGAAAGACAACAGAACTTCATTATAATCCCAAACTGCAGCACTGGCACCTCCTTCAAAACCATTGGAAAGCACTTGATTTAAAGTTTGCTCTTGATATCTAACTCCTTCTCTACCTCCTGTTTTCCACTTATTTTGATAGAGCTAGACCAGTTCAGTTGGTCCATATTAATTTTGTCAACCACTGGTCTCAAACATGATGGATAGCTCAATTTCATCAGGAACATTTCAAGGCAGTGGTTTAGAAGAAGCCACGTATATACAAATAATAGCTATACAGGCACCACGCAGTAACTCAATTACAGAACGTCATTTTCAATATTTTGACATTTTCCCCTTTTTTAAAATGACATTTGATTTTAATCTTGAATGATTGAAACAGTATTTATCCAATCACTGCCCAACAAAACCTATTCATTGCAAAGCCATATTTATGTCAAATTTAAGAAGTCCAAACTGTGAAAGCTATTATGTTCTTCAGCAACATTTACTACACTTCAAGAGTAGAAGTCAGCACACACTTTTTGGGCAGAGATATTAAAGCTGTTTAAAAATAATACACTCATTAAGTATCAATGACTAAAATTGTAGAAGAGATAAAACAGAATTCAATAAAAAGCTCCCACACCAAGACAAATGGAGGTTATGTGTGTGACTATGCTATAGCTTAGTGATTAAACGAAAGTGAAATTTGTTTCACTTTAGTAAAAGGTTAAATGTATATACAAAACACCCCAGCCTAAATTAATCTTTAAAATACAATTGAGTATCGGACTATTCCAACTATTTAAATATATGAAACTAAAATTCATTTTAAAAAGAAGTCTGATCCTATGTAATAGATTATACATTAGACTGTGATTAGGGGAAGAAAAATAAACTATGAAACATTAACACAAGTCACCAGCATTAAATACTATGCTAACAAAATTCCTTTTTGCCAGCAGTTAAAAATCCCAGGAATTGCACTGCCTCTAAACCAGGTTGTTCTATAGACACTATAAATTCTACATACACATTTAGCTTTAAAGAATTGTCATACTTGGGATGTGCAAGGAGCTGGTACAATGCATGTTTATTGTCATCCAGGCTCATCATAGCCACCAGGAAACACTTGATGACCTCCCACGCCTGCCTCCGGTAATAGGGCTCCGTGTTGGCGCTCTTCAAACAGTCCAGGGCAGTCTCGATTGCCTGGGAGGGGAAAGGAGAGAGTAACCAAACACTTCTGCTCTTTGCATTTACAATTAATCAAGGGAATGGTATCATTAATATAGATTAAAAGTAACTTTTAAAGTATGTACAATTTGGAGTGCCTACGTTAAGAAATGCACAGAGTGCCTGAGAGAGGGGGCTCGAAACCATTATGGTATTTGCTGTGCTTTTATACGTGTTAAGTTTCATGGCAGATACATTTATTTCCACAGTCAGAAAGCATTTCAAGTTATGAGTGAGGTAAACCTTCACTCTCTCTCTCTCCTCTCCCTCAAAAGACATTTTCTTCACCTTCCCTCCAGCAGTAATTGCTGTTCCTAATCCCTACATACTATATGTGTACAGTGCATTTATATCCACATGTAAATGTACCAAAAATACTCTGTCTTACAACAGAGTAATTTGTATTTTCCACGCATGATGAAATGTCCCTGTAAGCAACTTCTAAACACGGCTTCTTAATGGAAATAATAGTATTCTTTTGCAAGATTTAATATATTTGAGAATAATTCAAAGAAATTTCTTAAGATATGAAGATGACTAAAAAGGGGGGGTACATCTCTTTAGGAAATGTCTATGCTTTATATATATATATATATATATATATATATTCCTGCTCCTCACCTAAGCAACACACTGAAAGTTGCAACCTTACCCAGTCTGTAATTGTGTGAAACCATTTACTTGTGCCAGTTTAGTTCTCTGTTCTATCACTTTGTAAGAGCAGAACAGCATGTCTAAATCCATTACTTTGGGGGTGACATATGACACAGTTTATATGGGAAATAAAGAAAGAACTGGCAGACACACCACATATTGTATGGAGGTTTTACAAGCAAACAAACTTAGTAAATTTTCCTTTATTACAGATACTTTTCAAGTTGCTTTCTCAGCACTGAAAGTAAGTGAAGCCCTTACCTTTTCCATCGGGAGCTGAATGGATGCTTTGCAGTCTGAAAATTCAATTGTAATACTGGGTCCTTGGATTTCTGTGACCACATATTGCAGTTTCTGTGATTCCTTCAGCATCTTCCTGTTACTTCCCCCAAACTTGCCCAGCACACGATAAGCCACGTGAGAGATGCTGTCGGCGGGGTTGCGCAGCGTGCGCCACAGAGCCTGCATTCCAAACGGGACATGGGCTGAGCAGAACTACTGCAACTTTTTCAAGTTTAATGCAAAAAAACATCTCGAGGATAAAGCATGTGCAAGCACTGTGTTAGGGGAAATAGCCACGTTTAAAACATTGTTCTGAACTTCAGCCACATCATCTTCATTGCATACATAAGACTTAATGACGTGTTGAAGGTAACTGGCTTTCCTTGGTTTTTGTTTTGTTTTTTAAATGATCCAATTCCAATTATTTTCTCATTAATCACTGCTCATTAAATTATTGCTACTGAGTCCCACATCTTAACTTTAACCCTGTAACCAAGTATATAGAAGGAACAATTCATTCACTTCTAATTTTCAGAGTTTTCAGCTTAACAGCACAACAACAACTGTCCTTTTACACACACATCTGGCTGGTATGGTTCTCATGACAGATTTTTCAAGTTTTTATAACCAAAGTTTCATACAAATTTCTAACAATATTTAGCAAATCAATGACCTCTTGTGGTCTAACAGGAAACAACACATTTACCTGCATTAGCTCAGCTCGAACTGGCTGAATATGATCATACAGGAAGTCTGGTTGCAAGTTATCCACACACAATTCCAGAGTTCTTAAGCCTTGGCTAACCAGGGTCTGGGATCCATTGAGAGCTGACACCAAGGGGTCCATCAGCATTGGCAGATAGGGCAGCAATGAGCTCAAACGAACAGGCACAGTGAGGCAGAGCTCTACAAACAAGTCCTTCATGTGTTGTTTATGAAGCCCACTTTGTAACATATTAAGTCCTGAAAATCATGGATAAGTTACACACTCAAAGGAAAAAGATAGTACCCAGCTTATTGTTACAAATTGCTATTTCCTAAATGCTGAACAACCTGACATTTTTAAATTCTGCAGAGCTTATAGGTCTGTAAATAATGGATTTACAAAATATTATACAATCCATAATTCTAACTTACATCGAAGGATTTCATGCAGAGAATGCTTTTATAGGTACATGCATACAGAAGGGAAGAGTATCTATGCATATTGCAAAGTTTGATACTAGATTCAACAAAGCAGCATTTGAATACAGCAGATAAAAAAAGAAAAAAGATAACTGGACTCAAACTTCAGCCTTGTAACTATAAAAAAAATCCCACACAGAACAAATTGTTTTTAAAATATTGGGAGTCCTGAAAAGAAACATTTAATGAGTTCAAGTACATTCACTGTCCCATACAGCCTAAGCATATTCCCCAAGTTATTTTTCTCCCCATGAAGATTCCACATACTCCATAAACCAAGCAACCTCTTCTACACTGACACGTTCGACATAATGATTTATTGTTAATGGACATACTTCCTAACCACAATAAAAACTGTTCCTACAGCTGTAGATGAGAACCAGTTACAGTCCTGGAATAGTTCCAATTAGCTTGTCCTTAGGTTTAAGTAGTTCTCCACATTTCCTTGTTCACCCTCAATATCTCTGGAACACAGTCCTTGCAAGCACAAATGCTCAATTAATCAAACTGATTGTTATTTCCACTTCTTTCTGCAGACTGGCACTACTTGCATTTCTATTTATAATGCCCTTGCAGGTGCACACACATGCCCTCGACTGCAGAACCACCAGAGCTTTGCTGCAATGCTCTTCCCACAAAACCAGTGATGGCCTGGAAACGTTGCTTCTCCTACTCACTCATCCCTCAGTGCTTTATGCCAACAGTTACCCACAGCCAAAAAACCAAAAGAAACAAACAAGAAAAGCCCACAAGCCCCACAATAAAAAGCAGAAAAACAAGCAGCAGAAATTGTGAAGCAGCCAAAACTATGGAGCCTGAAGCAGCTGATAATAAATGAAAATAAGCCACATTCAAGATATTTAATCAACTGCTAAGCTAAAAATCAGAAGCTACTTATCAGGGTTAGGGCTTTAATTTTGGGGGGGGGTGGGTTTTAATTACAGAACATAACTTTATTACTACTATTTACATAAAAAAAAAATCAGAAGGTGGGGTGGGGAAAGAAGGTATTGTTCTACCTTGCAGTAAGTTTGGTAACAGCGGCAAGAATTCTTGGTATAACAGATCATGACTGCCTCCTCCAATAGATCTGAACAGTGCTCTGAGCAGCAGGAAATAGTTATAGGGCTCTTTGGCAGTCTGTGCAAGTTCCATAGAGCTGTTCACAATCTTGTGCAAATGTGGCTATAAAGAAAATAAAGCCTGAAGATTAATAAAATACCCATTTTATCATCACCATACTGTACAGGAGTTCAGCATGAGATTCTGCGAATTTGACGCAATGAAAAATCTTTGCTCTAGAGAACCTGGGGATGTGGAGCTGAAATCAGGTGTCAGAATGACAAGAGAAGACACTTGACAATATTAATTTACTCCTGATTTAACTTCATCACTAGTTCTTGATTTCATTTTGAAAGCAAATTCTTTTAAATAAAAAAAAAAAGTTACAGAAGTGGTGGCCTTTCTAGAGCAGAAGACAATAACAGTTTGAAGGAATCATTAAAGAGTTGATAAATACAAGTATTCTCACAGATCAGGGACAAACAGTAACACAATTCTGGATTTTATTAACATCTAAAAAGCTCTCCACATTGCTATGCAAATGTTGCAAATGGCCTCCATCATTCAATTAAATTGTCTACCCAAGGCCCCTATCATCAATCCTGCAGAAACAAAAAAAGTAACAGAAGCATGAAACTGTGAAGGTAGTAAATTACACTCTTTAAATTTCATCTCCAGCTTATAAAATCCAAATGACCTTGATTCTGATGACAAACTACAAGAACTTAAGCAAGATTACATAAATACTACTTCATATTACTAATGAATACTGCTTCATATTATTGTTATCTTCCAAAGAACCTGGAAATATTGGTGGGCCCCACTCTGTTCTACACAGCTGCCTGTATCAGAAATTTTGTTTGTCATAAGGTAGAAGGAAGAGAAATGAAATGATGAGAGAACAATCAGTGTTCCATTAAAATCTTAAATATCTTTTCTAAGTATAGGCAGCTGTTGCTTTTAGGAGAAGTGCACGGTCTTGCTTCAAGCTCAGCATTTCTAAATTCACTGAATAATGAGATGATCTAATCCACATAAATAGATCCCTGGAATACACAGACAATATGTTGTAAATGGAAAAAAGCAGCATTCCTTAAACCCAGACTTTTCAAGAGCATAGAAATATCTGACTCAAGAGGTAGATGTCATTGAATATGACAGGAGCAAACAACATTCACCACACACAAAAAAGTGATTTCAATCCAAGCAAAACTTCTATGTTAACATGGAAACAAAGGTGAAAAATATGTTAGATGTGCATCTTCTGACCATGAAGTTACATGGGTTTATGGCAATCACAGAACACAATCATGGGCTGGCTATTTATACTCAGAATTAGTACACCACTTCAGAGTTCCAAATATGAAGCAAACGTTCACAGAAACCACCTCTCATAAATAAGACAACCTACTTGGCATTTGGAAAAAATGGAGATGTATCATTAGGAGTGCTTCAAACATTAAAAGACTCTCAAATGCTAGACAGCATAAAACTCTTAAGAGCCTTGTTTTTAAAGCAGACTTGTTTTTAACACAAATGACCTTTACCTTCAGCATTTGTTCATTTTCAGCTGCAAACAGTGAAACAGAGCCAAAGACTAACTTGAACAGCTTGAGATACAGATTGGAGAGTTCCACATTAGAGCCCATTTCTGGCAGCCGATCCAGGAGATACTCCACCAAAATTGTTGCAAAGAGGGCAGAGGTAGTAGGGTTTGCCAAGAAGGAATTGGCAACAATCTATAAAAGGAAAGCAGAAAGAAGTTAATACTCCTGTAAGAAAAAGAACAAAAGGATAAAAGCACTATCCATTAAAAAAAAAAAAACCAAACAAACCCTAAGACTGATTTCCTTCCCCATCTCCACTGCTACCCAAGTGATTCAGGTTGTCCTCAATGGAAAACAATCATATATCTAAGTTAATGTTCAAGTTTAAAGTTTAATTTTAAATGGATATTATAAGATCTGCATTCTGTAAAACAGTAGAACATTAACACAACAACCTGAACAAAATAGCAACTCCACAGTTTTCAATACTGTTCAAGAATAAATTTCATTCATATCTTCTAAAAGTGCTCATGTTTTTACTGCATCACTTTGTCTGGTAAGGTTTTTGAAAATCCACGTTCACATTATTTTCATAGACTACTTTTTCTATAGACTGCTTCCAGTCCTACATGCTAATTTCAACATTATTAGTTATAATTCCACTTCAGCCATATGTCCCTCAAGGCATAAGCTATTTCCTACATGCTTTTTATTATCAACTTTAAAAAGTGAACAAAAACATACCTGAAGAGCATAGTTTTTTGAGATTCTCTCCACCATGTAAGGAACAGTAGTTTGAAAGATTTCTTTAAAAGTTAAAGGGTTCATCATTGTAAACACACCAGCAAAATGCTCCAGAACTTCCTTTTCCTCTTTCATCCTGACTGTCTGACAGTTTGCTACTCGAACATATGTCTGTCCATTTCCTGCTATTTGAACCTAAATACAGCAATTGAGAAAACACATATACTAGTTACAGAATTTGAGTAACTTACCCCCCCGTTATTCTTAAAAGTCTTTTGGTAAAAAACCCTTAGATTTAACAGGTTTCACATGCAAGCCCCATACAATTAGAAGTTGGGCAAAAGAGCCAATCATGACAAAAATATTAAAATAGAGCTTTTTCAGCACAGATTTTAAAACTGTGACATTAGGAGCGGAAAAAGATGAGAGCAGGAGATATCAGTGCATTTGTAAAGCTACTTAATACCCAATCACACACATTTACATTTCATCAGTACTGTGTGTAACTGCAGAAGATTAACACAGACATGTGAATGCTTGGACTGATAGCTAAACTATCTGTTTCAAGAAAAGATTTAATCCACTATGTGAAAGAACTATTTTTAGTCTGACCTGCCTGCATAAACACAGACAATAATGGTTGTTAAGAAAACAATCTAGTCCTTGCAAGTGATACTTTGAAATTTGGAGAATTTCTCAATATCCTTGGTAAAGACTTACTGAAAAAATACTACATGTGAAATTTGTCTTTCAGCTGACAAGTAAATCCTTATTAAAAGATCTAACACAAAATCAACTGTATAAATCAAAGTGTGATGTGGGCAGGTTACATACCTGATAAATATCCAAAGCTTGCATTGCATATTTTACCAGTTTTATATAGATCTGTGTCTCCTTAGGTTGCAACTGTTTATTGGGAATGAATTGTGCTTCTGAAAGAAGAATAAGATAGTAGTTAGCCATTAAAAATACTATTTGCTTTCATGCTAGAGAGTTTTAACTGTAGACTTATGAAAGATAAATATAATTAAATATTAGGCAGCTTTACCCCCAGGAGCTTTGCACGACGTGATGCCCCACGTGATTGTCTTGACACCACAGACCAAAGTTTTCACCAGGCTCCGGCAATCTGTGACCTGGATTGTCTGTTTATCTTCTTTTTCCTTCTCCCCTTGTTTTTCTAACACAGGTACTGGCGTAGGGGCCACTGGAGTGGCTGGGGCAGGAGATGGAACAGGAACAGGGGCTGCATTTGCTGCTGTTGGTACCCCGGGTAACGCGGCTTCGGCAGCGCCGAGCTCAGACTGGGGCTTGCATTTCTTAAAAATCACAGACAGCTGGTACCGGGCTATAGTGTGGAACTTCAGAACAAACACCTAGGGCACAAAGAGGAAAAGCAAATGAAAGAGGAAGGGAGAGGGAAGGAAGAAGAAAATGTTTATTCCTCAAAAATCAATCTAAATTTAAAAATACTAATACTGCAAGTCAGCATATCGAGATCAATAAAACAACCATTTCTGAAGTCATTCAAATGAAGCAAACATTTTTAAGCCTATGGAAGTAGTTTGCTTAGTTTAAACAATTGGTGCACTCCCCATTTATAAGAAAAAAAAAAAGATCAGTAGGTCTTCAAAGTGAAGATATTTCAAATTTTACACATTTTGTTGGGCTATACCAAGGACCTGTGAGAAAATCCTCTTTCAGGTTTAAAAAAAAAAACAACACACCAAAAAGAACTCACACATAACCAGAAGGTATTAAAAAATACCAGTCTTATATGCTATTAAGCAATGAAAAAAGGTTACAACTACAATTTAAAATAAAATAATAATAAAAAAAAAACCCAGCAGTTAAGCTACCGTAAAACAGACATTCAGATATTCAGTTTCCTGCTTTGAAACAAGTCCCTGGATGAAGCCGATTTCACAAAGTATCTCCACTACACTTGAGATATTATCTGAGCTGCACAGCATTCTAAAAAACCCTTCTCTGAAGCACTTAAGTGAAATACAGTCCACGGGCTGTTTCTACACATCCTCATTTCTGAAGAAAGGAGAAATTAAAATGTGATTGACAATGTACTATAAAATAGGATATTCAACTTATTATGAAAAGCTTCAAACAAATCAATACCTCCAGCATTCTCATAAGAATATCTCTACCATTTCCATTTTCCTGTTCACTTTTAGACCTGATACAGTCTACCAAATTTAGCAGAAGCTTGCAAGACATGGTCTGGATACTGCTGGGCAAGGACTCATCATCAATGTTCTTGGCAAACAACTGGACAGCAAGAGAGAGGTCATTGAGTGGCAAATGCTGCCGGACGTGATGAACCAGGTCTGCCAGAGTGCTGTAAGCCAGGGGTCTGTCGGGAAAAACAGGAAAGGAAGAACACACATTGAGTACAGCTAAAATTGTTGGTAACTGGACTTAACAGATAGTTCCTGCCTGGAGTTACTTCCAAATTTCTAAATGTAAATTTTCTATTTTCACATGCAAACCCGGAGTTCACAAGGCTTTTGCGGTTACACAAGAGAATTATGACCTGTGCAATCCACCCAAAGATGCAGCAATCTGTCCCACAACACTGCTGTTACCTCTCTGATCTTTCTTCCCCCCACCACAGAACATCCCAGCACATATTTTCATACAGTTCAGAGCAAATTAGCACATTTTAAGCCACCTTCTGAGCAGTGTTGGTGAGTTGTTTCACAATTAATCATTGTTGATTCATTATTCCCAAAGCAGTTATGAAAACTGTTAAATTTTAAAAATCATTTGCTTTTAACCACCAGGTTAAGCATCTAGTACAGCAAATACTTCAAAATCTAATACATGTTGTCAATAAGGTACACTTGATACTTAAGCAAGAGGAAATAATTCTCCTAGTTCATATACTTTATTATGGTCAGCAAGCTCACCTAAAATCTAGACTATTGAAGACACAGAAAGTAAGTATTGTCCCCATGTACTTTTTCAATTGCAAATGAGTAAGTTTTAAGGTACTCATTGATAAAACAGTTTAAATCTCATTCAGATTTTACACTGGACATAAGATTAAAGGTGTTTCATGAAATACTGGCAGATATTGAGTTGATTCCACTGTGACCACTGTTTTGCCTCTGCTCTGCCACTTAAAAAAATGAAATCATTTTCATTCACCCATTTATCTCATTCTGCCCTACACTCACCCTACCATGCTAATATTAAACAACAGCCTCTCTTTACAGCAGCACAAGTCCTGCCAATAAAACAATCTAATAAAATTAGTTCTTTGAAGCAAAGATTTAGGACCCTATACAGACATTCCTGTAAATATTAATAACTTCAAAAGTAACCACCCCTGCCAGGCACTTAAATAGCTTTTCTAAACTCTGTCCTACCTTAGTGTCTCTCTGGCAGTGTATCCAGAGCCAATAAGTAGAGATTCATCAAACAGCTTGTCCATAGATGGAATAAATTCTATAATTTAAAAAACAGAGAGAAAAATGAAAATGCTATACGTAATGATTGGCAAAGAAAATAATCAAAATAAGATAGTTAAGCATTACATCACTCAACTTAGGTATTCAAACCTAAGTCAGGAAGTGGGTTTATTACAAAATTAATTCCTGAAGCTTATAAAAGGTCATGTTATTAAGGAGAGGCTGAAAAATGTAGAACAAATAAGCTAATTTCTTTAGAAAAATAGCAAAGGAACAGTTTTCCATGTGACCACAATAGTAAGTTCCAGGACTAGGAAACAAGCTTAGCTTTTTCTTTTGGCAATCTAACAAGATTTGAGACATTGCACTACCCCAGAACTGCTGTTAGCAGAAGGAAAAGGAAGGGGACCACACAGTCAAGTAAGTACACTCATCTCCAGTTGTGCAACTCTGCCAGAATAGGACATGTCCACCAAACCTAGTTACTTCAGGCAGACCAGAAATGCTAGAGACAAATACTATGATGAGCAAACATATGGTATGAGCTTTTGACAGAACTACTTCCATTCAGGTTAACAAATTAGTACTGTAAAATATCCATACAATTGTAGGCACAATTACAAACCACCACAAATTTGTATCATCACATGGTGATTACGTGGAAAGCTAGAGAAGCCAGTTGGTCAGTCTGCCACCTTATTCAGATGACTTCATTTTTTAAGGAAAAAGAAAAAAACTCAGAACAAAAATCACACCTGCACCCAAAACAATCAGAAGTATGTCACAGCCCAAAACAAATAAGCAATCTGCCTCTTGAATACACAGAAATAGCTGAAATCTTCCCAGTTTCTAGGTACATTTGTAAGAAGTTCTACATACGGCTCCTCAGGTCTGTGGTCAGGATGTGTTTAGCAGCAATCAGAAGCTCCTTCCGGAGATGGGCTGTTTCAGCTGGACAATTGGAGAGCAACTGCAACATTCCTTTGACCATTTGCTGAGAATATTTAGTCACTAATTCCTACAACAAAAAAAATAACATGAGTACAACAACTACTAGGACATTCTGTTCTTGTTTTACACATGCAAAATAACGTTCAAATAAAATTCATTTGTTGCCCTTTAAAAAGTCTACTTCTAAAACTAAAATACAATAGTCCCTCCCTAAATGCCCAGGGAGGGGGAATGGAGCATTTTCACTTTGCATTCACATGAGGATGCTTCTGAGAGGATAACCAGGTACAGCCCTACCTTCAAATTTGTTACACAAATGCTCCTCTCTCCAGTCCCTGATGCACTGCAGTCATGCTGGTCACTTGCCTGCCATAAAGCAACTAGAAATCTGTTGCATTAAGTAACAAAGCAATAAAAATTCATCCTACCTGGTAAATTCTGATGATATAAGCCAGAAAAGACAATGTTTTAATCTGAGCAGCGATGAGATCAGCATACAATTCCTTGTTGTAAAGTTTGTGTTGCCTGAAAGTAAATTGAACAGTGGTTACGATTTTGTTCCTCCTCTTTAATGCCTTCACTCAACAAATTCCCCAAAGTTTCTAATTACATCATCTTCTAGTGAGGCTCTTGCTTCATAAGGGAATAAAATCACCATGGGAGAGCCCATTTTCAACAAGCCCTCTGTCATTCCCATTCCCAGCAGCACCATGTGCTCGGAGCAGAAATGCACAGCCCTGAGGCAGCCACACAATTTTCAGCTTCCTACAGAAAGCCAAGCCAATACAAAGCATCAAATATTTGGCTCCTTTCCCCTAACTGGGGCAATTTTTTTTCTCCAAGCAATACTCCCTCCCACACTTGTCTGTCTCTCTCAAGTTTCAACCACTTATTCACCACAGATTTTATCAGAGGTATATAAGGGAAATATTCAGCTTTGCTAATTACTTCATCTAAAGGACTTGGACTATTTTTAGTCAGATAACTGTTGCTACTTTCGAGATTAAAAGTAGTAAGACTATAAGCAAAAATCACAAAATATAAAACAACAAAATTTCAGGGCCTACTGAATGGCAGGTTTAAGTTGTTTATCCCAAACATCATCAAAATACTTTCAAAATGTTCTTACCTTGCTTGAGCAGAAACTTGTATTATAATAGTGTTCATAATCAAGGGCACAAATTCAGCTACTACATTATGAATGTTCAGCTTGTAGAGCTTAAAAAAAAAATAAAGTATTATCAGAGAAATTTACAAGTCACACTTGCAGTCAACTTATTTGAGAACTAATCAGAAAAAATTAAAACATCTCAGCAGCTTATTTTTAGATGATACTTTAATCTCAAAAATACATTACATTCATTTTTACTAACATGTGAGCCAGCAGAAGTTAGACAAACCATTCAGAAATAGGAAGTATTTACATACAAAATACTGCAGTATACTAACCTGATACATGAGAACAACAATAATAGGTAGCTCAGCCAAGACCTTCAGCGATAAAGATCCTCTGGGAATTATTGAATGCTGGAAGAAAGAATAGATGCTTTATAAACAGCTTAACTATTAATTCAAAAAAGTATTTAAAATACACTTTTACAAAAACTGCTCATTTTAATAGCACTACAATTGGCAATATTAACATTTAAAAAGCACAAAATCATTTGGCATTATACTAAATAAAAATCTTGTAATTACAGCTGCATAGAAAATACCTGAAAAGTGTCAATCAGCTTCCGAGGATAAATTTTTATAAGAAAAACAAGCAAAAAGAGTCTATTATTTTTACCTGGCCTTCTAATTTGTGGTATTGTGATACAGACAGTCTCAGAGGCAAGGAGCAGTTGGAATACTCACTGTTCTGGTCTCGCTGTCCTCTCGCTCAGGGTTTACTTTCACCACGATGGTTGTGATCATGCCAACCATCTCAGGGGTGGGAACAGTGTTCTCTGGAATCACCTGAGGATTCTCAAAATACCGATTCTACAAGCAAAGAGCAGAAGAAAAACACAATAATGCTACTAATAGTCAAAAGGCCTTTTATCCCCTTAGAACTGCCCCATAGAATTTTTCCCCAGAGCAGTTTTTTCCTCTCCGTGTGTGATGCTCCAACTGCAGGGTCTGTCAGGGCCGGACACACAGCCTGAGACCTCCCCCACCACAGAGAGCAGCAGAAAAGCAACCCCACCCAAGGGGCTTCTTTTGCTACACAAAAACACCCAAACAGTTACTCTGTATCAGAGAGGAAGCTCAGACATCCACCTCCCTCCCTTCCCCCAGAAAAAGACACATTTGGCTACATGGAAACAATTGTAGCCACAGCACTGGCGCTTTAGTGTCTTACTAAAGTTCGCCTCTGTTTTCTCTGTGCTAGAAACAGAAGGTTCTCCAAATCAAAAATCTAAATGTCTCCATTTTTAGACGTATTTTTTATAAATATAGCCACTAAAACTGTATTTAAGTTGGATCACTAGATACAAAAATAATTATGAGATAAAATAAAGAAATAAAAACTAGTTTTCTGACTGTAGCAAGGGCAATTTAAGAAATAAAAAGCTTACCACTACTTTTGGAAGTTCCTTGTAAATCTGTTTCACAAAGTCCAAGAAATGATGGATCTAGGGAGGAAGAAGTCAGTTTACCATAAATAAATTTTAAAAAACCCCCACCATATTAGAACCTCTGTATTTACAGTACAATCACATAAAATCTCTACTCAACAGTACAGCATATTTTTCATGATAATTGAAAATAATCTGAAAGTGTTCTCCTATTTCCTTCTGTTATGTCAATATTAATATGAATTTCACTTGGAAAGACTCCAATCCACCTACCATCTCAACATAGTTCCAAACACAGTGTTATTAGAAATTACTATGAAACAACTAAGTCTTCACAGGAAAAGACCATGGAAAAAAGGCAACTTTTAAATACTCCTTGATGAGTGACAGGAGAAAAGAAGGGGATAGGGGGAAGACAATCATAAAATTCCTGTTCCAGGATTTTCCCTTCACAAACCAAAAAGGCATCAGTTCTCTTCCTTTGTATGGGAATTCTATTCCTTAGTCTGATCATATTGTCCATAAGCCCATAGGACAACTAGACCTAAAGAGTTTGGTTTTTAATCAGGGTTGGTAGCACTATGCAATCCTTTTAAAAATTACTTAATGGTCAAAAAAAAAATTAAATACATGGCTTCCATAACAGGTCAGGCAACATAAAAGGACAGCAGGAAAACAAATCAACCAACCCACTAGAAGAAAACAGCAATTCTGAAGAGCATGGCAGTAAGTTCTATAGCACATAAAAAGATTTATGACCTACTTCTTGAGTGACTGGTGGTCGGAACTGTTTGTGCAATTCAATAATTATTCTTAAGCAAATCAGTACATTTTCTTCATTCTCCGTCTGAAAAAAAGAATCTTTAGTGAGTTCACTGCTAAATTCTTCAACTACTCTGCAAGTACTTCAAAACCCTATAAATTATATTCTTCTCAATAATCTAAAGTGCTCCATTAATATGAATTTGCATGAGCAAGATGCCTTTCCTTTGATACCTTGTAGTCCTAGAGTGGCTAAAATTAAATCCAACCCTATGGGAACAAAACCCAGAACTTTCAACCACTCTGTACCATCAGACCTGTTCCTAGTGCCTCTCAGACAGAGAGACCCATGTGGGGCTATTTAAACACCTCTGCCTAGAGTAGGCTCTTTTCTGAGAGCTTCAAATGACAGTGTTTTCAATTCCAAGAAAGAAAACTAACTGTCTAGAATAAGCTCTCTGCCAAGAAATCTTGTCCAGCATGAGAACAGTTCCCTGCATTTGTAAAATCCACATTTTCAAAGGGCAGAACAGAACATGCAGAAAACCTGTTTGTGCTAAAAGATGACATGGGTGAAGCCTAAATAGAATGCCCTTCCACTCCTGATCCAGTAGCACAACTATTGAAAATCCTACTCCCAGCAAATTTTGGATATGAAGAAAGTAGAGGAAAATACTTCTGAAAATTTGAAACAGTTTTAAAAGGAAAAAAAGTACCTCTAGAAATCTAAACATCACAGACAGGATATTTTTGGTATGAAGACGAAGATGTTCATTGGTTGGGATTCTGTGAATTATTTCAAGCACAAGCTTTCGGAGTTGCTGTAAAAAAAAAAACAAAAACAAAGATATGACAGAACTTTTTTAAAAGCCCTCAAAACCCACCAAGGGGTTACAACATCTTTTTCAGCTTAAGACTTCTGCATGCTTAAATAGAAAAAAAAAGCCATTTTATTTCATGTAGATATAGGCTTATATACAAACACATAATGCTTCCTACACATATGTGAATTAAGGGAAATTTAACAAATTTACAGTTGAAAAATGAAAGTTTTCAAACTTTTTTTAAGGAATGCAATTTAAAGTATTTAATGACAAAGATTCAACTTTTGCCTTTCATTCCTAACCCTCAGTAAAGTCAATAATTTGTAACATAACAGTGTAGAGTATTTCTGCAAGAAAGCCAATCCTGTCACACCTAATTTTTCCTTATTTTTCATAGAAGCCCAGATTTGCAAAGTTTATCTGTAACTTACTTAGAAACTGGACTTTTTCAATTCCACTCCAAATGACAGATCTATTTTTAACAAGCCTATACATAAATCAGTTCATTAGGTTAATCAAGGACTTCACTGCAAAAAGACAAGAGATGCTCCAAACAGTCTACCTGTGCTGGCTTCTCCTGCAGAAACTGAACTTCTCCATCCTGTAGAAAGGTGAGAAACCGAGGGATGATGTGTTCCAGGAACGTAGAATATTGAGGGGATGATGTCACATTCTAATTAAGAACAAAAAATGGAGAGGTATATAATAGACATTACACAGATTAGATTTAGTTACATTCTGCTGAGGCACTACAGAGCACTACCAGTGAAGCAAGCAAAGGGGAATACAAATTAATTCCTTTACTCTCTATGAAGAAACCATGAAGAAAAAAACTCATGCTCAAACAAAAACTTTTTAAGAAACAAGAATCAAATCTATCAAATGTTTTCATCCAGAAATTGCTTTAGAAGAGCCATATGCTCTGCTAGCCCAGAACAACATTCCAACAGCCAGCCCAACTGGCACTGCCACGTAGGTAATACTGTGGGGAAGCACCTCAGTTTTAAACCTCACCTCAAGAAGTCTTCCAGAATCATCAATCCATGTTCAGTTCTACATCCAAATCAATAATGCACCCAACAGAATTTGATCATGAATTTCAGAATGGCCACATCATAACTAAGTATTCACCTAGAGTATAATTTCTGCTAACACAAGGTTAACTTGAGTCCCACATTTTCTCTGCTGCATCTGACAACTCCTCTCTCACTTCTATACTATGGAATTACTCAGAGGAATCACAAGGGCCTCTGTTTCACAAGGGCACAACACACATTTGAACCAAATAAAGGAAAGCATTAAATACAGAGATTTCCATTCAAAAAATGGAAGAAAAATCTCTGACTTCACTTTTTTTTAAATGTTTACTGAATAAAGACTAGGGAATGAAAGCTATATAAGTTCAAACATAATTCCTTCAACAACCTGCCTAATTCCTAAATACAAACCTAAAATCAATGACCTGTAACTGTTTAAATTATAAGTCACAAGATACTAACATTAATCTTTCAACCACATAAAACCAGAAATCAAGCCAACATACACTAAGCACATGAAAGGCTGCCACTGCAGAAGGTTGGGGTTTTTTTGTTGGGGTTTTGTTGTTTGGGCTTTTTTTCTTTTTATTTACCTCAAAATTCTCACTGACTTCTTGCATCATTTTCAATTTGGTTTCATCAGCTGAAAATGGAAATTGAAGCAAAAAAATGTAAATGTAAAACTAGATCATGAAGGAAAACACCAGGCTCATTGATCAGAGAAGCAATCAGATCTTATCAGTTTAGCTATCATTGCCCAGTTATAAGGCACACCATTCTCTCAACCACCACACAACTACACATACACTCAACTCACTCACTTTGGCTCAAGTAAGTATTGCTCATCACTTTGCTTCTTCAAAAATCAAAACTCAAACAAAATTCAAAGTGAATTTGACATTGATCTACTGCCTGAACAGTACTGCAACATTTGTGAAACTACTGAAGAACTGTAATTTTCAATAAGAAAAAACTCTCTTACGTGTATTGACATCTGTAAGAGCAGCCACAAACTGAAGGTATTTTTTCATCAAAGTGGTTTGGTCCACCACCGTAGGCCCTTGTGCTGAAACAAATGCCATCTTGAAGGAGGAAAGGTCAGCTTTCAGTACCTAAAATCAACACACCTACAAAAGAATAAAGAAGTATTTGTTAGTTTATATGGCTGGTTAACAGCCGCTATCAGATCACTACATCCATTTTTCTGACCTATTGAGGGGGACCACCTTTTCCATAAACCACAGCTGTCACGTTTACTTAAGCTTACCAATACAATGCCAAGCATGTACAGCACTCACTGCAACAGGAATGCACTAACAGATACAAGTGGTTATTGGGCTCTTTCCACCACAGCCCAAACATCCACGCGTTTTACTTGGTTCCGTCTCTCCCAGCAGCAGGCTCCAGGCTCGGGAATGCTCCCAACACCGCACACCTGTTATCCTGTCACCCAGGATCCCAAACTTACAGCTCCCCTCGGACACACCTCGGCGGGACTCACTCCCAGCGGTACCCGAAGTTGTCCACGAGCTGCCTTTCTCGCTTGTAAAGAAACCTAAAACCACGTTCATCTTGAGAGACGGGCGGCCTCCCCGCTGCCCTGGGCGGTTTCTGTCCGCGCTCCTCACGGCCTCCATGGCCGGGGACGCCCCCAGACGCCCCCCGGGACGCCCCTCACCTTCCCCGCCGCAGCGCTGCTCCACCGCTCCTCCCGCGGCCCGCGGCGCCATCACGCCGGGCCCAATTCTCCGCCCCTTTGCGAAACAGGGGCACCCCTGACGGCCCGCCGGCCGCCTCCCCCCGCCCCTCAGCGCTGCCGGTTGCCGCGCTCGGCCCGAGGCCTCCCGGCGGCCGGTGCCGGCGGCGCTCCGGCCCGCTTCCTCCTGCCCCCGCCGCCGCCGGATCCCGCCCCGCCGGCCAGCGCCGCCCGGCCTCGCCCCACACCGCTCCGCTCCACCCCCGGCCCGGGCCCGCCGGGCGCTGCCCCCCGCTCTCCTCACCCCGCGGCTCCCGGGCCCGCTCGGCCGCCGGCGCCCCGGCGTCCCTCCTTTGTGCTCCGGAGCCGCCGGCAGCGCTGGGCAGCACGGAAGCGCCCCGCTCAGTTTCCGCCGCCTTCCTTCCTCGGTGCCGCCTCCCGCGCTATCCCGGGCGCGGAGGCCGGGCGCGGAGCTCCGCCTGTTACGCCCCGCTCCCTTTCATCACCGGCTCCCACCGTGCCACCCGCCGTGAGCCGCCCAGCCCGGGCGTGCCTGAGCGGAGGCCCCGGCCCGCCCCCTCGCCCCCTGTCAGTAACAGCGGTCGAGGTTACCGGTGCACACGCGGCCGCTGCCGTTCCTCCGGCCGGCACGGCTCGACCGGGCCCGCCGGGCCCCGGACGAGAGCGCGGAGGCTTGGAATCCGAAGCAGAGGGCCAGGCTGAAGTCGCCCAGGAGAAACGATAACCGCAACCAGGGTGACAAAGGTCCTCGAATGAGCGAGGCTTCTAGAAGAAAAAATATAACCAACTTAACATTAATTTTAGAATCCCCCAGCCCGACTGCGGTCTCTGCTCTGGCTCCCCGCGCAGCGCGCCCGTCATCGGCCCTCCGGGGCGCTTGCGGCCCGTAACCGCAGGCCCAGTGCCGGTAACCGCAGCCGGGCCGTCCCCGCGCCACCGGGGCCTCAGAAACACCGAACCCGTGCGTGTCATCCCCAAAGCACAGCACAAACCCCGTCCGAACCCTAAGAGCTGTCCCCGCGCTCTCCGTAGATGGGCGGCATTTGTGCGCTCTTTTATTGATTATTTGTTTAAACTCCCCGTCGGCTTCGCGGCCCCGTCACGCTGCCAACCAGCGAATCCCGCAGGAACTGCCCCCGGAAGCGGCTAGGCGCTGCCGCGGGACGGAGCGGCCGATGGGCCGGACGGAGGTGCCGCCAGACGAGCTCGGCGGGCGAGCGCCGGCCCCAGCGCGGCCAGAGCCGTGCTAGACCTGGTCTAGACCTCGTACCCGACCCGGCACGGCACCAGCCCGTGGCCCCCGCGGCCCCCAGCATGGTCGCTTGACCTGCGTGATGCTGCTCTCGGCTCGTTCCCCTCCCGGCGGCAGGTAAGGGGCCGCGGGGCCGCGCTGGCATCGCCGCCGGGGAGCGGGCGAGGGGCTGCGGGGAACTAGAGGTCACACATTAGCCGTGAGCTGCATTACTGCTGCGGGAGGTGGTTCGCTGCCCCAGCTTAATAGCTATGACCGGGGATGGAGGCAGCTCCGGGCACCTTTCCACCACCCCAAACTTTATTCTCGGGCGCTGCGACCTTGGAGCCTGCAGTGGAGGTGGGGCATCCCGAGCAGCCGGGGTTCTGCTTTGCACATCTGACCTAAAAGTTGCGCTTCTGCTCCCTCCTCTGATCCCGCGCCGCGGGTCACAAGGCACCTGGGCAGCCGCTGTCCCTCGCTGTGGGATTCGCAGAGCTGCGTTCTGCAGAGAGAGGTCGGAAAGGTAGAAGAAATCCCTGAACTGGATGGAATGTCTTGCTGTACCAATCACTCTTTGAGTGACCTTGGGTTTGCCACTGAAACTCCAGCTGCTGCAGCTGTTGGGCCGATATGGCCCTGGTTTGTGCAGCACAACGATAACCTCCAAGGAGAAGTGCTAGATAAGCATGAGGTAACCAGCTATTTTTTTCCTAAGTTCTGCTGAAGTGGAGCATAGCCTGAATATTCTAGAGACATGAAACCTCTCTGTGCCAGATTTCATCAAATCACAAGCGTTTCTCTGTTAACTCAAAAAACTGAACTCAGGGCATTTCTTGTGCTGTGAAATGTGAACAGTGGAGTTCTTGCTCGGGCAGTAATGTTACAGTTCATTTCTCACAGTCCTTTTGCCTCCAGAATTGCTCAGCACCTGTGATGAGTAAAATAAAATGTGGGCACTAAGTAGATGTTTTGGAATCTTCTTCCACCCTATCCCAAGCTGATGGGTGCAGAAAAGCCAGCACAGGAGCTGGGTGACCCCAGTGCTCCCTCCACATTACAGGTCACAGATGAGTGAGAAATGCACATTCTGAAGCTCAAGGGTTCCTGTCCCTGTTAGCAATCTGGTGGCTCCTGAAAGAGAGAAGGCACCAGCATGAGAACCTCCCAGCTCTGCTGCTCTCACAGCCCTGCTGGTGAGAGGAGAGCCAGGGAGGGAACATGCTCCATATTGGAGGCAACCAGATCCTCTGCTCTGTCCAAGTTCACAGCTATTGGTGGTTGTTGCCTTTCCTTTTGTTTTGAGGTTTTAGGCTTGGTTTTTTATTAATTTTTAACACATGCAGATCCTTTAGTGTTGCTGCACTGCTATTTTCTGGAAAAATTGAATCTATCCTTTCCATAAAACCCAACTTCACTCACACTCCATCCACTGCAGTAGTTGCAAGAGCTGAAGTAGAGAAGATAAAAGTGAGTCATTCAGAGCAGCAGAGGTGGTTCAACTGACTAGTTAAAATGTGCAAATAAATAAATAACATTAACAATGCAATACAACAAGGTTTGGTTTGCTTTTTTTCTTCTCATTTCCGCAGAGGCATATGGTCTAGAAATAACCAACAATGGTCCCATCACAACAGGAGCTCAAGCTACTGTTCAGGCCACTCTAAGTGTGAAGAATGAAAGTGTCACATCAGACATGTATCACTTTAACTGGATTTATGCTCCTCTGATTCTGATAGAGAAATCTGAGCAGGGGTTTAACTCTGTCATTAATGTGACTGGAGAATTTCCTGGGACTTTTCCTGTATCTGTCTGGGTGACTCACAGGAACTGTTGGCTGTGTCGGCCGGTTGCTAGAAATGTCACTGTGCTTCAGATCACAGGTAAGATTTGCCTTTACAACCTCTACACCTTCAGGAATTCAGTATTCAGGGTGCTGGCTGCTTTTGTTAGCACCAGGAAAATGAAAGTCAGTTGTAAATATGGCTCCTGACAACAGAGTTTGATTTGTGTAGCCCTTTGACTGCAGGTGAGTTTAGGTGACATTGTACAATTAGTACAGTTAGAGCCACACTGCAGCCTATGTACATCCAGGATAAAGTGTGATCCTGCCCATATTTTCCTGCCTCTGTCACTTGGAGAAACTGAACTAGAAAGCAGATGCTTCAGCAGCTGCAGTTCACACATCAGCATTGTTCAGAGACATCCAGACTCCTAAAACAATGCTTCCCAGCATTTCTACTTTTAAAGTTAGGATGACCAGCAGCAGTGACAGTCTGCTGATTTTCCCTGTTGCATGACACAGCAGATCTTAGGCCATCACCACAACAGAGCCTTTACATTTTCTTTTAAAGCTCTAAATGAGTGTACTGAAATCAGATATGAAATCATGGCTGCATTTTCAAATGTTGCTAAGTGCAATTTCAGCTTATTGGGAATATTCATAACCATATATATGCTTTTGTGTTTTTTTTACAAATTAACCAGTGGGGTGGTATGATTAACCCAATTTTTGGTACAGGAGGTTGACATGAAATCATCAAGTGACAGCTTTTTGCCATGTCATCATAATACCTCTTTATTCACAGGTTAGAGTGTTCCTTTTAGATCAGTCTTGTAAACAAATTCCAACATAAAACCTCTCATAGGCATCAAACCTTAATCCTTTCTGTATTCACAATATATAGAGCTCTGTTCTTCGTCACAGTCAAATTTTAATTTATGTAGAAATAGCTAAAAACTAAAAAACAAAAACCCAGCAACAAACAAATAAACCCCAGCACCCCAAACATGAAGGGTGTGTGTAGTGGTTTGGTTCTAAATCTAGATACTCATTGTTAATCCCACTTGTTTTTACATCAAGAGTAAAAGTTTATACTGACCTTAATCAGTCCAAGATTTCTTAGTTCTGTTAGAAGTTTTATCATGACCCACTGTATAACCCTAAATGAGTATTTTAATTTCACTGCCTCATTAACATATGTAACAACACTGAATAATAGATATAAAATACACTTAACCACTTGGAGTAGGACACAGAAAAACTTAAGCAGTAATGTTTTGATAAACACACAAAGTATGTTATGGAAGTGACATATACTGTCATTCTTTTCCCACCTTATTATTCTGCAGAATTTATCACAGGGAATCTCACCATTGCCCAGATAGAAGACAGTGAAGTTGTCACATGGGGTTCTAGTTCCTCCACGGGCACAGTGACCCGGATTTCCTTCTCTCTTCACGACCCAAGTCATTACTTCAAGTCAGCATCATTTGTCTACAACTGGGATTTTGGAGACGGGTAGGTGTGGTTACTTGGTTGGCTTGAAGGAGTATTCAAGATGGGTCTGATTCAGATGCTCATCTAGAGAAAAATCATAGTTAAATCCCAAGACAAAGCATATGCCTTTGTGAGTTGGTACATCCTTGGCATGTCACCCTGGTGAATTCTGAAAATCTAAATTCACTGGGTGCTCACAAAATGATGATGTTTTAAAGACCTAGATTTCTTGTTCAGATATATGCTTACATGTATTACCCTGTGTGTGTGATGAGCCAAACTGAGTGAAATGGAATAAGCAGCTTGTTGTAAATTATTTTAAAACATCATTGTGCCTGCAGATCTCCATTAACAGGTGGTTGTTGTGTATGTGAATAATTTGTGCACTTAAGGAGAATGGAAGCAGTGGTTGGGCAACAAGGAGCTGTTATCATGACCAGCTATCCATAACTATACAACAGTTTGGTGAGGAGCTTTTGAAAGTGGAGAGTGTCTCAACTAACATGCAGGTGCACTTTACCAGGGGTAGAACAGCACTCAGAACCATTAGAAATAAAACCATGGGTAAAGCCACACGGCAGTAGGGAGGAAAAAACCATTCAGTTATTTATCTTATTTGAAGATGAATACATGTATAGGCAAAGAGAGATGTGAGATGTAAGCTTTAGTCTTTGAATACTATTTTGTTTCTTTCTTTCTCCCCCCCACCTTACTTTCAGTTAACTTAAGTCTGCCTGCTATGAAAGTTGTTTTCTTAATATACTGACTATTCCTATTTCACTTTGTGAATTCTTTTAGCATAATCTTTAGTTTCTTTGATTAAAAATGCACAAATTTACTCCAGATCTTATGGTGATTTTAGTTCTATAGATAATGCCATAGACATGAATCCTCATTGATAGGGACATAAAGCAGAATTAGAATCACAGCGACTGGAGTCTGTAAAGAAAATATATTAGAGCTTGTCCTATTTTAAACCAGAAATCTGCAAGAACTTGGTAAAAGGCAATTTGGATTCTAAACCTTTTCCTGTTTCACACAGAGTTTACCAGATTACCAAGGAACCCTTTGTCTACTGTAACTGCTCTTCCCTGGGGAACCGCACGGTGCACCTGAAAGTCGTAGCTGAATGGGAGCAAATTGGAAGCATCATCCACGAAAGAGAAATTATGCAGAAAACTGGGGATTTTACCACAGCTCTGGAGCTCTTGGGTAATCAAAAAACATTTTGCATATTCAATCCACAACTTGCTATATTTGTACAGATAAAATCTAGCTTTAAAGTGGTAACACAACTTCAGCACAGTTTCACATGCAAGAACTGGCCAACATGATTCAATGAAGTGTTTTCATTGCAAAATGGACTTTGTGCTGTTCTAGTGCAGAAAAATGGGGGGAAAACATATAAAATCTTCTGTTTCTTTTTAACCTACAACAAAAATTTACTGTCTTTTTTGAAATCTCACATACACTTAAAACAATGTTGACCATAACTTTTGCTGGATTTGTCAGTTTATACCAGCTAATCCTGAACAATACATAAGTTAAAACAGGCATTAGGAAAGTCTCATTAATTTGGTCAGCTTCAGGAGTAAATAAACATGGAAGGAAAAATTTAAAGAATTAATAAAGTAGTTGATTATATATTAAAAAGAAATCATCAAAAATTCAGAAAACTTACAACATCTCTACTGGTAGGTTTCCTTTTTGGGTATGAGACAAATATTATTATTTGTGTGGTTGATGGAGCTCAAATCTGCTAAGACTCTGAAAACAAACCTTCACTGGAAAACCAGTGAGTTTCAAGTTTCCATGTGGAGTGTGACATGCTGCCTTTTTATTTCTTTTCAGATGCTGTTAAAAGTATTAATGTAGTGGGCTCCAGAGAAACTCACGTAATGGAAAACTTGAATTTATCTCTTCATATCAATGGCAGGTGAGTAGCAAACAAGACTTCATTCCCCAAAAAGTGAAAACAGCAAAAACCATTACAGGCAAACCTGAGGTCACTAAAAGCAGGCTTGGTAACCTCCTAGTCACAGGACTGGGGCTGATGCAATAGGAGTTTAAGATAGAGAAGCAATGACAAAGGCTTGAGAGATGGGTTATCAAAAACAAAGCTGGAAAATGAGCTAAGCACATAAACATGCTGCTTTCTTTAGCAGAGAACGTCATAAAGAGATAAGAAACAAAAACTAATAAAATGGGGCAAAGAAAAGCTCTATCTGATGTCAGAATCAAAGTCCATAGTGCATAAGGTGAGTTTGGGCAGCATCAGTTGGAACAGAGGCCTGGAAATGTAAGTGAAAAGCATCAATTAGACATGGTGAGAAGCCATATGGACATAAAGTGGGTTGCACTAGATTGCTTGATAACAAATAAAAACCTTTTGTTATTGTAAGGGAATGCTGTGGTCCTTGCAATTAATTTACCTTTTCCAGCTGTTAGCCCATTATCCAGAGCTCATCTTACATTCTTTCCAGTTTCAGCTGCAGGTTTTTTTAATTAGAAAAGTCTTGGGTGTGCTTCAGTAGCACAGACAATGATTTCTGTGTGAGAAGGACAAAGAACAAACAACATATACTCCCTTGGAAGTGCAGGGAAAAAAGCCTCCTTTTATCTTTTTTGGAGAATGACTGTGGAGTTTTCTACGCACAGTGGCCTGCCGGTGACCCACACAGGTATTCAGCTCTCAGCTGAAAGACTTACCTTCACAGGAGCACCACAAAGAACCTTTTCACTTGGCAAATGCTGTAAACCAAACACTTGTGAGGTTAATTACTTCTCTATTTGTATTTAGATTACCTTCATTATTTTTAAAATTATTACATAAGTTTAACCAAGCTCTTACCTAAAATTTTCGTGAATTTTTCACTTTTTTCTGCCGTGTCTTTTTGCTCTTTACCTTTCAGCCCACCACTGGCACTATGCTGGCTTATAAAATCCGAGTGCATTCCACTTGAAGGTGACAAATGCCATCTGGTGGAGATCAGTGGCTCCTGCTACAATCTCAGCCACACCTTCAGAGACGCGGGGCAGTATTGCCTCAGCATCAGAGTGGAGAACGGCGTCACGATGCTGCAAACCTACCACGGGATAAAAGTGTGGCCAACAGGTGAGGAGCAGGGAGAGAGGTTCCCACCTGTCAGGGCACTGACAGTCTCAAACAGGTTAAGGACAATTAAGAATTAACCTGCCTGCTGATGAGGTTTCTGAAAACTTTGTATAGATTCCTAAAAGGATAGGAATAAGAGAAAGGAGAGTTTATAATGTGCCTGCTGTAATTGCTCTGAGCTTCTTGCAGTCTGCTGAACCCTTAGTCCCAGGGGTGTCTTGAAGGTAGTAAGTTTTCTGGGAAGGCTATATTACTTAAATTACATATTTTTCAGTTTAAATAGTCCAGTTTTGGTAGTTAGAAAGGATAATTAGGAAAATCTACATCTGTCACACTCACTTAGTTAAACAGTCTCAATTCTCCTTTTAGTTTAGTTTAGTTATGGGGTTTTTGAGAGCAGATTTCTCCAGGCCTCCATTTCATTACACATTTCTGTCCCTCCCGCAAGCGATCCCTGCTGGCTCCCCCACACATGGTCACATGTGCCCCTCTTGGGTTCCCAAATCATCTGGGAAAGTGGTTAGGTGGCCAGATGAAGAGGACAGAGGGCAACCTTGTGATACAGAATAGTTACCCCATCTTACCATGGGCAGCACTTGTGTACAGACAGGGCAGATCACTCCAGAAGGCACTAATGTGCATTCAGGGCTAAATCCTCTGTCCTGGAGGCTGCTGTGAAAGTGAAACAATCCTGTCCTTTCCTATCCCCTTGGAGTACCACAGAGGTACAAACACCCTGTCCAGTCAGGGCTAACACAAGTAATGGGGTGGGGTTTTTTAGGTTGTTCAAGAGAAAAGGCAGGTAAAATGGGAAAGACCTTTTCCCTCTTCTGAGATTTCAGAAAGGCATGGAGTAATCCAGGATGGAAAATTTATTCCCTCTTACACACATCTCCTTTGTTCTATAAATACAAGAGCTTCTCCTAAAACTTCTCCATCTTTTCCTTCTCACTGTTGCCCCTTCTCAGGGTATTGTATCACTCCAGGAATGTGTCCTTGTGCTCTTTCCTAGGGATCCACCCAGCTTTCTTAGTCCTGGTCTGCATCGCTCTGGTTTCAGTGATGTTGCTGCTGGTGCTGTACACGACCTTCCGAAGTAACACACAACAAAAAGATCTTGTGGAGGTATTCAGTTACTCCTGCTTTCAGCTGGGACAGTAAATAAGTATCTTTTAGCCATGAAAGGTATTTAGTATGACAGGTTCTGTAATCCCCAGACAAGTGGAGCAGGAGGGAACATTTCCCTGGTATGTATGATCTGTTCCACTGAAAAATCTAAGCAGTGTAAGCAAACACTTTTAGCAACAGGCGTGTGTCTGGCCTATTGCAGAGAACTCTAAATCAAGTTTCCATGAGCAATTTGGTAATATTCTCAAGCAGATGCTTGCACTGAAATATCTCTCCCAGAGGATCTACCTCAGAGTAGTTACACAAAAGAAAGCAGAGAGATAGTGCAAGAGGATATAGGATAATAAAATAGGAGGGGTACATTGCCTAAAACAGCACTGAATTGTTACCTACCCCTAGTATGTGACCTTCATCCCTCCAGCTCCCTTCCAGCTTTGATACACCTTTTATTTGCTACAAAATATGTTTGTAAGAAGCATGAGTTCCTAAATCAAAAGTAGCTTCCATGGTGCTTTGCAAAGTATCTAATACCCTTTACGTTGTGCCACAATGAGAATAACTTACCTGTAGAGAGACTGCCTATGAGCAGCAGGTTTGAATCAGAAGTCTATTTGAAGTTGGTGACTGACTGAAAATGGTTGAGGACCAAGTGCCATTTCTGGCCCTATGTATTTTTGCTGGACTCACTTAAACCAGAAGGAACAAAACTAAAAATGATCTCTTTGATGTTCTTTTTCCAGGTAGCTGACTTTGACTTTTCTCCACTGTCTGATGAACACCTGTCTAATCATTCAGAGTCAGGCTGTGGCCCACTATGTTGCAGATCATGTTTTCTTCAGTCATCAAAGGAAGCTGCCAGGGAGAGTCATGAACTTCGACATTCTTTTTACAAGCCAGTCAAAATGTACACACAGTGAAGAACTCAACTGCACTTTGGTTGCACCAACTGTCTAACTTTCTCACTTAGGATAAGTTAAAAGCCCAATGTTGCACAAATGGTTTCATTTTGCCAGTGCAATGAGGTTCACCATTTTAAATCCAGCACTTGATTTTTTCATTCTCTGAGCTAAAAAAGAAAAGTAGCTTTGTATTTTTAACTTATACAGGTGTGTACATTTACAGCTGTAAATGCAGCATTTTATTCTTATGAAAGATTGTTTTATGTGCAAGTTTGCTAAACTCACTACCTCCTATAATTTTTCTGTTCCTTCTGCTGTCTGTTTCAAAGAAGAAAATGCTTCAGATGAACTTACCTCTGTTTCCTATGTTACAACAATATTACTGGAAATGGAAGTCACACAAAATGCTGTTGAATGAGTATTTCTTCTATAAGGGAACTGATGTGTCCAGGTTGAGAACAGCCTAGGTGCTTCCAATGAAGCAGACCACCTAATTATGTTGTCTTTTTTCCTCCTGTCTTAAAAGACCCTCTTTTTAAGCTAATAGACTTTAGTCAGACTGTAGTGGCTGATGACCTGCTCTTGGAGAGCTACCTGCTAGCAGTATTTTGGTGCTGTACAAGGGTCCACATGTCTACCACTTTGTGAAGTGACACAACACTCTAATCTTTTTCAGAAAGTTTTTTTTCCAAGCTGTTAATTCTTCTTTTCTTTCTCATATTACTCCCCAACTACTCATTAAAGCTTCTCTTCCAAAAAATGCAACAGCCAGTAACTCAAAGATGCTCAGAAAAACATATTCAATTTGAATTCATACTCAATGTTCAAGGCTGTATGAACTCCATGCCTGTTGCAGACTATCATCTACTATCAGCTTCCTGCTCTGCCAGGCTTTGCCCCCTGCTATGAGGCATTTCAGAGTACCCTGCAGGCTTTTAAACAAAAGTGCCTTTGTGGCCATTTCTTTTTTTAAATGTGACACACCTTCCCCACCTCTAATTTAAAGCCTATGGGTATTGTGGGCTTGGGGTTTTTCGTAATTTCTCAAATGCACTGATTGGGAGATAATTGTCTGAATGGGAGGGGATTTACTGTGAGGTTTTTGGGGTGCTCATGTCACACATTCAACTTCTGTGTTTCCTCAGAGAAGCCCAGATCTTCAGTTCCCCTGTGAACAAAATTACAGGACTTCAGAAGGGCTCTGTTAATAAGCGTGATACATTTAAAGTAGAATGGGATCATCTAAGATAACAAATTCTATAAACCCCAGTTTTTGTCAAAAAGTACTTTCCAAGGCAGAACTTCTCTTGGCTTTTCTTCTAAAGAGAAACTGTATTTCTATGCAAGCTTGTTGATTAGGAGTGGTGTCCTTTGTATTCCTCCTCAGTGTTCTGGTATCAGACTCTTATCTTCAGTCATATTCAGTTACTGTAAAAAATGTGCCTCTCTTTAGCAAACAAGCTACTGTGCCTGAGAGCTTCAGTTTTATTGTCTATTCCTGAGATCCCAGCCCTCTGAGCCACTGCCAAAGGTACAGAGACTTGTTATGGGATGTCAGTGTGGCTGGTAAATGGCTACATGGTCTTTGGGCACTGAAAAGATTTCTGATATGCAAAATGCAGCTGAGAGTGACAAAGCCCTAGACAGACTGCACAGGGGCTTTCTGCAGCCAGAAGTTTAGTTTGAGCTTCTTTTATTACATTTGTGACAGATATGTGGCCCTTGCTGTTGTAATACACTTAAAGACAACCCCTTGACATGCTAATGAATGTGTAAAAAGCCCTTTCTTCTCCATAATGCACTCCTAGCAAAGACAGTATCTGTGACAGCAGACTCAGATACATGCAACAGGGGTCATTTGGGTTTGAGAAAGATCATATAAAAGGATTAAGACCTATGCTCTGCCCCTTTCTCCATTAATTTTTTTCCAGGTGATTCAGAGGGTATCATGGGGTGTTAGGCCACAAACATTGCTGCTTTGGGTTTTTGCCTTTGTACTCTCCTCTGTATGTCCGAGCTGAGACACAGCTGATCATGTCCCAGTCCAAAAGAGTGAGACATGGAGTTAGTGATATAAAACAGCACTAACAGGCCTAAGAAAATCCCCAATTTCCTATTAAGGAAAGCAGAGCAAATGTCCTTCAGAAAAATATTGCCTCTTACTCTCTTCCTAAAATGAACAAAGGATGACAAAGGAGTCAAATGATTCAGAAGGGTAGAAAAGATAAAGTGCTGCAAAGTGGAAAGTCAACACTATCAAATAGTGGAAGATACTACTCAAGAGCAGATGGAAAAGTATAGAGGTTAGAAAGAAAGACTTCTCTGGCAAAAAATAAGCAGTGGAGAAAGTACACTTTAAAGGGCATGTCAAGAAGCAAATTAACCAAGGAAATTTAAACAGCCTTAGCAAATTGAGGTGTAAGTATGAGAAATATTCACACGAACACGTTCTTGAATCCAGTATGAAACTGCTTCCTGCACTAAAGACTGATCTGTGGGTTCGATAAATGCATCTGAAATTGAAGACAAAAGGTAATTGAGCGGTTCAGGATATAGCAAAGAGATTAGTGGGACGGAACAAGGAGCAGTGGGAGGATTCATTTTGTTAACCTTAGAAATCAATGACCTGAAAAAAGGAATGTTCAGCAAAACGATCAAACTCACTGATTCAAAACAAGAGTCCAGTGAGTGCAAAGCCAAAGAGAGATTAAATTCAGGTGATAAGCAAGAGTGTGGGCAGATAAAAAGTTTAGGCAATGAGAACTGGTTACAAGAAAAAATGTATTTGAGCACAAAAATGTTCTGGAAATGCATAGTATAAAAACACACAGTAAAGCAAAAGAACTTCTTTTATTCTGCAATTTGTCATATAAACAGTGGTGTCGGTCTGTGCAGCAGTTATGAGGGCAAACTGGACCTTTATCTTAACAGCAGAGCATGAGGCTCCGTGGCTAAACAGGTCAAGGCTGAATTCTGTCTTTCATCTCTGGAAAGGAGATTACACAGCCCAAGCTGTGACAACAATTTGAAGTCACAAGACCTCTATCGCGTTTGCTGTGTGCTGGGGGAATGGAAATTCTTTCAGCAGAAGGAAGGTGAAGAACTTCATATTTAAATGCTCAGCTTTATTATTAGATAATCAGCCAACACTTCACCTTGATTTTGTAGAGCCAGTGCCAGTTTCCATGGAAACTGAAATGCCATCCTGCAGCTGTCACAAAGTTGTTCAAATCCTGCAGATCTCAGCTTTGACAGCACACTGCACACTAGAAATGTGGATTTTTAGATTACAGCCACTAAAGTGGGGAATGCAGAAGTTCCAGAAACTTCTTTCAGCGTGGGAATACTTGTTGCCAGGGCATGTAATTCCTACAGCAGTGTGCACAAAGAGGGTAGTCACAGAAGATCGTAGAACCCAAAATATAAAACGTTTTGGGTTGGAAGGGACTTTAAAGATCATCTTGTTCCAACACCCCTGCCATGGGCAGAGACATTTTTCACTATCCCAGGTTGCTCAGAGCCCCATCAGTGGCCTTGAACAATTCCAGGGATGGGGCAGCAGCTTCTCTGGGCAACCTGTGCCAGTGCCTCACCACTCTCACAGGAAAGAATTTTTTCCTAGTATCCAATCTAAACCTACTCTCTTTTAGTTTGAAGCCATTCTCCCTTGTCCTGTCACTCCAGACCCTTGTAAATAGTCTCTCTCCATCCTTCTTGCAGGCTCCCTTCAGGTACTGGAAGGCTGTAATTTGGCCACTCCAAAGCCCTCTCCAGGCTGAATAATCCCAATTCTTTCAGCCTTCCCTCACAGCAGAGGTGCTCCATTCCCTCTGGACTCGCTCCAACAGCTCCATGTCCTTCCCGTGCTGGGCCCCCGGAGCTGAGGCAGCTCTGCAGGTGAGGTCTCACCTGAGCCGAGGGGCAGAACCCCCTCCCTTGATCTGCGTGTTTTACAAAACACCACAGTTGTACAACAACTAACACAACTACAGGAGCCAATTTTACCAGAGCACTAGGAAAAGACTACCCCAGCCAAATAATTCTCTAAAGCGTTTACTCACAGCAGTCCTGGGAGGCAGGGAAGCGATATTATCACCGCTCGCGGGAGGCAAAAGGGAGCCGTATGGAGATACGGCAGCTGTAAATACCTGCATTAAAAGTCGAGATTATAAAGGTGATGACCATCTAGCTAATGCCGGTCCTTCCCGCGGCCCGCGGAGTGAGGAAAGCCCCACACCCAGGTTTCCTTTCCCCCATCCCGGCCGGCTCTCCCGGGCACGGCCCGGCCATGAGGCGAAGGCGCGGGACGCGCAGCAGGGGGCGCGCGCCGCGCGGGGATGTCCCTCAGGCGCCGCCGCCATGGCCGCGCTCAGCCCCGGCCGGGCCTCGTGTGGGGCGGGGGAAAGCACAGCCGGAGTCGATAAAGCAAACACGCGTGTTATGCACGATAAAAGCACCGCAGGGCTGGTGCCGCCCCAAGTAGCCGTGAGACGTGACTCTGAGTCAGGGCTGCACAGAAACGCCGCCCTGTGTGGGGTGAGCCCCATGTCCCTCACTGGAAAGCAATGGATGGATGGATGGAAGGACAGACTAAACATGTTGTCCAGGCAGTAACGCTCCTGGAAGAGAACTTTCTGTACTTTATTCAGTGCACTTTGCACAACGACACCCCGTCCCACAGTCCCTCACACCAACGGGATGCACACGGCAGGATCAGGAACTGGATGGATATGACCCATTCCCGTGAACCAAAGCAGCATCACTGTCCATGAGGGAGAGTAACTGTGGATCATAGGATCATTTATGTTGGAAATTACTTTTAAGATCATCAAGTCCAACCATATACCCAGCACTGCCAAGGCCACCACTAAACCATGTCCCCAAGTGCCACATCTACACACCTTTTAAACCCCTCCAGGAATGGTGACTCCACCACTGCCCTGGGCAGCCTGTGCCAATGTTTTACAACCCTTTGGTGAAGAAATTTCTCCTAATTCCAATCTAAACCTCCCCTGGTGCAACTTGAGGTCATTTCCTCTTGTCCTATCACTTGTTACTTAGTAGAAGTAATGATCTTAGTGAAGTTTCAATCTGCAATGGCTTATCTTAAATTAAGGAAAATTAGAAAGCAGCACACAGTACAAAACACAGCTGAGTGTAAACATTTCTTGAAATCACCCATCACTTCAGTGTAAGGTCTCAGAAATAGGGAAGCAGAAGAAGCAACAAACAGGCATGTTCTGGTTTAATAATTCTATAAATGTAGTCTTTCCTGATAATATAAATTAGGACTTTGTTATTTAAAAAATCTTTTCTAGCTATAATTTAGATAAAAAATGAGAACAGACCACAGCAATAGAAGTTCTCTTATCTGATCAAAAGCATGTACTTAATAGCAAAAAAATTCATATTATGCCATAGGTTTTTAATGTCTTTTCAGTCTCCTGTCCTTAATCTATTCTTCTTTCATTACCTGCAAAGCACTCACAATATTTTGAATAAAATCAAAAAGGAAAAAATAATCTAAAAATCCAAATGCACTTGCTAATTAAATAGCAATGCCCTTACTTTCATTCAGGCAATCTAGATAAATTACAATCTTCCCATACTAATTAACTCCAAGTTTAATGGATTTCTCTCACCACCCCAAGCTATGTAACCAAACACAACATGCTCAACTTTACAAAAACAAGTCAATATTGAAACTGGATGCTTTGCTTCAGCAAAGCACTCAAATGTGTGTAAGTGCAAACACAGGGTCAGACTTGGAGAAGCAGCTCCTTGGGGTGGTGGAAAGTGTCCATTGGAAAGGTGAGCAGCCTCACTTCAGGAGAGCCCAGTTCTCAGGACCACATCGAACATCTGCAGCGAGCACCTGCACCTGCAGAGCTGATGTCTAGTGTAAAAAAGCACTTTTTAGCCCACTATTGGATTTTTTCCTCTTGCAAAGAATCCAGAGCATCCTCATGGGCCACAGGGGACAAAAGGACTGGATTATGACAGGCAGCATGGGGTGTTCTCTGCCCCCCCAGGCAAATGCCCCATGCAGGAGCACTGCAGCCACAAAGGCAGAGAGAGCTGCATTTCTGAACTGAACCCCAACAACACAGAACAGTTCCTGGGAGCCTCTCTATTTGCACGTTAAAGTGTTTTATTGTATTAATTACACCATTAAAGTAAGGTTACTATTCTGTTACTAAATAATCTGCATATTGGGCAGTTGATCAAGGTTACAAGAAAGGAAATTTGAGTTAAAATATTTTGAGAAAACATGAGAGCAGTCAACCAAGACAGTATCAGAAAATGAACAGCAGCCCCTGATCCTAGGAGAGAGAAAGGTGGGTCAGTATAGTTTCCCTGAACCACCAGGGAAACACTTGGATTTTTGTAACAGATTGAGTTGTGAATCTGAAATTACTCCAGGTAGCTCTACATTTTGTATTTTGAGTTCTTTGAGTGATTTTTTTCGCCTTCTAACAGCAGCAAGAGAGTAATGCTCTACCCTGTCAAACAACTGCAAGATTCCACTTACAGATAAAATTATTCATACTCAGTAAAACTCATATCACAGGTCCACCCCTGCAGAAGGAGCAAGGCATCCATTTCCCATGGATACCTCTCCACAGATAGGAGCTGCATTCTGAAGTATCCCTAAGACCAATTCAGAACATACAGTTTGGATGGGGAGAGGGAAAACTTTCAGGGCAAGTGGATTTGCAAATAGCCATTATTTTATTCAGGTACTACTATATTTTCCCTGATTTGTTCTTTCCTTTTCTTTGGCTTGGTAATAAGTAGTGGGGAAAACCTGCTTGCAGACAGGAAGACACCATATAATTAAAGGTAAAGTATTTTATTTAATTCTGTAGGAAAAACATCGATTTTCCAAATACAGTGTGTGAAATGTGAAAAATCAGGTAAGCAGTGCATACATTTTTTATGAACAGAAGGACCCTGAGCTGTTACTAATGAAGTACAGAAAGAAAAGACAGGACTCTGTAGGGAAATATCATCCATTAAATATCTCCCTGGGGATCAAATGACACAATTGAGAGACACTAACTACCTCCTACATTTCAATTGGTTACCAGCAGGAAGCCTATTTGTAGAGATTTGTGCTGCCTGTACTCTGTTAGTGTAAGATGCCACATTAATATTTTCTGACCTTTGCAGTAGATATTACCCTTTTTTTTTTTCACAGACCAGCAACCTGATTTTACCTTATAAAACCATTGATCCTGGTGAAGACTGAGCACAGGAGCAACCCTGTGAGTGTGCACAGGCCTGCTGAAGCCAGTGGACCTGCTGAACACGTGTTCTGAATGTTTTCTGATCAGGGCTTTAGTTACCCTTTACAACAAGACTTCCATGGTTCTTTTTGTAAAAGCATACCTGCCTTTTACTAAACACCTATCACCAGAGATCAAAAGGCTTTTGAAATATGTCCCCAAAGAAAAGCAAAAAGCGAGAGCTTAGAAATTCATTCATTTCAAAACTGATTTATCAAAGGCAGCTCTTTGATCAGGAAAGGAAGCTGTCAGTTCCAAAACAATGAGCGCTTTAATAGGGAACAATCACACCTCTCTGGGTTTATTGTCCTTGAGGCATGTATGGGGCTCTCATGAGTGTCACCATCAGGGCTGACCAGGACACTGAGGCACATCTACTTGCAGTGATGCACCACCTGAAAACTAAACAGCTCCATCCCATATACTGACTGCTGTCTCCGTTTGGCGTCCACGGTATGTTTGCAGTAGAGTTCCTTGTGGTCTTATTTACATATGTATGTGCATGTGTACATATACACACACATACAGGCATATGCATGGATTTCTGCAATATCTACTGCCATTGGAATGAGAAATGTGTGGTGATTCATTCCTGCAGTGGATTTTACATGACTCCTAAAAAAAAAATAAAATAAAACCAAAACACAAATAGCAGAGATTAAACAGCGATGTCAAGGTCTGAGAGGAGAGATTACAGATCCCACATCCGCAGATGTTTGCAGCTGCTGACAGAACTGTGATTTAAAGAGCTGTTCTCCCATGTCATTGCAGGACAGGCAAACGTCTGCCACAAATAATCAACAGCTCCTACCCTCAGAGCTTAGTTTGGATCAAAAGGAGCCTGTTCAATACTTGCCATGCCTGTTGCAGAGGTGGTCACAGTTCAGTGACAGGTGAACTGAAACTGTCCTGCAGTGTCAAGAGCTCTTCAAGATGTAAGGTACAATGAGGACACTTAATAGCCACACTAAACCAGCAGGAATTCACCACTTGCACTTGCTCATTTTGAGTTACCACAAGATGATGAATTGCCAATGACTTCAGGAGCATCACAGGGGCAATTGGAAAGCAATGGATATATGGTTGTTATTAACAACCAGCATTCTGCTGGTTTTCACACCCCAGACTGAACACAGATGTGCAAATTATGTAAAAGCAAAATAATTCCTGGGGACTGACTGTCATGGAAGGCAAAACAGCTCCATAGTAAGCTTTTAAATAATAATAATAAAAAAAATCTGCACTATCAGGGCATTACAAAAGGACTTTCTGTCCAGAAAGAGACAGGAGGCATTGAATCCTTTAGGGAAATATCAAAGTGAAGCAAAAAGCATTAAAACTGTGAGGCAATTCTATGACTTTGGAATTCTCTGGGTAACGTCTGTGCTTCTGTAAAACACACTCCTGAGAGTCAATGAGAAAGAAAATGGTAATCAAGGCTGTGTACAACATAACAGGGAGTTTTCAGAAAAGGTGGGTGTCATTCTCTGGCAGTGACACAGCAACCTAATCACCCTCTGAAAACAACAAAGCTAATGCACAGCGAGAGGGGTGTGAATTCACAGCTCCTTAGTTCCTCTGCACTCTCTTTTCAGGTAGATGCTCTTCCATGTGAGGTGCCATTAGCCTCGGAGCGCTGCCCTCCTCCCGCTCCAGCTGCGCCTCCAGAGCACTCATTGGCACAGGATCTGCCACACTGAGCAAACCACGGGAGCATTCCCTCATCCACATCAGCCGGTCCCCTGGGGCCAGCTCACACCAAACACACGGCCAGTTTGTGCCAGCTCTGCTCAGGTTGCCTGACCAAAAGCGCCCATGCTCGGGCAAACCTGCCAGCAAAGAGGAAGGGGCAGCAGCCCCTGGAAGAGGAGCACCGAGGAACACCTGCAGCAGTAGCATCTTCTGTCTGCTCAGCTGAACCTGCAAAGGGGCATCTGTCCAAGGCCTCACTGCACTTTCTGAGTGAAGTCAGCTGCTTCACACAGAGGACTTTGGGGCGCTAGCTGATGTGCTCTCAGTTCACACCCTGGTTTACTTGCTATTAATTGTTTACAACAGCTTTGAGGCAATTTACCCCTCTCTCCCTAGAACAGCAAATTTACTGTCAGTAACCCAGCAATACAGTATCTCCTGGGTACACTGAACATCCAGATGTCCCCCTGCAAACCCTGGATGTGTGGCCACTGTTCTGCTGTTTACTACAGTAACACATTCCAACGTTTGAGCCAGCAGAGAAACTTGAAAGAAAAGAGAGCTGAGCAGCCCTGTCAGACTCAGTCAATAAGTGTACAGCAGGTTTGTCATTTTACAGAGCTGCATCTCCTGTTACATTCCAGACTCTTAGGGAGATTTTAAATACCCAATCCCATGCTCATATATGTTGGACTGACTCCACTGTGGTCAGCTCTGGTTTACAGCACCCACGAGCCTAAGAAATGTTCAACCTCAAAGTGTTAAACACTCACACGACCACAGAGTCACAGGATTATTCAGGCTGGAGGGCAGCCCAGAAGTCTCCATGTGCAACCGGCTGCTCAAAGTAGTGCCAGCCTGAGGTCAGACCAGGTGGCTCAGAGGTTTGTTCAGTCAGGTCCTAAAACCCTCCAAGGATGGAGACTTCTCAGCCCTTCTAACAGCCTGCTCCACTGCTTGAGAGTCATCCTGGGGAAAACAGCTTTCCTTATACTCAGTATGAACCTCTCCTGTACAATTTATGTCCACCATCTCTGAGCCTCCCACCATGCACACCAGTGAGGAGTCTGGTTCTGTCTTTTGGAGCCTTTACTGTCACAAGGCTTTTTCTTCCCAGGCGAAGACTCTCTATTGGTGCTTATTGAATTTCATATAACTCCTGTTGGCCTTTCAGCCTATGAAGGTCCCTCTGAATGGCTGGTCTCCCCTTAAGCTACAGACAGATAGCACCTGGAAACTGGTGTTACCTGAAAACTTGACAGAAGCATGCTCCATCACCTCCTCCAGGTCACTGGTAAAGGTCACAAACATGACAGGTCCCAGGACAGATGCTGGAGTACTGCACTTGTTACATACCTATGAATGTGCCTGGGATCAACAACCTAAACTGCGCATTTCTTTTATCCACTGAGTTGTCTGTCCATCCAGAATGTGATGTCCCACACTAGCCAGAGGAGTGTCCAGGAGGCTCATGAAAGTCTTTCTGAACTCAAGGTAAATGACAGGGAGGTTCCTCACCCACCCACAAGTCCTGTTGGTTCATCACAGAAGGCAAGCAGGTCTGGCAGGCATGTGTGCTCAACCTGTGCTGCTGCTCATGAGGACCTTCTCCTCCTTGAGCCCACACATGTGTCCCAAGAAGAACAGTTACTTGATGCACAGGCTGTGGAAAATCCAGACACTGTAGGAGATTGCCATTCAACACCAACCACAAACAAGTTTAGAAGTATCTACAGTCAAAGCATTTTTGTTACAAAGATGGCCATTATGCAGCAGATGGGCTGTGGGTTGGCTGGTGCCAGAGAGAGCCCTCTCCAAGCTGAGCAGGACCTACCAGCTAATATGGATCAGTCACAAGACGTGATGAGACACTTCCATCAGAAATTCAGACTTGGAAATAGTTCATGATTAGCACTGAAAACGTAGCAGTTTTAAGCAGTGAGTGCATTTAATAAACTGCTTCAAGAAGAGACAGACAAAATTATTTTTTTGGAAATATTCTTTCCACTCTAGAAATTGCTGTTTCTTATGCCACATCCCAAATTTTGATGTATACTGTGGCTGGTTCGGAGTGCTGTATAATTTTTAAAACAGATGGGTCTTGTTTAGTTCCAAAGCACTTGAGTATGCCATTTTTAAATACAAATCTGGAAAATTTCCACCTAATTTATGCTGCAAAGATACCCTGATTCCATAGCAGCTGGATCTGTTTCCCCAACTCATATAGTCTCTGAACACAGCCTGTACCTGCATACACACATCAGTCTTCAAGACAGATACAGAACCACGGAATGCAAATGTTTCCTCGGGGTACATGTGGGACAGCATTACTACTTGCATGAGATTTTACTTGGGCTTTTAAGGCAAATCTGGCATTAAGGATTCACATTCTCCCCTTTATCTATGCAGCACATGCCACACTTGTGAAACTGTTGCAGAATTCTTTGAGACTTTACTTTCTTACTTAAGCAAGACAATTTTTTACATTCCTTTAGCATTATAACCAAGTGCCTCAGTACCATCTGTCGAATTACTCACATGGAGCCATAAAAACATTCTAGAGTAATCTAATATGCCTTTTATTTGCTGGTGAGTGCCACAATTTAAAATATTTCTAATTCAGTTTTGACATGGCTACTAATCAGTGCTCAATATCAGAGAACAAATCAGTATTTTTTCTTTCCAATGATGTACAGCACTGCAACATTTCAAAAAATACAACATATAAGTTACCAGCCCAGCACTGAATCTTACAAGTCATGAAGTTTTGGAGCATGACATTGCATTGTTCAGATGTGGGAGAGCCTGCAGAGCCACAGCCACAACATTTTAAATGTAATATATTTTGTAGCCCAGAAATGCTGGAGATATATGTGGCTATATATTTTTTAAAATTGCTTCCTTTCCCTTGAAAGGGAAGAAAGATTGTTAAGTGGTTTTATTGTGGCACAGGGGGAACCACATTGGCTCTGAGAGGAAATAACATTGCAATCAAAGAGCTTTCAGGAGAACATCAAGGATCCAGTCAGGTGCACTGAAACAACTTCTCAGCTTTCCTCCATGGATTTGAGGAGGATGAGCTCTGGTGCTCTAGAGAAGTCAAAGACACCACGGGGGAGGGAGGAAAACAAGGGTCCTCACATTCCAACACTTTAAATTCAGTTTGCCTGCAAACCCACTAAACATTCTGAAAGCTAAAGCACCAATAGCTAGAGATGGCATTATCCTCCTCTCTCTAATTCCTGAATACAGCATTTAATGCCAAGTTCACTGTCACAGCCTGAAAGACAAATGTCACATAGACAATCTGACAAGAAAACAGAAAAAAAAAAAAGTGGCTTTATTTTAGAGGATTCAGAGGAGTGTGCACATAAAATAAAGCATTTCTATCTTTTTTGCAAAATTGTGCCAAAAGTGCCTGGACATTTTTAGAAGCCCAGAGAGCAAGTAAGGCCATGGGCACTACTGAAAGCCAACAAAACAGGAGGGGTCCTACCAGGAACAGCCCTACCTTTGCTTTTCAAAGTTGTCCTTCTACATTCCCTCTTATCAAGATGGCTTTTATGAAGTGAGTAACCCAGGACTGCAGAATTTCACTTATTTTGAATGCATCTATGCAGTTTGTCCTTTTGAGGACTTTTATAACAACTCTGTTATTAAAAATGCTTATCAGAGTACCATGCTTGCTGTATGTTCTCAGGCATTTGGAAACACTGCAAATCTACCAGTAACTCAGGGCAAACAGCACAGATGCTCTTAGAACACAATGCTCTACAGACACACAGCAAACATATATGTGCATTCAAACATATGATAAAGTCCATGTTCCACCTGACTACTCCACAAGCACCATAGATGAACTCCCCCAGTCTGTGTTCTAACATTCAAAAGAATGCAGAGATTTTTCAGCAACACTGTAAAAAATATGGACCTCCACATAAAAATATGAATTTCCAGTTTCCTGTACACTCTGCAAGGTCTCCACTAACAGCAGTCCCCTCGGGTCCCTCTCCCTTGTCCCTGGCAAACTCAGTTATGCCTCTACCTCAGAAACCTGTGGGAGGGATGGATCCAGACACGGCAGATGGAAATGGAAGCTCAGTAAAACACTTCACTTCAAAACCTACCTCACCGTACAGGAAACTCCTGCATAGACAATCCTTAGTCATCATTGTTTAAACTCCAGTCATGGATTTTCATACACTTCCTCCTCACTCCTTCATATGTACTTTCCTTCAAGGCCCCAAACAAACAACATTCACAGATTTAACACGTAGTCACACAACTGTAGTCATATTGTAGTCACACAATTTCTAAATAGTCTAAATAATGTTTCAGACAAAATTAGATTTTCAGAACTCACGCTGATGTCGAAGGACTTCAAGGGCAGGAGACTGGTGGTCAGTAAGGTAAATCAGGGGTGGTAAAGAGGATAAAGCTGATATTTTGAACAGCAAGCTGCTGGGCTGGCACAGGAACCACAGCACCCTGAGAGGCACATGTGTTAACAAAAAGTGGTCCCTAACCCCTGGTTCCTTTATCTGTCATTTCATGTGAGCCAGGAACTGCAACATGCTGCCTCTCCAAGGAGAAGATATTAAGACAAGCTGGATGAGCATGTTGAGTTTTGATTGGAACCATCTCCCTTTTATACAAGATTTTCACTTACATGCTTAATGCCCAATTTGCAAAAATATGTATGTGTTCTTAAAGATTGTACTCAACAGGCTGCCAGCTCTTGTGCTGAGGAATGCAATCCAGAAATCCAGAGTTGCTAGGCTTTTTGTGGCTTGCTCTCTCTCCTTCTCTCTCTCACAAAAAAAAGTATTTCACTGCAGAACAGAAGGTTCCTACTGAAACTGTGTTTGTTAATGGAAACCTTCCATCCCTCCTTAGGGTGCTGCCTTGTAGAAAGCCACAGCCTAGTCCTGTATGTGACCAGGTCCCATCCTGCAGGTGTCCATGCTCCACATTCAAGGGATGTGGATGCTGCCGCCCTGGAAGAGGGATCTGCCTGTTTTTCAGTCCATGTAAAAGCACTGAGCCCTGGGGCTCTGCGTGTAAAAGGACCTGCCTGTGGTATTTGAGCTACAAAAGGAATCCCAGCAGTTCAAACATGGGAGTGTGTTTTGCCTTTGCTTAAGCAATGACAATGGGCTGGGCTATGGCAACTGGTCTCACACCAGACAGGTATTTCATAAGCCGGATGAAATTGAGTCAATAAGGACAAGTTTCAAAGCCCTCCCTCATTTGCTATCTACAGGCTTCCCACACTAAACAAAGATGAGGATCTCCATTGTTTGAAACCAGTCAAAAAGATGTTCCTCCGCCCTAAATCTCTGCCTATTTCCAGTACACCACCAACTTTTGGGTTTGGGCTTGAAACATGAATTCTGTGCTCCAGTGAAAACCTAATAAGTGTGACTTTGCAGGGGTTTCAGCCCAGGTTTGAAGATCTGTGACATTCAAATGGACGAGAGAAGCTTCAGAGAAGTGCCTGAACTTCAGGCTACTCTTCTGAACTGCACTTGGATGTCAGCCCCTAAGGAGTCCACCCATCATTTTTAGGACCTTATTAACTGTGTTCAGCAGGGACATTCTGCCATGTGGAGCAATACTCTCTGCATTCATTTCCTCTTCTGCAGCGTTTCAGTATTGCACATTATTTAGGCATCAGATCCGAACACAAATAATTGTACAATAAAAAGCAGTGACTCAACAGGTTATTGCCACAATAACTCTACACCTCTGCTGTGTGCAGAGTTGGCTTGGTTGCTTACCCTGCTTAGGAAGCAGATGTAGGTAGTCCCATTCCCAGTCACTGAGAGCCACCTGTCATCCCAAAGGCAGAAGTGTACGTTGCTCAGTCAGTATTATTGAGACCACTGAAGGAGGAGAGGTGGAAACCTCTGCTTACAACATTAGCAAATCTTTCATACACCTCTTTCTAATGTTGCTTCTCCCATTCTTTAGTTTGCAATTAGACACAGAGTTTAGGCAGGGAGGGTAGAACAGGAGGAAGCATTTCCATCCCGCCATACTCTTCACTCTGGTGTTTTCTCTTTCAATACCCTCTTTTATTTGACATTGTATCCCACAGACAGAGGGATGGGGTATAATTTCCTAGTCTTTCTTACTAATTTCTAGCAGATTCATGAAACTAAACAGAAGAAAAGGAAGAAAGAAACCATGGATTCATTGATATAAACACTCACATTACATCTACAAGTTTGTCACAGCACAGGTAGGAGAACACAGAACCAGATCTCCACAAAGAGATTGTGCTTCTAAAAGTGTGCAGAATTACAGAGCCTCAACACCACCCCCCCCCCCAAATTCATGCAACATGATGAAAAATCCCATATCTCTGCATTACAGCTTCAGCCACAGCTACAGCAGACTGGAAAAGACTGCTGTAAGACTAGGAAATAACAAACAGCTTTTCAGTGGAGTACAGACACCTAACTCTCCTCTTTTGTTAGAGAATCAAAGTCTCTGCACTTTACATGTAAAGAAAATGAAAAAAAAAACAAACAGTGAAGTAGGGAGGCGGCCAGCATGCAGAGCAAACCTCTATGATGTAGCAATTCTCCCTCTCTCCCTCCCTTTCCAGGCACCTCAGAATTCTCCCTGAATCCCCATGGAATTACACATCTATGAAAAAGGAGCAAGACTGAAAGCACCATGTGTACAGGCAGCCCAGAAACCACTGGAATCACCCTGCACAGAGCTGTTCCTGCTCATTTGACTTTTCAGTGCTTGTGACTCCCCTTCCAGGAACTCATTCCAGCTCCTGCAGCAGCAGCCGCTCTCCCTGTCACATCTCATCGTGCACCAGAGGAGGCTGCCCTTTCATGTCTCTGTGTTTTTAAGCTAAGCTTTAGCACATCAGGGGGAATATCTTTGAAAGCCTTACTGATTCCCACTGGAAACAGTGCCAAGCAAAAGAATAATTTCCCACAGACATTTTCTTTCCCCAGGGCCACAGGCAGGCTCAGCTCAGCCTGTCCATAACGTCATCTAGAAACAAAACAAGCCCAAACCCCAGCTTTACCTCTCTTCCAAACAACACTTTCTGCTTCTGTCCAGAGCCAGAAAACTCTCCCACCCCAGCCCCAGCTGAAAGCACAGTGGTGGCAGAGGGCATCAGCAGAGCTCCCAAGGCAGCTCTGACAGCTTTTTGAAGCTCATTTAGCCTCAGCTTAGAGAGTTTAGCAGGAATTCTGTGCCAGAGCTGGTCAGGAGAGGTTTAAGGTTTGGTGTTTGGTGCTGGAGCATCACTGGGGCAGGGCAACAAACAGCACCCCCAGACACGAGTGCAGCTCTGTGCACTGCTCCTCCCTGGGACACACCAGCCCCAGTGCTGGGGCCGGGCTGCCCCACACCCATCGCCTTGGTGCGTTTGGTTTTGAAGCAGCATTGGGAAGAAATATTCAGTTCTAGCGAGGAGCCTTGTCTCATTATCTGTGTGGCCTTTTTGATGAATTATAAAGAGCTCCTGCTGCTTGCTAAGCATGTTCCAGATGCCATGCCACAGGCAGATTTTTTGGGTTTTTTTTTAAGTGAAAGAAATATTTTTCCAGGGGTTTGCTCTAAATTATAGAATGAGCTTTGTGCACTGTGGACTGGGTGCTTTTGCCAGCATGGAAACACTTGTACAACACTCATGCCAGGCATACATTCCAGGATTTATTTTAGGGAATGCATGATCGCTCTCTCTATCACATCCACATAGCCTCATAGTCAAACTATTTGGTTTTTTCACAGTCTTTAATTTCTCCACAAAACACCCCTCTAAGATAAGATATTTTATTAGTCTCTTTTTTCCAAAGTGAAACTTTAAGATTTGTATGGATCACAAAGAGATTTAGGTACTTAAGTAGAAAGTGGAAGCCTAAATCCCACTGAAATGAACCAGAGCTAAGCACTCAACAGGACTGAAATGCTTTAATACTTCACTAAATTTCCACCTAAGTGATTTGCCCAAGGTCATGCAGGATTTCTGGAAAAACAGCTCCCAGCTCCACAACTTGCTCAGTAGTTACTCTCCCTTGGAAAGGTGGAAATTTAGGAATTTTTCAAGATCGTTTGGAAAAACAAGATACACCTGTCGTGTCAGCTAAACCCAACAGGCAGCAGGTATCTTTGTCTGAAAACAACAGATCAATGCAACCATTCTGCTTTCCAGCTTGTTTGGAAATAGCCTGGAAATCTTAGCACAGGAGTGCATTGTATCCAGCAAACATCACCAAGAGCAGAGCAGAGACTTGAGGCAAAATCCCAGGAATTCCACCCAGTTCCTCAACCACAAGGGCAGTTCTCCTCACGTCATCCCTCTGCCCTCTGGGGGGTCAGGATGAATGAACGGTGCTTTTTCAAACACCACAGAGAGTGTTTGATGTGGTGGGGCCTGAATTGACTCTTTCAGAGTCCCCAAACCTCTTCCATCCTCATAGAAAAACAAAAATCTTCAGATTTTTTGTTTTAAATTCAGATCTAGTTACTGCTGAGTGCTAGAAGCAGCATGTACACACAGGAAGCTTTATGCCTCCCTGACTGGTGTCAGGCAGAAAGTAAATTATTTATGAAAGCACTCCATGCAATATTTTATTTTGGATTTAAAGGAGCAGGATCGATGGAAAGGATAGTTAAAAAAATTTGCATTCAAACCTACGGCTTTTAGTCTTGTTCAGAAACAACTCCCTGCTAAGACTGGTTGCACAGAAGCATAAATACGATCTCATCTCTATTTACATGACTAATCCTATTCAATTTGATTGAGTTGCTCCTAATTGCCACAGATTTATAGAGGATAAGAATCAGTATTTTTCAAAAATCTTCTCTGGTGCCAGTGCTTTGGGGCTGAGTGGGTGTTTACAAACACAAACCCACTTTTTCTCCCACTGTCTAATCTAATTGTAGCTTTTAATTTTCCATGTACACAGTTCCTCAATCCATTGCTTAAATTAGCAGTGGCCAGACAGCCACAACCAGCCATTGCTACACAAAGTAAAATTACCTGAAATACTGTGCTGCTGCAGAAGGACTGAGATAGCAAATAATGGAGTAAAGCTGACAGTAATATCCCAAAGTTTGCTAAGTGTCATTTAAAATCAAATATTTCTGAGCGATTGTGGCTTAGAACAAAGCCCATCACCTTAACCATCATCAAAGGTTTAACTTCTAAAAGCAAGCAGGATTTTGAAAAGGACAGAACAGAAGTAATTCCTTGAGATGAAGACTAACTGTCTGGTACTAGCATATCTAGTAAGTCTGGCTGGAATTTCACAGAGGAGTTAAATGACAAAACATCTCAATAACTTTTTGACATGTCAGGATCAGGCCACTGGAGCCAAGGCATGAGCTTCACAGGACACATTATATGAAGTCGTGCATCAGTTAGCCCAAACACTCCAGGGAACACTCCAGGAGAACACTTCAGGGAGCAGACTCCAGTTTGCCTCTCTCCCCACTGACATGATAAATCTACATCTCAAACCTGGGGTTAGATCCTTAAATTACGTGGTTTTGCAGGGTTTTCCCCAAGTCCATGGCTAAGCAGTAGAACTGAGCTCACACTGACTACAGCTACAGCTGCTCTCAGATCTCATGAGATTGTCACATCTTTAATAACATCTTCCTGCCATTGTCCTAACCCAAAAATACCAGCCAAATGTAAGGAAAAAAAAGAAGTTGAACTGTCTTTCATTACACATCCTGCTACACGTGGCAGGCTTTACACTCAGACAGCAGCAGTGCAAGTGATACACAGCCTGGAGACACACTGAAAGGGTTTCATCTGATCCCAAACTCTGGACAAATCCAAGACTGGTGACACCTTGGCAAAGGCTCCTGGGCTGGTATCACCTGCAGTGTTTGGACTGGCCCCACCTTTGAGTTTTAAAACTCAGAGTCTGTGACATTCCACCTGGTTCAGATGCATGACTTTGTTTGGAGGCTTTCCTGCAACACAATTAGTATACAATTATTCAAGTGTCCTGGGGAAAACCTAAAAGACTGGCACCTTGTCTTGGTCATGAGCACCAGCATCAGCCATCTCTGCGCTAAAAAGAGCTCCTGCCCTTGACTTGGACTTGTTTTTTCTTTGAGAATGAGCAGTGCAAACCACTGGGCAGAGCTTGCAATGTACCCAGCACAGCAGGGAAATTTTTTCATTACAAACCTTCTCCAATCTCATATGGAAAAACAGCTCTGTATTTCTCAAGCTACTTTGATAACTGAGCAGGTGTTAAATTTTTCCCGAGTTCAGAGGACATACACAAGTGCAGATTCTACCTCACAGCAGATAAATGGAGTAGTGGCTTGTCAAGGTTCGTTTCAACCCTACAATAGGATGAGTTGCCAGGGCTGGGGTATCTATACATGATGGACAATCTGGCTGGATGATGAGACTAAAAAAAAGGCTGTATTTCCTCCCTATTGACTTCTTTGTGCCCACCTCCACTGTCAATCACTAGTGACGCTTCAATGAGGCCACCGTTTACACCCTAGAACTGAACAAGAAAACCCTTTCCTTCCCCTTAAGAAAGGCTGCAATAAACTTTTATTAACTTTAGTTTTGAGTTTCCATACTTCATGTCCTCTGGTGTCCACTGTGGTAACTCAACTGCGACTTCTACACTCGAAAGGCCCAGAGCTTACTTTCTTGTTGTGTCTTGTGCAGTCATGCAGACATTTACACTTCTGATAATTTAGGGCAATTTATTCCATCAAGAAGGATGTGAAACTTTGTGTCAAATCAATCCCAGGGCAGGCAGAGCACTCAGCTCTTCCCTCTCTATAGCTTACCCAGCAACCATAGAGCAGATTTGAACCTGCTGGGAGAAAGATGAAAATTCTGCTGTAAAGGCAATTTATTTTGTAACTCAATTGCAGCTAAACCTGTAGAATTGTGATATAAATCCTATATGAAATAATACTTTAATTTAAAAACTCAGTAGCATTTAAATAAGATTCTTCCACTTGGTGTGTGTAGATTTTTCTTCCCCATTTCCTAGTTTATTTCGGTGGGGTGATGTTTATTTCTGCTGCTGAGCTCAGATCCTGAATACAAAGATTTTGACATGCTTGCTCCTTTCCCTTGTTTTAAGCTGCATAAGGAATATGTCATCCTATTGGTAATAGGGCCACAAGATTTCATGTCAGCATAAAAACAAACAAAAGAAAAGTAGAGATAAACTTTTCTGTAACGTTGCAGCAGCTGTTACCATAGTAATAATTCGTTTCACAAAGCCACCAAACATCATTTCAAGGATTTCTCCGATGCCCACGGAAGAAGTAGCAGCCATCAATAACCTCTTTCAATAGAGCTTCCTAAAATTGTCACAGACCTTTCTCTTATGTTATTTGCTGAAAGCAGAAGCAAAACAATGAAGGCTAGAAATAACATCACAGTTAAGATGGATAGATGAGGGGAGAGGTAGACATGAAAAAAAACAAAGTGCTGCATCTTTGTGTACCCAAGGCCTAAGTTTCTCAAATAGTCATTGACACTGACTGTCAGCTTGAGATACGTCAGCACTGAGGCATCCAGGATCCTAAACAGGAAGAGCTTTATAGACCAAAGCCATCTCTTTTAATTGTCTGGAGGGCATCACTCATGGAGAAGTATTTTGTAAAACCAAGCAATGCTATAACAGCATTTTTCACTGCTGGAAGTTTTTGGGTGGGTTTTGGGTCGTGTTGCAAAGTAGAGCACAGGGCAGAAATGGTCTGCTCACCTTGTTTTCTAGTGCTGTAGAGATGCAGATGTAATTGCAAATAGAATCATAGTCCTGGTGGCAGAAGGACTGAGTTCCAGTTAAGCCTTTCACCTGCAGCCACAGAAAACTGAACACAGTGGGTTTTTTTCTTAAACTCACTGGGATTGCAGGGTTAGAGAAACAGTGGGGTGGCGAGCCAGAGGATCTGCTGCACCTGACAGGGCTTGGGGAATACACAGGAAAAATTCCTTCCCTATTTGAAAGTCATGATTGCTTTATCTTTGCATGTCTGCAAGAATGACCATTTTTCCCAATCTCCTTTCCAGCACACCAAGAAGCATCACTTAAGTTCCAGCATCTCAGTCTGGGTTTCTCAAAACCCTCTAACTCAGTTTCTCTAAGTGCCTCTTGTGATAAAGAATTAAAAAGGGGAGTTCCACCTCCTCAGTTTAAAAAAATGCCATACATGCACACTCAAATACTGGGTTTGTGATGTTCAGAAAAGTTATTTTGCCACAAAATTTACTTCACCTGAGTTCCAACGCAGAGATAATGTAGGGTTAAGTACACTCCTAATACATTCCTCGAATACACTCTTTTTCTCTCATGTTCCAACACTACCAGCACAACAGGTCATGGACTACAACTGCAGTACATAGCAACTAACAAGATACAAATAACAAATAAAAATATTCAGCAAAGCTCTGACCTTACAAGAACTTAAGCATGCTTAAGGAAAAACACTACTAAATCCAAGCCACACTAAGGAACCAATACCCTTCTGACCTCTTGTTAGAAAGTTTTTTTTTTTAAGCACTCCTGATATCTCTGCAGTTTGTATTCTGGAACTTGCAGCATTAGTCATTTCTCTACATCATTAGAGGCACAGCTTACAGCAAGCAGTGATCGTCATCTGACTGTCCCAGTCTCCTTTTTCATCACCTCAGGCTCACCCTTCTGCAAGTGTGGGAGGGCAGGGACTCGCAGCCACCAGGATCATACACATGGAGAAGGTCAGCAGTGCAAGCAAATGGCTAATTCCACCATATGTGCCTGGAGTTACCTGCTGGGAATGAGCAATCCCAGAAACCGAATGCACAATTAGACCTCCTGTTGCACGTCAGCCTCTGCTGAAGGTCTATAATTAAACTGATACAATGATAACGACTAGGAGATTTAAACAGCAGATTCAGGGACTGCAGAAGACATGGAGACGTGCTTAATTATATGAGTTTTCCCACTGGGTTTTACAAAGCAGCTTTCACTGGCTCTGTCTAAAATAGCAGAGCTGAGAAGGCTTCCAGATGTGCATGGTGGGGGCTCGTCCTGGCCACAGCCCAGCATCCTAGTGTGAGACCAGGCTCTGCTGCCTCCCTGCCCTCTGCCTTGCTCTGCACAGACAGGAAAAACAGGCTCCTGTGTGCAGTACAGGAGCTGGTGCAGACACAATAAACCCTGAGTGTTGCCATAATTTTTCTGTTGGATCAGGATTTTACTATTTTCTGTATCTTCACAGTGCTTGCATCATCAAAAACTGAGCATTAAATGGGGTCATGAAAACAGTCAATGAAACAAACTAGTAAAAAAAAAATAGACAATTCTATTTTAGTTAGAATAATTATTTTTGCATTTGATAGTAAAATATGGTTTTTTGCATCTGGGCAGGTTTTGTATTTTTGCAGAAGTGCATTGGCCTAACTTTCTAAAAGGAAGCCTGATTTCAAAGCAGGAAACAAAAAAGTTTCACATAAAACAAAATTACTCAGTTCTCATGTAGCAGGCGCAGGTAGAAGGCTGAATTTCCTTCGAACAAGTCTACAGTCAAACCAAACCTTCATTTTTCTGTCAAACAAATTTTAAGAAAAAATAATTATTGCCCATATAATTAAACTCTGGCAAGGGTCTCTAAAACTGCAAGCACAGAAAACAACAACGAGGCTGTGATGCTGCAGGCTGGAACAGACTCATGATCTCTGCAGAAAGATGCAGACACAAAACCTAAAATCCATTTCAACCAGGGGGTCACACATACAACCAGCACTAAATTGACTGCAGATTAATGATTCACAAGCACTTTGGTGTCCACATAACATTAATACTGTGAGATACCACTGATTTTGTGTTTCTTTAAAGATATCACATTAGACAGCAAGAAAAAAATACTTGTAAACTTCAAGGCAGCTTGTATGCAATGATATTCTGTCGAAAGATCTTCTTCCATGTCAATCATACAGCTTCAGGATAAGGAATAAGAAAGTGGTTTAGATATTCATTAATTAGTGCTTAGCTTTATTTGAAAAATACATCCTTCAGAATGTGTCATGTTAATTTGCCATAGCATTTTGAACATTATTAGTTTTATGCTTATTAGGCATATCCTGCTAGAAGAAAGCATTTTCAATTAGATTAGATCCTATACATGTTTAATGCGGTGTTCTCCCAATTTAAAATGCTACTCTATTAAAATAGCAGAGAGAAAAATTGACTCACAGAATGAGAATGTGAAAAGAATAGATCATGAGTGAAATGAATAATAGATTAACTGAATAACCGTATTACTACCTATATGAAGAGTATCAATCACAGCAATCTAATGCTGTCACAGCAGAAAAAGGGAGAGCAGCCCATCCAGTGCTTAACTGTGTTCATTATCCAATATGGAAAGTAAGGGACAAGTGCAATTGGAGTTAACGAGGGGCCATTTCATTGCGGCTGATGGTGGGTATCAATCCCAGAGCATATTGGACAAGAAGGTTGTTCTGGAGATTTTCTCCAGTCTGTGGGAAGTCATTCCACCCTCATTCATCCTTAAACAGCCCAGACTGCCCCTCAGCAAGCCTGGAAGAACAATCTCACACATTTCTCCACATCACTGACAGACGCTCACTTTCAGGACTGTCACTCCGACAGAGCACCCACCAACCTGACAGCCCTGAGATGGTCATGGAGGGACATCCTCTGTATAACTTTTAGTAATGAAGACAAATCTTTAAGAAGCCAAACCAAAGCCAGTCCAGCTGCTGACAGTTGGACTTGAAGACCTCAAAGATCTTCTCCAACCATAATGATTCTATGACAGCAGTAGAAAGATTCCCAAATATTTAAAAGGGGTTGGTTAAAACTAAGTCTCCATATACATCTTCACATTACAATTTTAAACCACCCTATTAAATATCTTTTATACATACATTTAATTTATTCACTTATATAATCGTTATGAGTGCATATCTGAAGCCATGCCTGCAGCACTAGGTTAGAGATTACTGTGATCATTAGATGAGAAGAGACATCACTCAAGTGCAGGGCTCTTACTTCAGCCTATTATCCAAAATACATCAGGGAGTTCATTTTCCTTACTGTGCAGGACACACAGCTTGAAGGTACTCAGCTGAGTTAGAGTCCCCAGCAAATTTCAGTGGCCCTTAGACAACGGTGGATTAATGGAAGATGCTGAAGGTGCAGTATAGGAAAACCAGAATTACAGTGTCTGAAATCAGGATTCCTTCACATGGAAAAGGTTTCGCTGTAACAACACAGCTCTGCAGACCAGTTGCAACCTGTTCATAATGCTCTCCATCCATCCATCCATCCACCCATGCATCCATTCTTCCCTCCCTCCCCCTCCCAATGTCCCCTGATCTGCCACCTCATCCTTTCTTCATTAAAGAGTGGAGAACAGTCAGGGTCATGTGAAAAATGGAATCCAAATATTAATTGCTATAAAAACTACGAAGAGCTAAAGAATGTGCACAGGGACACACTGACTCTTACACCACTCCCCACTCTGGTATTACCAGCTATTCAAACACAAAGCTTACGGAACAGAGCTGATTAAAATGGCAACTGGCACATACAAAACAGAAGTTGTCACCCAACGGGCTGTCTGTTAATGAGGAAGTAACATTTGTTAGAAGTTTCTAAACTTGACCTTGTCAACTCCAGACTGAAGGAAGAGGATACAAAACAGGAATAGCTGCTGGCATTAGGAGCTGATTGTCAGCTGAATTCAGCGTCAGAAGGGCTCGCGGTCAATCTGCTCTGTGCTCACTGAGCTCTTGGTAGGACGTGTTTAGATATCCAGGGACACGCGTTTGGAGGGAGGGAAAAAAGCAGGGAGAGATATTGCCCAAATGCCAAATAGAGGTCAGCATCAGCACAGTCAGCTAGGGCCAGATTCTGCCTTTCCAGCTACAGATGCACAGTATGAAAGTGGGAGAAGAGAAGCTCAGTGGCAGCAGATCTTAATCAAGGACAGTCATCAACTCTGGGGCTCCAAGAAATTTTCTGGGAAAGTAAGAGCTCTCCCAGGCATTGAAATCCACATTGGGAGTGTTCTGTAAGCCAGAGCTGGCTGTTGTCAGCCTCTCAGATAAGACTGTTTGTGCTTCAGGATCTCCTCTGGGGAGGTTTATAGCTCATGCAACACAGCACGATGACTTCATTCACATCTTAGGAGCTACCAAGTGTCCTCTGTCACGTGAGAAATCATAATGCCCTCTCAAATCCCAGAGAAGCTGCTCGAGAAAGATACTTCTGGGAGGGGGGGCTGCTACACAAAATTATGATTATGGTGTTCAGTGTGACCATGCTCAGTCACTAAAGCATCCTTTAGGGTGCATGGACAGGTGCAGGATAGAAGAAATAAGATTGTCTCTGTGTAGATCAGTTTGACTTAAAAAACCTTCCCAATCAGTCCTGGAGTCCAGGATCACTCACCAGACGTCTGTGCAAGGCCTGACGTCTGTTACGTAAAGAAAAGTTTCCATCAGTTAAGTGTCAGTGATTCAGCAATGACAAGGCAAAGTGACTCAGTAAGGCTCTGGTCAGGAATGAGAACTCAAACAGCCATGTTCCTGCAAAACAGTGAATTTTTAGCTTTGCAGCTTGCTGAATAGCTGACTGGACACCCCTGCAATAAGACCAAGATCATTCTGGCAGCTTGAGGTGCCAAATATTACCCAAAGTCACTGCCACAGCAGGAGCAAATTATTTCATAGCAGTTGGTGCAGCAGTGGCTTTGGATGCAGATCTGTGAGCAAATGCTGGGTTTATGCGAGCTCTCAGCATCTCACAGCAACAGGTCTCATAACTCAGCACCTCAAACAAGAAGTTTTATCCCTGTGATAGTCTCTTCCCCATATAAAAATACCATTGCAGAAGTATATTCCTACTGTCAGGAAACCTTGTTTCATGCAGTCTCATAAAAAGGATTATAACCAAATCCTATTTCCCAACAGTGTGCTGTAGGAATGTAAGGATGCAAGCAAGGTTTGCAGAAGTAGGAATATCCTTTGTTATGCCAATCAATGTGTGTAGAAAAACCCCACAGCTACAGCCTGAAGAACATGGGTACTTATTCAGGGTTGAAATGGAAGAACAAACTGGAAACAAACTGCTTGGAGTCCAACTTCATTGTATTGACTGAGGAAAGGATAGAACAGAAAACAGTCCATCCAAAGGCTCTGGACTATGGAAATATAGGACATGGTTTTCCAAGTGCTATGCGAACATATAGGTGAGACTGTTTTTGACCTGGATAATTGCAGTTTAATATCATACCATGCAAAACATGACAAAAAATGTATTAAAAATGAGGACAGAACAGAAAGGAGAAGAATAAATGTGACATATGCAATTCTATAACTGAAACTTCGAAAGAATTCTTGCCCAAAAACCCAAGAACAAAACAATGCCAAAAACTGACTGAAAAAGTAGACAGGGTGAGAATGGGGATTCTTGGAGGAAAAAATCACAAGATGGACAAGAGCCACAATACCACAATTGGAAAAAAAACCAACACTTTGGCTAAAAGCACATTTTCATTTGGTGAGAAGTGAAGGAGGAAATTAGGAACAAAAAGCCAATATAAAATGACTGAGAAAGAGAAATCAATAGGAATTGCTGTAAACAAAATTAGAAAAGATAAAATATTTATCAGTAAAACTAAAAAGGAGAGAAGAAAAAGTCATCGCAAGGCCTGGTTGAGGGCAGAGTTTACACAGAGCAAAAGAAGCTCAGCAGCACAGCAGCTATACAGCTGACAAAGTTTTCAATAACAATGTAGAAGAGGTAAAATTGTTCAATACGTGTTTCTATTCCATATATCTAAAAGGCAGCAGGAAAATTAAATATTTTCTGATTCTTCAGTAACTAAGGAGGATGTTAAAGGTGTATAAATAAACAGTTTAAGCCAGTTAAGGAGAGCCTGCACAGAGGAGTGGGAGCAGAGTTAGATGAGATCTTCTTAATTTTTAATAAACCTTCATGTCTCAGGGAAATCCATTCATATTCACCAGGTTCATTTAAAGCTAGATTTGTGGCTGTGTATCTAGGAACAAAAAGTGTTCAGCTGCAGAATAAGGGACTGCAACCTAGAAAATGATCCTTAGATGCACAAATAACAAAAAGGGATGTAAATATACTTCCATTTGCAGCACTTGCGAGACTGATAATGAAATATTCTATAAACCCTGGTACCCCAATTTTAAAAGATAACATTGAAAACCAGGAAAGGTGCAAACCCACAGAATTTCTTAGAGGACCAGAGAGTGTGCCTGGTTTTGCAAGACTAAGAGCCCCAAAGAGAGACCAAGAGCTGCCTGGTTTACACTGTATGGAGACCCCAGAAAAAGGCTGAAGGGGAACAGTTGTTAATAAAAGATTCCTTCATCTACATGAGATGAGGCAAATTCAAAACCGTGCCCTGTGAGACGTAATATAGAGAACGATTAAATGTTTGAGCAAACACTGGGGAAGCAGTAGATTGTCTCAGGGTGGTAGAATCTCCCTCTCTCCCTCCCTCCCTCCTGTGAGGGAGTCCTGAGACCTGCTGAAGGCTCCAGGTGTCAGTCAGAGAGCAGCACAAATCCTGCAGCTGGGCACAACTGCTTCCCACTGCCACGGCTGGGGGCAGGAGGAAGCAAGACCTGCACAGCTAAAACCAAATGGGCTCCTGGCTGGCTGCCATGAAGGTTGCCTGAGTATGGCAAAGCCTTTGAGCAGCCCTTTTCTGATTCAACAGGGCCTCATTTTAGCAGTTAAGAAGATTTTGTCAGGGACAGTACCCAAGTATGATGAAGTCCATGGATACCTTTATATTTGCAATCAGCAACATGTCTCTAAATAAAACAGTCTGGAAACTTCCTGAGCCCTTTGCCTTTTGGGTTTGTGTTTGCAGAATGAGGAATCCAGGCCCCTTATAGTGGCATTGCTACCACAAATGCCCAAAACAAAAACTAAGGGGAGGAGAATTACAGATATTCTTTAGAAGATGACGAGCCATGTGTCTATTTGAGCATCTCTGTCAAACTCAACCCAAGAACACAGCTGGAGGTAGATGTTTTGAATACAGAAAAACAAATCAAAATGGATCAAAGCCACAGAAATACCAATTTTCTATCTGCTGAACAATAACTTAGCAGAGCAGGACACAAACAACCCTTCCCTGAGTGCTAGCACAGCAGCGTGCTGCTCATTTATTCATTTCCTGGCTCCGGGGCCTCAGCCCTCATGTAAGTCTGTGCCTCCTGAAGCACCTCTCTGCTTCTCACCGTCACTGGGCCATAACATTGCTCTTTCTTACAGCTGTGGCACATTGAAACGACTGCATTAAGTCTGGTGCTGCTTTCTGCAAGGCACAGGCAATAAAAAGCCACCTGGGTTACACGATCTTAACAACGTGTGGAATTGGTTATAGGAAGGCAGAGGACCCAAATCATTTGCCCTTACAAATGGGAAAACAGGCAGGCTTCACTGCCTTCTCGAGTCAGTATGTAAGCCCCTGGTTCAGAGGAGCGGCTGCGCAGCCCAATGACGTGATGGTGGAGCCCAGGTAGCACCACCGAGGGTTGGGCTGCTGTGATGAAACAATAAAAAGCAAGGAGAAAGTATGTCCTTTGTGCATTGAAAATTATGTTTCACGTTTCATTATGTATAGCAAAACTTCCTCACGTCCTGACAAATCTGCAGGGCATTTCCTTTGTGCAGTTTTTTTTGCGTGAGCTGGCAGGGTTGTGCTGTGTTATCACTGATGCAATTACCCTTACACGGGCATCTCCCCAACACACTCAGTCCGAGGATGAAAGGCATGTCAGCTTTCAAATGTTCTACCTTGTAAAATTAAAGTTATTACAAAATGTAATCACCCTCCATCTAGTCTGTGTCTACTGGATATATTTACGCTCCCAAGAGGGGTTAAAACAACATTTTTAGCAGCTGCCTCAAAACGCAAATCGAATCTTTGTGAGATGCTACGCCGATTTGCATAGTATTAAGCATGATCCTTCCCCTCCACTGCAGGTTTGCTTCACAGTTTTGCTCCCGTGTGAAGGTTGCCACTGGCTGCACGTGTGACACCGTCCCCCGTGGCTGCCAACGCCGGCAGCGGCGACGGCGGTGCCACGTTAATGAGTCCCAGGGAGACGTGGTGGAGCTGGAGCTGCAGGCTCAGCTTTAGCAGAGAGGGAAAGCATAAAAAACGCTCCTGGCAACTTTTGGATCTGCTAGAATTGAGTCAGTTGGAGAGTGTTTACGCGATGTTAACGTTGAACCCGGTAACTCCTGGCCCCGACACGTTGGGTTTTTATTTAATCAGTCCTGCTGCGTGCAGAGTCTGACAAGGCAATGCAGTGGGCCAGGCTTTGGGCATTTGCTAAGTAGGGCACTGGGTGCTTTGTCTGCCTCCTTCTCCCCCTCCCTCCCACCCCTTTGCCATGAAATTCTGCAGTATTTGCCCATCAGACTCAGATGGGTCTGAATAACACCAGGCACAGCCCTCGGATGTCAGGTGGCAGCTCCGAGGGGGCTGTCGGACAGAGCACTCACCCTCAGGAGGAGAGGCTTTGGCAAGGGCATGTGACAGCAAAGGGTTCCAGCTACAAGCCGGGAGCAGTTTTTCCTCCTGCTAGGAAACTAAGAGCACTGAAGGGAGAACACGAAGGGCTGACAGGCTGCACACAGACTGCTGACAATTCACCAACACGGGGGTGAAATGAAGGCCAGAGCAGAGGGTGCCCTGACACTGCTTGTGGGGCTGCCACAGCCCAGGTGCGAGGTCACACTCCTGGAACAAGCAAAAGCTTCATGTTAAGTGGGAACAAGAGGAGCTGTTGTGCATATTAAAAGCTGAATTCTAGTCTTATACAAATTTGGATTTGGAGGCAAAATCCAAAATAATTCCCTGGCAGACAGACCATGGTGCTACTCCAGTCTATGGAGCGTTTCTATTACTGTAGCTAGTTTTCCTGCTGTAATCAGAGCAGAGGTCCCAGCTGTGATGTAGGTCCCAATTTGCTGGCACGAAAGGTCACCAGCAATTGAAGACTCGCTCTCCTGAGCACAAATCTGGCCCCACACAATGGGCTACCCACCCATCAGGCCCCCTCTCACACCCTGATACCCTTCTACAGGAGCCCTGTGCTTCAGCTGAAATGTCTGTCGATAGTATTTACCTCCCTTACAAAGCTGTTGGGAAGCTTAATTTACATTTATACTGCAAAATGCTTCAGGACTGTCAGATCCAGGCACTGCAGAAAGCACCATGTTCCTATCACAGATAGGATGGCTTCACTTTGGCAAGCAGTGCTGCTGCAGCTGAACATTGACTGGTACAGTTTTGTTGCAAGCACCAAAAATGATAAACATAGTTTATGTGCACCTATTACAGGACTATACACTCAATTTTTCTTTGCTTCTTGCAGGCTGCTGCCCCATCCCTTGTACATCTGCAAGTACTTTTATGATAAGGCTTCATAAATGAAATGATGGCTTTCAGCCCCTGCACTCCCTGGCATGAAGCCTCAAGCCTGGTGAATGATGTGTAGCTGAGCCTTCTGCTGCCTGTAACTCCTGAGACTGTAACAGCAACAAGAGGCAAAAGCTGCTTAACGGAGACTGGACAGTCACAAAATTGATTCAGAGTTCAAAAATTGTCTAGTTCACCCCCTCCAATGCTGCAGAGGATGGTGTCTGACAGTGAAAAGCACCTCTAGATGCCATTTAAGTGTCCACTATAAACCTCCATGGTAATAACCCCTCAGAGCACAGAAATGGAGACTTCACATAGATTTCTCTTTACTTTTCCATGAAGTTTCCTCTAGCAAAGAGGAGCACTTTTTGGCAGGAGTCCCTTCTATGCCATCACATAACAATTTACCTGATAAAAGCAAGTACTAGCAGAGGCCCAAACCTGGAATCTCTGCAAAGTCTGACATGTTACCACTTCAAACAAAAAGCCAACTTGAAAATACAGAGATGGATTCTGGTGAATCATCCATCTGTACACAGCACTGACGTGTAAAGTCAAACTTTTTTTCGTGCTGGAGCTTTTTATCATCTTTTTTCCTATCAGTCTTTTGAGGGGAAAGAAATGAGGAGCTGAGAGAGAGAAGTGTGATTCATTTTTACTAGAGTGAAGCAATAAAGCTCTTGTAAAGTGTGGTCACCCCTGTGCTCCATTCAATAATAGCAATAACATCTAACCTGCTGCTACTGCTGCCGTGCTCTCACCCTTCACATGCTAAGCTGCTTATTTCTAATCACAGGCTCCTATCACATTTATAAGGCCATGGAAATTGTATTATTTCTTTTCTCTCCCTTTTATTTTTTTTATTTTTTTGATCATTTGCTATGATGAAGTGAAAAGCATCCAGTGAGTCACTGATAGATCATCATCTCTTCCATATGCACTAGGAAGCTGCCACTGGGAGATGTACCCCTGCAGGAACAGCAGTCTGTCAGTTCTGCTCTGGAAAGCCTATTGCACGATTCTCTTTTTCCTCCCAGCTTCTCATTTGCAGTACAGAAAAAAGGAAGCATTATAACAGCACAATCCCTAGATAAGTCAGCAATAACGTTGCTTCAGTGCTGCAAGTTCCATACAGAGGTGATAAATAACTGCAGAAGGCCACTGCACCAGGCTCCATCCTGCCTTCCCTGCACCTGAGTCCTTGACCTGACCCAGCTGCCAAAGAAAAGTCAAATAAGTCAAGGGATCTGACCATAGGCTTGCTGCAGGGCAGCCCTTTTCAGCAGAGATCCCTGGGAGAGGGTTAAGTCTCTCTCCACCACAACCAGGCTCCCACAGACCACTTTCACCACAGGGTTTAGCCATGTCTCACCCTGAAAGAGCTGACAGGGACAAGATGTGGGCTCAGAGTCTTTTAAAACACCTTATCTGCTCCACTAACACACACCACAACTGGAAACCGGCCCTAGCAAACCCAAATCACTCCAGATCTCCACCAGTAACTGGCTGTTCAACTCTGTTATTCTTGCAGGAAACCACTGACACAACCAAGTCCAATCTCAGCAGCATCGCTGAAACTGGGAAAAAGAACACTGAGAATCCACTGCTTGAAATTGGTTTAACCCTTTCTCTTTGCAATCCTCTACAGTATTCCAGGCAGAGACATCAGTTTATCAAAGGGTCTGAAGTATTTCTGTGACTCACACTGGTGTTTCCAAGGTGCTGTATTTCTCCTCTGGAAAATCCTTCTCTCAGTGTTGCTCAGGCTCGTACAGTTTGGTATCACACACTTTGTCAAAGTTGTTGTGCAGAAATATTAATCCTCCAGCTGATTCACTTTGAGTAAGTGCCTGGAGCACAGGCAGTGCTTATAAGAGGGAAAACGGAGTTTCATGTTTAGAAAGCAGTTGTTTTTCAAGCCATGGGGCATCAAACAACCATTTTCTATTTGTGGTTTCTAGGCCACTGCACTTTTGTTCTGATTCCTCATATGACTTTACAAACTTCTCTATTTTGCTTTTAAGCTCTCTAGAGACAAATATTTATAGTATGAAAAAAATCTCAGGATGGTGAAAATTTTCAATTACATCTTGTTTTATGAGTATTAAACAACAACGATAACACCATGGGATTTCTGGTAATAAATATTAACTTTTGTAAGTCAATTACCATGGTTTTTTATCAGTATCTACTTTGTTTCTGTTGAATTGGCCTGTTGGTTTACAAGCCTGAGAACTCAGTAATTTACATCCTTCTTTGGTAAAACCAGTGGACCCTCAAAGTAAAAACAACCCCATCTCTCCCGCAGCCATTCCTCATAGGATTTACCCTCCAGACTCTTCACCAGCTTCGTTGCCCTTCTCTGGACTCTCTCCAGCACCTCATTGAAGGTCAGGTTCCCCTTTCTTGAAGGAAGGGACTCAGAACTGGGCACATCACTCAAGGTGAGGCCCCACCAGTGCTGAGTACAGAGGGACAATCCCTGCCCTGGTCCTGCTGGCCACATTATTTCAGTTACAGGCCAGGTGCCACTGGCCTTCTTGGCCACCTGGGCACACCCTGGCTCATGCTCAGTCACTGCTGACCAGCCCCTGCAGGTCCTTTTCCAGCTTTCCAGCCACTCTGCCCCCAGTCTGTGGCACTGCAGGAGGTTGTTGTGACCCAGCACCTGGTCTTGTTGAACCTCATACCCCTGGTCTCAGCCCATCAGCCTGTCCAGATCCCTCTGCAGAGCCTCTTTACCCTCCAGCAGATGAACACTCTCACCCAACTTGGTGTCATCTGAGAATTTACTGAGGGCACACTTAATCCCCTCATCCAAATCATCAGTAAAGATATTAAACATGACTGGCCCCAGTTGGATTTATTTACATAATAAATGTAAATGGGCCTGGCCATCCAGCCAGTTCTTAATCCAGCAACAAGTGAACCTGTCCAAGCCATGGACCGCTGGCTTTTCCAGAAGAATGCCATGGGAGACTGTGCCAAAGTCTCCTATGACTGAATTAGGAGTTTAGGGAGACCATTAGGAGTTTGGAGTTAACTTCATGGGGTCCTTTGTGAAGACAAAACTGAGAAAGGATCTTTCTTGTTAGTTCATGTTTATATTGCAGTTCCTTCTTCTCTTTTTTTAATCTTAACTAATCAATTTCTTGTATAACTGATATTTATGCATTTTTCAAACAGCTCTAGTTCTGAGTATCCTTTTATCAATTCTACACAATGCTGAGGACATTTCCTCCCCACTGCCACCACCACCTGTCCCCTCCAATTAGTGTCAAATGCAGTGAAAATCTTTGTGATACTGAAACTGTATTGAGACACGTTTACATCTGCTTAGAAAGGCATATTTTCTTTCTGCAAGGAAAGCAGCCATTTCAAAATTTGGTTGTATTTGGAACTGGAATATAAAATCAAATCTTTTATTTACGCGCAGAATGAGAATTCTGATTAAATAATTTGTTACCGACTATAAATATTTCAAAAGCAACAAAACTTTATAAAACAACAATACTATTATTAAAGGTTCAAAGTATATACTGTATTATTTAAAATACAGATTGGGATAGAAATGCATGAAATCAAGAAAATGAAAAATTGATTGATATTTATTCTGGTTTTTCCTTATCAGATTTCTTGGCCAATGTCAACAAGTTCTAATTAATATTCAATCCTAATCCCCACCCTTCATGCTACACTTTTTCAGACAAAAAATGGTTCCACTTAAACTACTCCAACTAGCTTTAGTTTGGGTATCCTGTTACAAGGTCCTTGCATTCCCCGCTCTCCCTATTACAACCTATAAACCAGACAAGCTATACTTCATATCTTGCAGAAATATCATGACAACAAAAGGTTAAAATAAAAAAAGGAAGAAAATAATTAGATTCTAGTTATGACCAGTGTGAGTTCGATCCTGTTTCTTTGGACAACCATGAACTAATAATTATCTGAATATCTCCAGAGTTTTTTCTTTTTGTGAAGAGGAGCTGACATGACTCAATTGCTTCTGAATCTGCTTGATGAGATTTTTCTCATCAGTGGGTAGTTTCTTCAGTTCTAAAAGGCTCACTAACCATTGGGACAAGAATGCTTGTTTTTAATTTCATCTCCTCTGAAATGTTCTGAAATGGGTTTCAAAACAGTAATTAAGCTGCTACATAGATCTGAAAGCCAAAGCAAATTAAATACTTCCTTTGTCAGAACTAGCATAGAAGAGGTAGTTAAAATTCTGCTGAAATACTATATAAAACTCGTGTTTCATAGATTTACGATAAAATAGTCACTACAGAGTCTAAGCAACTTCATTCCTCTATAGTTTATATATAAACTAAAGCAGTTTATATAAAAGCAATTTCATTCACAGACAATTCTCTACAACATCTATCATGTTCAAGCACTTGAATGCACGTGTGACACATAAGTGGTACCTGTGGCACCTCTTAGTAACTTATTAACCCGCACACAATTTGTGTGAAATGTTAATGAAAAACTGATGAGAGGGTCTTCAGGTAAACTTTTTGGCTGCTTCCATATTAGGTTCAATTCCATTGATTAGGAATTAATCTTCAAGTTTTGAACTGGCAAATGATGGTGGTCCAAGGAATAGTCATCACAGTGTTTTCAGTTATAAGAAACGTCCCATATCTTAGTTTTCTAAGGAGGGAGAAATTCCACATATCCCACTCTGCATCACCCATTTTCCTAATCACAAATAACTTGCATAAGAAGCAGAGTGGCCATTAATATTTCATCCACTGCATATTGCTGCCTGGATTTTCAATCGACTTCTTAGCACCCAAAAATGCAGGTGAATGAATTCTTCTCTGTTGAGATTCATTCCTTCACTCAGAAATTAAAGCCATGTAATTAGAGAAAGTGTGAAAGCTTTTAAAAAATGGTTCATTGAAAAGCTACTCACCACCACAAGGAATTGTCTAATTAAATATTATCATGCACAGGACTAAGGAAATCAGTTCATGGCGGCCTACAAAGATACTTTCATCTTTGATAGCTATTCCTGCTGAGAAGGAAGGGACTGCCACTATCATGAATGTGACATGAGACACATAAATCTCCTTTTGAGAGCAGTGAGCATGGGGGAGTTCTGTTCTCACACACAAATTCCTACCCATATACCCCCAGATGATCTTTGCATTGTGTCCATATCCTGTCAATAGTTTCCTTCATCTGTAAACAATTAATTTAAGATCTTATTCTCAGTAATACATTTCTTAAGGGCCCTGCAAAGATCCAGTTACTCAGTAATGGGAAATCAAATCAACAGGCTACTTCAGAAATATTTGCAAACCATGCAAATTAATGTAATGTGAAATCTCTTGGTTTCCTTAGTGGTACCAGGGGACACACACATCCTATTGATGTTACTGAGGGCTTGGGTTTTTCTGCTTCTAAGAATCAGGACAAACACAGGAGTAACTTGGAGCCCAGAAACAGAACTGAAATTCTTTTCCTGCCTTTAAAATTTTCATGCATTGCTTAGATTTTTAAAACTCATGTTTCAGAAAGAAGTCTTTTAAGTACTTGCTACTCAATTTAAACTTCCTACTAAAGCTGGAAAAGCTTCTGTTTTGGAAAATGGAAGGATACAAAAACTACTTTATGGTTAATTTGTTTCTTTTTATTTCCTCCTCTTATTTGAGGTAGATGCTACCTATATGCAGAGCAAGAAATGGCCCACAGCTGGTTTACTAGAAGATACATCTATTCATAAGTGTGTATCAGAGTGGAAAATATTAAAATTTTCTGCCAGATACTATATATGTCACATATATATATGTCACCTGTTTTCCAGCCCACTTGTTCTTGCCTTCCAAACCTGAGCAAGACCTTTAACTATGACCAAGGTGGATGTATTCAGCAAACTTCTTTTCCACCACCAAAAACTACTTAGAGTTCTTGATAAGCATTTCAAAGTAGAGTGGAAAATGGAAAAATATCATCTGTATTAAAAGGAAAGTTAAATTTTGTAAAAAAATTTTAAAAACCTATTTAAACCCTATTAAAAACACGTGAGATGTTTAGATGTTGCCAATTAAGTCTCACTAAGCTCTCCCCACTCCTGCTGATGTCTACTCAAGCAACACTTGCTTTGTTTTGGTTATTAATTGAGTTTTTCTAAGCTTGGTCCCAATCAATAAGCTAAACTGCTTGTGAATTACAAAACATTTCAGTTCTGAACTCTTCCACTGATTTGTTCAACATGGCAGAAAATCCAAGAAGACAAGAACTAGGCTAAAGCAGTGCAGGAAGGAGAAGACACACAGACCACACAACTACACTCACACAGCAAAGCACTTAGTTTGCAAAGGATAAACAGAAAAAGAAAGAGAATACCTTGCTGAAAAGAGAATACTTCTGCAGCTGAATAATGCACCCCAAATCCCTAGGACTTCATCTCATTGTGGATCTCAGGAAATAAGATCAGACCGAAAACAAAAAAAAAAATAAGCTTTTGGGCTGCAACACAGCAGAGACTTGAATCCATGGAGGGGCTTGTAAAGGAGTACCTGGATCCATCAGCTGTCTTGGCCTTCCAGTGCAAACAGAGGCGTTGCTACGTGCGAGGCTTCGCTGTGCTGAACCTCAAACACAGGTTGCATCTTTCACATAAGGATCACCAGGCCTTCATCACCCAGAGATTCCAATTATCACCTGCTGTGCTGGTGCTCGGCACTGTGACAGGCAGAAATGACTGACCCCTCCACTCTGAAGTGATAGAAAATACTTTTTCTTGGTGCTGATGACTGCAAACCCGCTGTGCAAACTGCTGGAGTGCCCATATTATTCTTGCAGTAGCCAAGAAGTCAAATCTCAGCTGTTACATGAATCTCTGCCAAGTGCTTCCATTTTCTATAGCAATTCATGAATATGCAGTAGCCAAATCCTTTTCCCTTTGACATTATGAGGCAACAGCAAAGGAAGACAAGGTTTTGCTCTTATCATAAGACTCTTCACAGAAAAATAGAGCAAAACTAGAGATGTCCATAGATAGAGTTGGAAATTTTATGAAATTCCATTTCTATTACAATTCATTTACTACTAAAGGAAAAAGAAGGGAAAAATAAGTTCCACTTCTGTTGAAATGGAAATCAAAAAAATATTCTGCCGTGATGTGTGCAAAGACATCTAGAAAAAGAATGATCTTATGTTGAAGGCACTTGAAAACAGAAAACAGAATTAATTCCCTGCCCTGCAGAATAGTACATATATCATGCTGGGTCTGATTCAGAAACTTTTGAGAGGAGAAGGAACCTATACATCTAGCAGGAAAGAAGGTAGCTTTGGGCTTCACCATTCCTCTTCTCCATGCCCTGGTGCAAGTTCCTCTATTAGAGGAAATGAAAGCATTAAAATCTTGGAAAAATACACTACAAATGAAATCACAACTTTTTTTTCTGAGTAATTCTAAATAAATGATGAGATCATTCTCACTTGCTAATTGGTTTAAAAAAAATCTAATTACAATGGACTCTCACTAATTCACATAATGTTCAGGATAGCCATTACAAATTACTTGCTAATTTGCAAAATTCAGCAAGGAAACTCACAGGAAAAAAAGCATCAGAAAATGTGCTTCATTTAGACCATCAACTGTAATTTATGGGTTCTTCAATTATTTACAGTGTGATAATACCTCCTATGATACAAACCAATGTATCACATTGCATTTTGCAAGAATAATTAAATCTTAATTCTGAAAGAATTTTCTGCTAGAAAGACACTGTTAATAGGTAAAGTAAAAGGACTTTTCTATCTATCACAGAGTTTATGGATGACTATCATGTAGCACATCTTCAAATGGGAGCTGGAAGAGCAAATTCAGACCCCAGCACTGCAGCCAAAATCCAGGTGTGCTTATTCTGAAGAGAAGTCCTTGGCCTCCTTGTACAGCCTTGTCTTCCCTACTTGGACAAAGTAACTAAATGCCAGTGAAGGATATGAGAGTCAACAAAAAGGAATTTTAAGTCATAATACAAGGTTCAAAGATATCTCTTATGAAACATAGAGGATTTTTAATAAGTTTCTGTAAGTGGAATGTATTTGAAGATTCTCATTCTCCAAGACACAGCATGAAATCTGACTTGAACCTGGAAAATTTAATTATTGGGAAGTAAGAAAAGCCCAAGACTCCAGAGAGAGCTGTTAACTTATGAATCTACTCTGGCTGAGAGGCTGGTGGGAGTCTTTTTTCTCTTTTTTTAAACTGTACTCTTAGTACACACAAAAAAATCCCCAAGCACTTCTTGGAAAGACCCAGTGGAGACTGAAGTTGTTCATACTCATGTTGCTTAGAAACTTCATTCATCCTGAGAACTAATTATACAAGTATAGTTGAGACCATCAAGGCAAATTAAATCTCTGAAGGGTCATGGACATATTCCCTTTACAATACCCTCATAAAAACCTGCCAGAGCAAACTCAGTAAAAAGAAGCAGTTGTTTCATCTTCAGTTACAGAAATTTATATTTATTTCAGCTGTTCCACTGTTCTCACACACATTTCATTGGAGACATTTCCTTTACTGTTAACTCCTTGCACCTCTAATCACTTGTTTATCCAGACAGGACTGAACTCAGCATTTTGAAATACCAAAAGAAAACATTTCAATTTTTTCCCTCTTTTCGTCCAGCAAAATCTACTTCCAAATAACCCAGATCTTGCATTTTGCAAGAAAACCAATATTGGTAGCTGACATTTTACCAAAAAGGCTTCTGAAGTTATTTTTTTATTCACCTCCTCTACTAGCATCCTGAGGATGATGAAGATGGGAAAACCAGGCCCTTCTTGGCCACCACAGCAGTACAGTGATGGTACAATGACACAGACAGAAAATGTGACTCCAGTCTGCTGTTTCACAAGGGTCAGGGCACAAAAATAATCACTGTGCAAAACAGCAGAACTATATTTCCTTCTTTTTTTCAAGCCTTGTTTTGCATTGAGCAATGAGAGCTTGAGAAATGCCCACAGCAAATGGCTCACTAAGTGCATTTCACCAGTGAGCAACAGTGTGATGGCTCAGTAGGAAAAGGCTTAACTGAAAGTTATGGCATAGTAGAATTGTCATTTGCTTCCCTGGAGTAAGAACAGAGAATTTCAGATCTATAGTATTGGAATAAAAATAATAGACCAGACAGAAACACAGTTACAGCTGATTTACTGACAAAAGTGGTGCTATAACAAAGGGACTAGTTTTATCTTATTACTCCAATGCAGTCCAAGATACAGACAGTTATTCTGGAAGACGAGTGGTTAGCTTTTAATTTATATCAGTAAAATATTGCTTTAGTTCAATCTGAATATCAAACCTTTCATCTGAAAAGAAATACAAACAACTTGCAGCAAAACAACAACAGAAAACCCTCTGCAACTGCTTTGGTGCAAACGTGTCCAGGCACTAGTGCTGGAGGACTGTGCTGGACCAGAAAGACTCAGCAGCCCCCAGGGAAAACATGGAAATACAGAAGTAGTGGAGCATCAAGTCAAATGAATGAGTCTCCTGACCAACAAGAGCAGATCTGTCAAGTTAAATGCAGCTTCAGCACAGGCAAGAGCAATTCCTAAAGGTCATCACCGTATCCCCTGAACAAGTTTTCTCCCTCACCAACAACCCTACTTGGCTCATGGTGTTCACAGAGCCACGGGACAAGGAGTAACCCCACCCCTGATGACCACATCTGCTGGAGGGGGATTTTGGAGAGAGAAAATAAATCAAGATGGAGAGGAGTCAGCTGTGGTGCCTGGACCAGAGAACAAAACCCATGCAAAACTATGAGGAAAGTAGAGACTGTTCTCTTTCATTCACAGCCAGAGCATCTGATTTTGTAGCTTTGGCAACGGGGTTGGGGAGCAACACGAGACGCCGGCAGCCTGGCGTTAACGAGGGATGGCGGCACCTCTCGTGGAGGATGAGAGAGAGAGGGAGAGAAATGTTTATCTCCCTGCAGCTGGCTTTTCATTCTACTGCTCCTTCCTGATAAGGCTTATTCATTTCTACAGACTCCAGACAGCAGCTGAGACAAAAGCTGATAGTGGGTAATTGCAGCGACTGGCACACGGGGACAGCAGCCCCCTGGGTCACTCCAGAGGGCTGCACCCATACAGACACAGAGCAAAGGCACCTGCCCAGGAGTCCTCTACCTGCTTTCTCCTGGAAAAGTAGCCAGAGCTGAGAAATGGAATGGTAAAGGTCAGCAGAGGTTGATTAGATACCCATTTAAAGAAGAGAGGGCAAAGGGTTCCTCTCTAAGTATTTCTCACTCGATTTCCATCCCAATTTGTTTCAATATTGTCATTTTCTTTTGACGTAAATGCTTCATAAAAGATTAAATAACCTACATAAAGGCCAAATTAAGGGCAGACTGTGCACAGAAGCCTGGAACACTCATATAAAATAACTACACAGAATATTTCCTACAAGACATTTCTACCTACAAGTCCTGCTGCACTTTTGTCCTCAACCCATCACAACAACCATGGAAGCACCTACCTACCCATGTCTCATTGTTATGCCTGTGACAGACAAAGAAAACTATTCCTATCTTTATGAGCTAAAAGAGACAGACCAAACCTCAAATGCTAAAGGACTTGCACATCCACGTTTCTTTGCAAACCCAAAAGCAGAAAAGGGTCGAAGGTGTACACAAGCAGGTGGGCAGGAACCTTGTGTCTGGAAGTACAGCTCCCAACTCAGCACTGCATGGACATTCCCAGAACAAGGACAGAACCAGGCACTGCATCCAGGTAGCAGAGCAAGCACATCTATAGGGTTTCCACATGGGGACTGTGAAGGCTTTGCCCCCCAGTTTTTCTTTTTTTTTTGCTGTTTTGTTATTTGTGGCTTGGGGTCTTTTTCAGTTCCACATATCTACCCACCCCCATCCAAGGTTTTATGAAGTTGAGTGAAAACAATGCTTCCTTTCATTAAACTTTTTTTATTTTCAGGCACTTCACTGTTGCAAGTTTGCAGCACGTTTCTTACTCTTTTTTTCCTCCCATATAAATCTTTCAGAAACAGCAGAAGACTGTTGAGAGTGCGACAAATATTACTCTCTGGTCCTTTTGTTCTTTGCGGATTTCTTTTTTTTTATCACTTATTTCATTTTGCTGCAAACAGCACCTTTGTACCTTGGACAAATTCAATAGCCATGACTCAATCCAAACCCATACCGAGCTGTCTTCTGTTTCATCTTGCCCATTAAAATCAGCACCCGGTGTCTGATGAGTGGAGAGGGGTCTGATCCCAGCTGCAGGAGCTCTGCCCAGGCGGAGGGTGCGCCAGGGCCATGAAAGAGCCGCGGTGTCACGCGGGGCCCGCACTTTCTTTGTCACTCTTCCCACCTCTGGTCTCTGAGAAGCCTTTTTCAGTAATTATGCATCCCCTTTTAAGTTACCTTTCATCAGCTGGGAAGGATGACTCCTCCTGCCCGGTGCTCTCCCAGCCCGCTGCCCCCAGCGCCGCTCGTGTCACTGGCCCGGGTGACAGGAGTGATATTTGAGCACGGCCCAGGCCCTGTTCCCTGCATTAAATGGCAGCAGTGGGGTGGCAACAGGAGTGGGGAAAGAGCACTATGGTTTTTATTACCCAAAGCCATCATCCTTTCAACAGCAGTCAAAGGGGTACCCGGGGGCTCTCATTTCCATGGAGGTGATTATTTCTGCTGGATTCAGTCCGAGATCCTTTTTTCTGGTTTTTGGTTGGAGGTTTTCTTTCTTATTTGTCTTTCCTTTTCTTTTCTTTGGTGGTTTTTTTTGTTTGTTTGTTTGTTTGGGATTTTGTTGCTTTTTGATTGTTTTTTAATTATTATTTTTTAGTTGGTGGAGAGGTTTTTGGGAGGCAGGGGTCAAATACCCCAACTCAAACCATGCAGGTGCTGGAGAAGAGCCCACCCCCAGACCTGTGAAGGCTCTTGCAAAAAGAGTTATAGGAATTAATGCCACATACCCACATTCCCAGCAAATATCACCAGCTCTTTCCCAAAGCAGTTCTTCCCAGACACTCCTATATTGCAGTTTAGCATTTTTAACTCCATGGATACTAGCTGGTCTCACAGCACTTTTCCAAGTCTTCAAAACCTGAATCAGAATCAGGTAAATATTATTTCATTATACCCCCATCAATATTTCTGCTTAGGATGAAGAGATTTTCATTACCACCAAGGAGTATCAAATGAGTTTCAGTAGGATTTGGGCATTAACTCCTAATACTATTTTCAGTGGCCACATAAATGGTGCATTCAGCTTTTTACTGCAAGTAATCATTTAAAAAAAGACTTCTAACTTCTGACCCCCTCATATCACAGGCAGCTAGACACAAAAAGAGTATTATCTTCAATTTTCATCAGCCCATGGGGCACAGAGGCTGCTGTTCAGTTGTACAGTGTTTGGTCCTACAGTTGTCAATAACCTGATAATGGAGATGGTGGCAGCAGGGGAGAGGCCAGGACTGTTGGCAGCACACACTGTCAGCAGCACTGAAACTCTGACAGTTTACAACTTCCAACACCTTCAGTTTGGGCAGGAGAAAGGGAAAGCAGTGGCAGCCTGGCTGCTGAAATGGTGCACTGTGCCAAGCTGGTCCCTCTGAAATCACAGGTGACACAAGACACTCAACATCTCTCTGAGCCCCAGTTAAGCTCCAAATACATTTAGGGAAAACATTTTTAATGTTTATAGATATGCAGTATCAATTATTTCTGTTGTATGAATATTGTAACTTTGTGGTTTTACAATGATTATAGTAAAAACACAATAATAGTGGTAGACAACATTTAAAGAAGCTTTTTCAAGCACAGCATTAATGAAAGGATAAAGGAAGGGTAAAAAATGGATAAAAATATCAATGTATTCAAAAAGTCTCCTAATCAGTGAAATCTGTCAATAAAAAAAGAACCAAGAAACCCCCACAAAACACCCCTACTAGTGAGGATACTTTTTAGGTAAGCCTCATATATATTCAGATATAATAAGCATCTCTCTTGAATTATAAATAGTGCTTAGAAATCCAGAAAAGGATATGTCCTTTAGTGGCCTAGTAAGTTATTTTTCTGGTATCCTACCAATTACAGCAAACATTCCACAAAAGAGTAATCAAATGCTATTTCATCCTCTGATTATTATTCCTTCTAAATGTTAATGCATAAGATTTTACAGCAGACTATGGGTAAAGCTGGAGGGGTAAGATTTCTAGTTCTGCAAAGACTTTGAGTCCTTCAAAGAGGCATCAGAAAACATACAATTTACTCATCTAATTTCTAACTCTGTGTCCAAGAACTGCTGCAGCCTGTAAAGAAGAGAGAAACAAAAACAAAGGCAGAGCTAACAAGACACAAAATGAAACAAGCCAACAGGATATATTGGTAGGAAAGGGAAGGTCAAAGAAAGGCAGTCTGCTACTCAACAGGAAAGAATGGCTTGATAAATGATGTGGAGCAGACCAAAGCATTTACTCTCTCTTCTGCCTCAGTCCTCACGAAAAAGGTTAATTGTGATCAGATGGATAACAAAATTGATGCTGGCACAGAGAGATTAGCGTATGAACTATGACAAAAATCAGAAGAGACTGAAGAATACTTGGCCAAGTTAGAGGATTTTATATCCATTAGTCAGGAAAAAGCATAACCTAAGGCGTGCTGAGGGAACTAGTTCAGTTTTTGGAGCAGAAGTTGAGACAGGTGAGAACCCAGATTACCAGAAGATAAGCAAGAAAGGACCTCAGGGTTTATCCATCATTCAATATGCAGAGAAATACTGACATATAAAACCTGTAGGAAACCAGAAGATGACGTGAAGATGAGTAATAGCCGACCTGGATTTGCGAAGAACAAATACGTGAAGCGAATGTAATTTCATTTTTTCTGGCACTTCTTTATGTTCTCCTACTAGACAGTTCATAAGAAACCCTGGGAAATACAGCCTAGGTCGACTTCCTGTAGCTTGGTCAAGAAAACTGAGCAACATAGCACTGAACCAGGAGTGTGCCCTGAGAAGCTGTTCAACAGATCCCATTCAAGGCTTTTGTTGCAAATTGATGCCTTGGAGCAAGACGTGCTTCCCACCACAGATTCCTTGGCAGCGTTCAGGAACTCAGGAACACTTCATTAACTGGGAAATGTGCTTTCAAATTAATTGGCTGCTTGACTTCAGTTGTTTGGCTTCTCTCAAGACCTGCACTTATGACTTCATTTGTGAGTTTACTGGACATGCTGGGGAGGGTGGCAGGGAGATATCTCATCACGAGAGGCTCCAGTTCATGCAGGGAGATAGTGCTCATCTTCTTTTAAAAACATGCAGCATTTGACAATGACATTTTCAAACATGTGGTGTCACATGTGATGTCACCTGTTTGGATGTAGGTTTCCTCTGTGCAGTTATTATGGAATGCAGAGCTGGCAATGCAAGACAGAACAGTATCGCAGAAGTTTGCCATGCAGTCTCTCCAAAATAAATTCACCTGATACCATCCTGACATGATCCCAGGGGTTGTTGAGTACCCTCAATTCCTAAAAAATTCAGTATCAGCTCAGGACACTTGGGAGCCCCCAGACCTCAGGGTATGTGGTCACAAGACACGGTGAATGAGTTTTCCAGCTCACAACTGCACTAATACTTGGGGCAGGGTTGGTGCCTGCAAAGTGCATCATCCTGCTTGAATCAGAGTCTGCAAAAATGGGACAAAGCATGCCATGATTTGATGTGATTGCCTAATTTCTAAAATGTGTTCTCTTGATGACATATGCTCACAGCCAAGTTGCCATATGGAGTTGCCTCCCTGGAGGATGCAGACCTGCTCCAACATCACAACACCTTCCTCGTAAACATCCCATAAGGGAGGAGGAAGAGTTGCAAGTCTCCTCAAACTCCACTCTTAGAGATCTCTGCAGGCTGCCCTCAGACTTCCCCTGCAAACATTGGTCATAAGCCCTTTGGAATAATAATCTCCATTTATTTTTGTATTTAGGTATTTAGGATTACCAAAGATTTACAGACTTTCAAAAAAATCTCATCCTCTGGATACACTTTTCACAGTGGAAACTGCTCATCTCTGAGGGTAGGTTATTTCTGTTGTGCTTTTTTTCTTTTTTAATCCAAATTCTTAGATGAAATAGCATTTTCTTCATTAAGAAAATAAATTGAACACAGTTTAAAATAAATATGGAATATTTATACTTCTGTTTCTCTACAGTATAATTTAGCCATCCTCTAGACCCATTTTGGAAAGTTTTTCTATCAACTATGTAATATTTTACAGACCTTAATGTATTTTCTATTGTTATACTGGTGTTTAGTTGGGGGTTTTTTCACCTCAAAAGGAAAAGGATAACTCAGGATGCCATTTCATCACTTCACTGTGGTTTCTTTATGCTAAACACACTCAACTCCCTCAGGCTGTATTTATGAATTCTAGCCCTAACCATGTTCTTCCAGATTGATGCAGTTGCTCTTCTCGAACTTTTGAAGACCAATTTTATCTGTCCTTGATGTCTCAGACTCCTTTTCTTTTTCACAGGTTTTCACATAAAATGACTCAGAACACGGAACGAACAGAACTTCCAGGTTTCATTATAACACCTTTCAAAATACGACCAGGTTGCCTCCAAAACATTACTAGGGACAGAGAAACAACCACAGACTGTGAGGCAAATGAAGCTTTATGGCTGGTAGACTATAACAGTTACCAAGCAGTTTGAAAGCAAAAAGTATTTGCAATACATATTAAAGTAAATTCAAACCTGTCTCTAAATACTGATCTCTCTCATTTGTAGTAAGACATGCAGAAACCATTTCTATTTTATTACCTGGCAAGGATTTTCACATAATTAGATTAGGTTTTTTCTTGTATTCATACTTCCTGCTAATTGGTGGTGCTGGATATTCCTAAATGAATAGCATCAATTTTCTTTATATTTATCAGGACACGATCATATGTTTTATGCTGAGAACATTCCTTCTGCAAAATAAATGAAGTCCCAGGCACAGGTTAATGGAAGCTTCACTACTAACTTCAAAGGAACCAGAATTTTACCCACAGATCTAATGCAAAATCCTCAGAGGTTAATGAGAGTCTTTCCACTGACATCAGTGTGATTTGAACAAGGGTAAGAGAGTTGCTTTAATTCACTACTTTGGGCCCTGATGAAAACACTTAAGCATTTCTCTAAGTGTATGCTTCAGTGCTTTCCTAATTCGGTCCATATTTATCAAAGATAGGAAAGGGAACCAGATATTTTCTTTCAACCATCTTTACTTTTCTCTGTGGGATGAATATGAGAGTAGATTCTGGTCCCATTATATTTTTGGAAGGTTAGTTAGAAAGGCATCTGGGAACTTTCATTCACAAGTGCTTTAATCTTATAAGAAGATTCTCTCAACTCAGTTTTCTGGTTGCTACCACGCTAATTCCTGGAATGCATCATTATATATGCTAAAATAATAACTTATCCCTTGATTATTTCTTTTAGAAGGAATTCTTGCAGAAGTGTCAAGGCCATGTAAGAATTAGCATTAATTACCCTAAGGCATTTCAGTCCAACACTTGTTAAGCAGATCTATTAAAATCAATTATGAATTTTGAGTAAAACCTGTGAGATTTACCCACGACCAACTAAGTATAAAAGTTTTAAATTTCTCTTCCTCCCTTCCCACTCAGCACTAAATGAATACAGTGTTTTCAAGATTCAAGTAGGACAGCACTGGCTAGAAAACAGTATCATCCTTAATGACTAACATGCAACAAATAGATCTGAACCCCAAAATGTTTTCCTATGAAAATTACATTTGGGATTTTGTTATAGCCATGCAAGAGAAATTGCCATCCCATTGCTTATTTGTAAGACAGTAACTGTAAGACAGTAACAAAAGTTCTATTCATGAGTGGGAAATCTGCATCATCGGGTATTTACAGGCATAAGTCCACGTTGTTATCATATACATACAATACACAGTATAGATACACATATAAAAGGTAAAAGGCCATTATCCAGTTTTCACAAAGGTGAATCAAGGCATAATGAGAGAGATCAAATGACTCTCTGTACTTTGCACAGGAAGACCTCAGCTGAAGGAGAATGCAAATCTTCAAACTCAGTCCTAAATTCTCTTAATCAGAGCATTGTCCGTTTTCAACCATTTTGTTCCCAAAAGCTTGCAAAAATAAGCCTGACTAGTAGCTGTAAAAAAACCCAAAATATTTGAAATACTGCTGAAGGAGCAGAGCCAAGCCATGGAACCTGCAGCGAGTGGTGCTGCTCACCCTCCAGGGCAGCAGCAGCAGCAGCGTTTGCTCCAAAGGTAGGCTCAGGCTCTTCCTACAATTTCTATGCATTCCTAAGTCCCCTGCATTCCAGCTGTCCTTCACAACTGGATCATCCATAGAGGTGGTTGAACACACAAGTTGGGAGCTTTGCAAAGGCACTGTGGCACACAGTGGTTATGCTCCCCTCAATCTCAGGCAGCAAGGGCACAGGGAGGAACTCAGCAGCACCCGGAGATGCAGCTTCTGTGACTGAAAAGCTTCCCTGCAGCCAGGTGATGTTGTTCTGTCCCAGTGCAAGGAGAAAACTCCCAGCTCCAGCTGAGTTCAGAGACCAACAGAGACAGTGCCCTTCCCAAGGCAGCAAGGCCCTGTTTCTGCCCTGCCACTCAACCCCCTCCCACACACCATCTGCCAGAGTAACTGAATCCTGAGACAATATTTTTCTGCTGATGATGCAGCAGGGTTATTACTGCAATTGTGCTTTTAATTTCCAGCAGCAAAAGGACTTACATGGCTGCAGTGACAATCTCTATATAGAGCAATTTTGAAGCATATGTGACTACTGAAGGTAGGACTAGAGCAAAGAAGTGCCTTTAAGGTGAAAAACAATGCAAAAATTTTACTGTAAGCATCATCATCTCTCTGGTTCTGCCACCCAGGGGCACTAGCTGCCATTGGAGGAATGTCACTGCTAGAGAAGATAAGAGATTCCATCCCAGGCAACAATAATGTTGTCTGAAAACTCAGCTCTGAATTTCAAGGAGAGTTGTGATGGCCAGTCTCCTTCTTACAGGGTCAGGTCTCATCGTGTGCACTGAGACACAGACCTTTGCTGGGAGTTCTAGACATGTCTGAACCACAGAGGCAGAAATGCAGGTCACAGCCAGCAACTGCACCACACAGCAAGGCCAAAGAATCGACTGCCCCCTGCACATCTTGGGAGTCACTTGGGTTACATTGCATTAGTCACGCTCCCGAGTATAAGTTGTTTTTGTTTTAATTTAGAAAAACTATCACACTTATTCCGTTGAGAAGGAGAGGGAAGCATTTCTGCCCTACTCCAACCTTATATAGTGATAGGCAAAAAACATCACCATATGTCTGGGGGAGGCAGTTGGTAGCACGTGGGCTGGGCTGAGTGAGTATTTTACTGGATTTGTGAAGTCCTTGGGACACCAGGCTCTCTGGGCCCCATCCAGTAAGAAATAATTGGGGAAGAACCCAAGTGGAACTCAAAACTAAATTTTTTTGGAGCTTTGATGGCACAGAAGTGACATTTGGAAATTTTTACTCATTTTTCTAGGTCCAGGTCTTTCCAGGGATCTGTGCAATGCTCCGAAGGACTTGAAGACAAACAGTTCAAAATGCTGGAACACGACAACCCAGTTTCTAAATATAATGCCCATTTTGATAAATGTAGCAACATTTGGAAGTGAGAGATGGTCACAGAATTATTTTCCAGAGGCTGGAGAAAATGTAAACTGTGGAATAGTGGTGTTTATCTCTGTATAGTATTTTGTACTTATTGGCCTCTAGCTAGAAACTAGATACTTTTCAGTACCTGGGGCCTCAGCCCTGCCTAAATGAATCCCTAGATAAGTCAGCCCAGGGCTCACTGTGGGTGGCCACTGCATCAGCCCCTTTGGTGGCACCTGAAGAGCCACAGGCACCGGGTGAGCTGCCACTGCATTCACTGCTGCTGGTGGTTCCCCAGCAAACCAAGCTGGGCAGTCCAGATGTAGGAAATCAGATGCTGGGAACTCCACACGTTGGCAGAGAAGACCTGCTAAGGATGCCAACAAACATTTCCATTTTGAACCACTGGGATTTTGTGCTTTGTAAGCACAGATTTCGCATATGGGGAATCATATTCTTCTGTTCAAAGTTATTTTTCAATAATTAATGATTAAAGCTGAATTCTCCATGTATAACGAAATGGAAGTGTCATTTAAGCAGATGGCTAATTGTTTTACAGTGTCACCAGCCAGCTCTTCTTGGTGCCCATTGCATCCTGATTTTGGGTATATTTTCTGGTCAGTCCATTTATTTATTTTGCTGATAATAGAGCTCTGCAAAGATTTACATAATAGCATGAATGTTTGCTGGTAACATAAGCCCTGTGTTTCACTGCAATACCTCAAGCAATTTGCTGACAGTATTTTTCTGCAAAATTAGATATGGAATTTGGAGCAAAAAGCTGCTGCCTTGACAGACACAAATTCCCTTGTTACTGAACAAAGGGTTCCTCTTTTTCTCATGGCAATAATGAACCAAGAATCTTTAAGGGAGGGAAATAACATTGGAAGATTAATGATGATGAACCGATCTGGAAAAACTCCAGCAGAATTGAAGCTTCCTTCCCCTCCGCCCCCCCAGCCCCTTCCAGTGTTATTAATGCAAAACAAAATGAAAAAACATCTACAGAAAACGGCTGAGAACTCCCCCAGGAAGACCTGAAACAATGAGACAGAAACAAAGGATGTGAGGATGCAGAACTCCGAGTGGGAGGAAAATACCCAGGTGGATTTCAAGGCTGGGAATGATCTCCAGACAGCCGGGGAGAACGTTTCAAGCAGCCGAGGCAGAGACCTCAGCTGGGAGAGCTCAGCATGCCACAAAGTGCCTGTGCTTCCTTTTACAAGAGCCAGAGAATCCATGCAAAGGTGGTGAAGCAAGATGGAGACATGAGAGCCCAGCTCAGCTCCCTGGAGTATCAGAGCTGCTACTTACAAAAAGGAAAATGGTAGCTTAAAAAAAACCCACCAAACCAACTTGGGCAACACTTGCCTTTTGAAGCTGAAATGTGCCACCACAGTTCTTGATTTAAATTCACTGTAAAGACACACAAAGGTGATTTTATTTTTTTTTCACTGGGCACAAAGTTACCTGTATGCACTTTAACCTTTACTTTTATAGAAATACATGCACATGTGGCAATTACATTTCTGTGAGAGTGATGCTACTGCACCAAAATCTGAAAAGGAGGGATGGCAGAACAGAGCCAGGGCTGTGGAGATGAATGACAGACCTATGCCTTGTCCCTGTGCACATTTGACAGGAAAAAAGTTACCATGACAAGAATCACTACAAGAGAAACCATAACACAACTTTCTTCTATCCCCCCCACAGCATACTCTTTCCTGTGATTTGCAGTTTCCTTTTTGCTCTTTATCCCCCTCATCTTTCCCAAAGCCTCGTGATCCCTGTGTCTCCCTCTCAGCAAAGCCAGCTCCTCTCGACAGATCCTCCAACTGCATCATGCAGTTTCCCCATGAATTGTTACTTATCATCTGTGGAAACTAATTTGGGGCCCATTTTCCTCCTCAGAGATGCTTTTTAACAGAAATCAGAGCTATCTCATATCTTCAGGATAGAACACAGGCTGAACTGTTCAAGCCAGAATTTAATGTTATTTCAAAGCAAGTGTGTTCTGTTTGGATAATTTTCTCCCCTCAGGAAAATATTTCAAAATAGTTAAATTCGTGAAGAAATCCCCACAACTTGGGCTTCAATAAAACAGAGCTTTTCCAGTCAGCTCTACTGCCAAGACTATACTTATTCCAATCACATGCTCCTAACAATAAAGCAATTGAGCCTGCTAGATACTTTTCTTATTCCACATGGAATCTCAGATCAGACCTTACCGTTGCTCTCTGACCTCCAAAGATCCTCTCCTTACACCTGTAAAATCCTCAGGTAATGGGGAAACAGAAATTACAGGGTCAGACAGGTTTGGATACAGACACAAATTCACTCCAGGTGCTTGTCCACCAGTGCCCACTGATGGTGGTGTCTGAAGGAGTTACATCCTGATACTGGGGGAGGCTACTGCATCACCTGATTACACTCTTGCTATTTTTGGTTTCACCATGGTCATTCATTTATGCTGTGACTTCAGTAAGTGTACTCGCAAGGAGATATTAAAAATATCTGAAGCACATGATAATGGAACAGTTTCTATTACCAGAGATTTTCTTCTGAACATATGTTATGAATTGCGAGTATTTATTGCACTGGCTGTAAAATGCATTAGCTAAAAAGAACAAATAGACCAATTATTAAACAAAATTTTCATTGCAGAATCCCCTGCTATGCTATTAATGCCAAAATGTTCTGCACAATTCCAAGAAGATCCTTCTACCCACAGAGCTAATACTCTAATACTCTTATTTACCTACTTATCACTGTTCCTCAAGGTCATGGATATTTAAACAAGATTACGTAATTACAGGGGTATATTCCCTTTTATTAATTGTGGCCAGACAGGTATTACAGATACCAAGATACATAGCCAATTTGCCAAAATTTAATTGAACACTTGCTATCTAATCATGCAACTGTTGTGGAGTAAGACATTAAATAATAAAGAAAATTTTGTTGACCTCACAATTGAAAGCAAAAGCTACTAAAACATGAAAAATGCAAGATAAAACAACAAATTAATGCTACAGAGGATTGCACAAACCTATTACGTAGATGTGTGTAGAATTCAGAAAAACACCCCAGCCAATTGCTTGCTAGAAAATCATGAGAAAACCAAGAGAGTGAGGTAAATGAGGACCTGTCCCAAGCATGCAGAAAATCTGAAAATCAGAAAGGAGAGGGCAATTTTCTGTGCCTGTCTTTCTTTGCCATTCCTCATTCAGAGCCCCACTTCCTTCTGCACTCTTCAGGGGATCAGGGAAATGAAAACAAAACATGCAGTAGCACAGATACCACAAGATACAGCAACTCATCTGGTCTGGTTATCAGAGAAGTCTCAAAACAGTAGCAGAGAAAGATTAAGATGGGGAGAAGCTTGGCATAAACCACAGCTAATTAGAAACATGGCAGGGAGAGCTAATCATACATAATTAACACATGGAAATTCATAGTGCTGGAGTGGGATGAGCCAGGAGTCACCATCCTCCTGCTCCTCAGTTTACACCAACCACAGCGGGCGGGCACAATCCTACTACAGTCACTTTCTCTGCAGGAGAGAACTGCAAAAAGCCAAGCTGAATCAGATCTTGCAAGAGACTTTAAAACAAGTAACTAGAAGCCTTCTGGCATGCAGGCTGAAAGGTTAAAATACAACAAAATAGTTTAAAAAAGGAAACAAAACAAAACACGAAAACAACCAACTGAACAAAACCCCCAAACAAACCAAGGACATTGGGCAGCAAAGACAGAGATGGGAGAGCCACTCAGTCCCTCCTCCTGCCTGGCCCAGAGGCCAAGGAGGAACGGGGATCACTGCATTTCTTCACCCAACACACCACTGGGCTCCAGATGGGGCCACGTTCCCACTGACCTGCCCCACACTGGGCTGAATTGGAGTAAGTTCCACTGTTCTCTGGAAAGTGAGAAACACTTTGAATTCAAGGGCATTTATACTCAGACAAATACAAAATAAACAGTGTGGTTGCTTGCAAGAGCATTTTGCTCAGTTCATTTACCTGGGAGTCCTTCCCAGCCTTCAACTCCCAGCTTTGACATCCTACAGGAAAGACAAGAAACTTGAACCTCTGCATAGCTGAAGTTTTCTCTCTACACAAAATTATGGGGCTTCTTTCATTATTTATTTAATGCAGATATGAGCCTGCCAAGTGTCAGGAGACAAATTGAACATGACAGACCCTCCTCCAGACAGCAATTAATAGCTTTTCATACCTCTACTGGTAAAAGAGGTGCTGGTTACTGACCACTCACATCTCAGTGCAGTTCACACATGACTTGTACCTCACAGACTGCATAACGTAAGAATAAAAGTGTCTCGAGTCTCTTACATAAAAAAGAGCTTCTAACCTGCCCCTGGCTAAAGGCAGGGCAATAGCCATTTCAAATTCTCTGTTATGAGCCACCTTTAATTTGAGTCCTTCAGCAAATTTTCTTTAGTCACATCCACTATGAAATGCATGGTGTGTTCCTGAGAGTCTTTCAGCTCAGCTGTGCTGGCTCCTACTGCATCAAAAAATAGAACCTGAAGTAACAGAACCCAGAAAGATATAAACCTCCTTTATTGTGTCTACTTGACTATATTAGCAGATGGCCATTCCTGAGACTATAATATGCATAACAAATATTCTCTTTACAAGGGGGAGGAGTGCCTTTCAAGATCCATAGCATAATAATAAATAGCTTCAGTGTACCACCAACACCTTTGAGGGGAACATTGTGTCTGAGAGCTTTGAAGTGCCCCATTCCCGGTGCTCCCCTCTCCTACCTCAGCCCACAGCCCCGGGAGGCTCAGCTCTATCCTGGAGCATCACTGACGTGGCCACAGAAACCAGCTCTCCCCTGCAGGAGGAGACACGTGGCCCTCTGCCTGTGCAGGCTGAGCATCCCCACCTTGTATGGGCGTGCACTGCCCCTGCCACGGTGACCTGGCAGCTGGGCCACCAGTGGCAGGGAGGGGACACCTCTGGGACACAAGCTGAGTGTTTGCTTTCAGCCACTGTTCTGTTTGTCACCAGCTCTCGCTGCTGCTGTGCAGCACATGCCCCCTGAGGAAAAAGGGGCAGTTGCTTGTGCAGGGAAGCGTGTTCCAAATCAGACACAAAATAAGTGTTTGCAAAAATAGCACAGGCTTCACCTAGCTCACATCAGGCAGAGGCAGGGGCCTCCCAGAACAGGCTTTGGTTTTGATGCCCACAGCATCACATCTCTGGGTAGTGCTGGCAGCAGGTACAAGTTTGAAGACATTTTAAGGAATGAGAAGCTCTGTTTGCAAAGGCCAGGGCAGGGCTGGGCACCGTGAGCAGCTCCAGAGGGGACAGGGAGAGCGGGGAGAGCAGCACAGTTTGGAAATAACTCACATTCCTTAAAAAATGCTTAGTGTGAGATAAGAGTAAATTGGGTTCCTTTTCTCCAGCTTAGTACAAAACACCACTGAAACACGTGTGTTTCATCTACAGTAGCGACACCATCATTTTGGCTATCAGAAATAAATTAATATAGAGATAACCATTACTGCAAGTAGTAGCTGTAATTTGAAGTTAACTCATTAATTCTACCCTAAAAATCATGTTCCTTCCTTTGGCTACAACTCCCACAGTCCATCCCATTTCCATCAGCTGCAGAAAGAGCATGCAAAGGGACTGTGAGGAGTGAGGAAGGGCAGGAAAAAAGAACTGGGAAAAAAAAAAAATTTAAAAATGCCCAAGCTGAAAGTCCTTTGGGGAATTTCAGTTTTTTACTGAAGTATTCTTGAAGTTAGAATCATAGAATATCTCAAGTTGGAAAGGAACCATAAGGATCATCATGTCCAGCTCCTTGCTTCTCACAGGACCACCTGGAACTAAACCACATGACTAAGGGCATCATCCAGATGCTCCTTGAACTCTGACAGGCTCCAACTGTCTAGGAGCTTTGATTTTTTAAAATTTTATTTATGTATTTATTTAAATCAAAACAGCAGTGTTTTTTTCAGGGTGGGGGTGAAGAAGGAAAAAAAAAAACCTTTCTGGAAACTCAGCAAACCCATTTCTGAGGAAAAGTTACAGTAATCATATATATATGATCCTGCAGATACCAAGAGAGCCAAGGCCAGACCTCCTCAATCTCTCAAGGAAGACAATCCACCAGTAAGCTTTTCTCTACAAGGTTCTTCAGCACCAAGTACATTTTACTATCAAAACCATAAATACCAGCTTTGATGGATTATTTCAAATAGATATTAATGCCCACATATCTCTCTGTTTATTGGCACTTTGCAAGAGCAGAGTTTCTTCATCCAGATGAGTAAGCCCTCAGGGCTATTATATTGTGAACTGACCTTTGGGTACCATGAGAAATGTTCCTGTCATTCTTTTCAGGGGTGTTTGTTTTATCCAGGGAGGGAGAAAAATCCATTCTGAAGCAATAAGCTCTTTTCACAATATAAATGTATTTTGATGAATGGAATTTTCATTACAAATGTGTCTGACCTTTAGTAAATAGACCTACTCCTTTAAAAGCCTGCTCTGATATCTATTAAAGACAAGGGAAAGGCTTGCAGAGATTTCAGCTGTAGTTTGATTTCATCAGACACACACACAAAAATTAGATAACATTGGCTTTCAGCTTGCTATTTAAGACATTTTCATTAAATTTTAATATCTTCTTAAACTTTAATATTTTACAATCAGTAGAATTCACTGTCTCTAAAAAATAAAATGCCAATAAAGCCCATGGCAGGCAGACAGTTTTCCAGATTAATTTCGTTCTTACCTTTTTCACAAGATTTTATTAAACTGTATTCCTCTCTTTTTGCTAGCTATTTCCAGGGTAAAGGGGGCAAAAGAGAGCAGACATACAAATCAGTTCCTGTAACTCTTGCCAAGCTACAGATCCAAAATTTCTGCAGAAGTAACTTTCTTTTTCGTCTGAGGTGTTTGCATGCAAAATGGATTTATGCATAATGGATTTATGCATGCAAATGCACTGGGCAGCTGTCAGTCAGCGGGAAGGGAATGAGAGCTTTTGCAAAGACACTTGTAATTGTCAGATTTGGCAAATGAGGAAAGTGGAGCATCATCAAGTCCCCAATTATCTATGATAGTGAGGTACGTTGACGCCTGATTTTTATTCAGCTTGCATCCTCAGGTTCTGTCCCCTTAGCTGGAATTAAATGCATGCATTGATGAAACACTGAACCCCTAAGTGCTTAAGCTCAATAAGCAGATATCCTCAATTGATGTGCCAATTTTCTGGACAAATTCTTTGTCACTACTAAAGTACCATTAACTGACTCGTTTTGCTCCCTTCCAAAGCACAGATTTGGCGAATGAGTAATTCTAACACTTTATGGCATTCACAGATTTTGTTCAAAACATTGACAGCTTTCACATAGTCATTCCCACTGAATTGCAATGTATTGCTCTTTAAACAGCATTTCCTTACCACGAAGAAATATTCACAAAGATGTGTTACCTACATAAATATTTAAGTTGGTATTTTACATCTCCATCCCTGTATGAACCAGCAGAAGAATGTCGGTCATAAATTACAGCTGTAAGTAGAACTAAAGGTACCTGAAATCCTGGATCAAGCTGCTATTGCTGACAATCAGCCTCTATTTATAAGGGTGCAAGGTGCTGGCATCATTTTTTCCTTATAATCCCAAAACAGCAGAAGTAAACAAGTAGCTAATATGCATTTTATGTAGGGATAACAAACCACAGATGGCAGAAAGCTTCTGATGAGGTTTTTTACCTTCATTAGACGTGTCAACTTGCTACATTTTTTCAGTAGGACTGATAGCAGTTTTTAAAAATCTCCATTAGGAAATATTTGTTTCATCCTGGGTGAGTCAGTAATTTCAAGTGGGATGGTGAAGTCTGAGCAACCAACTCTGCAATAACAGACAGGCTTGAACACCAGAGGGGGGCAAGGCACGGACTTGGACTGGGGTGTCTGAGCCTCACAGCTGCATTTTCCTGCTTGGTGATGTCTCACCCTTCTTCCACTGCTCTCTAGTGCTCTCCAGTGCTCCCAGAAAGGCCTCAAACAGTCTGATTGAAGAAGAATATTGGGAGAGGGAGCGGGGTGGAAATCACAAGGAGTTTTTGGGACAGGAAAACCCTTCCCTACTCAGCTTCATATTAAACTCTTAAAATTAAGCACTGCATCCAATAAGCTGTACCATAGATGGTAATAACGATGCTATTTCAGACCAAATTATTCTGCCAACTATCCTGGAGCAGATTCAAATCAATTCCACTCAACTAAACTGGAACTGTTGCAGACCCATGCAAGGAGGGTTTCAGGGACCACATGGGTACCTGCAGACCACGTGCCAAGCACACCAGACCCAAGGCTTGGGATTCAGCAGGTGGGGGATCATGGCAGAGCAGCCCTTGGATTAACACGTGCTCTTCCAGCCCTACTGCCTCCCTGGGGCAATCAGGGTACAATATTTTTTAAAAAATAAACAATAAAAAAGCAGTAAAACAAAAAAACCCCTCATTTACCTTGCCAACTGTCAAAACTGCCTCTTTAGCTCTACACAATCACTTTTATTTCACACTGTGGCTGCAAACTACCCTCCATTCAAGAGGAGGAGACCTTGCCAGACCTCCTCTACCTCTGATTTCACGAGTCTCCAGATGGGACTTACAGGGAATAGGACTGCAGGGGAGCTGGATTGCAAAATTAGCTCATCTGAGGAGCAACAGCCTATTTATTATTGACACCCAAGAAAAGCATTTCATCTTGGAGACTGTAAGACTCTCTTTGTACAAACTGATCAACTCACCCCCTCAGCACCCAAAGGGAGAGGAAAAATACCCCAACTCTCTTGCCAGAGCCTGAGCTGCACTGGTACAAAAGCCATTAGGAAATTCTCCTAACCTTTAAAACTTTATATCTGTCTTCAACAATATTTTTTCCTTTTGAGTATTTTCTCACTTGCCTGTTCCAGTCAGGCACCCACATGGAATGGTAATAAGGGAACACAGAGAGGAGAGTGCAGAGCAGGGGTAAGCCTGTCCCAGCCTGGAAGGAGAGAAATGAACCCTGTAAGATGGAGTCAAGCTGGATGTCACAGACACAACTTCCCTCATAACTTGTTTTTCCCAGACTGTGATTTGTCACAAGGTGAGAAACTCTCACCCCAAACCTCCTCCTCAATCATGAAAAGCAAGAGAAGGTACCAGAGGCTCCCTGTGCTGGGGGATATAATGCAGATATTCCTTTGTCAAACAGAGACTTGTGTTCTGTGCAGACTGAAGTGCAGTGTATCATGGAAACAGCTTGGATATTTTTAGATGTGAAAATGCATCAATACAGCAAAGTGGGACACAGAAAAGAAAACTAAGCCAGTGTCCAGCAGCATTGCATTTTGAATGCACTAATTAAGAAATTGTATTAACTGAAGTGCCATTAGCTCTGCTCTAGCTGGCATTTTCAGATGTATTCCTGACAAGGCCCATCCTCTCTACAATGGCTTGGTGGTTTCACTGTGCATCAGGCAGCTGTCTCAGGAAAGGCAGCCTGGCTTAGCACAAATAAAAGCAAAACTCTGAAACAATATTGCCTATAAAAGTTGATTTTACTCCAGAGTAAAATCTAAGCTGCTCGAGTGCCAAACCAGACCAGGGTCACCCTCAAAATGGCAAAGCAAAGGACAGGCATCAACCAGCAAAATATTTCTATTTTTAAAGTGTACTTTTAAAGTCTAGAGGAGAAAAGCAGTTAATGGTAAAGTCCGTATTTACTGCACTGATTTTAACTAAACTTAATACTGTATAGGGCAGCACTGCTGTTTATTAGGATGCAATTAAGTTTTGGCAAAGCACTGTTAAACACGTTACAAGCACAATCCAGCAGAGATTCCAAACTGCACATCAGAGTTTGTGACGTGCTCTGAGATTAATTTGTCTCCAGACACCAGGACTTCACTCAGCTCCGGCAGAACTTGATGTGACGGGAGTTGGAGCCCACCAGGACAAGACTGATTAAGTAATGAATAAAACCTCAAGACAGACAGGAGAATACTTGAAACTCAGTCTTCTGAGCCCTCCAGTTCTCACTGTTCTGGTGTCAGCTCTTACTGACGTGACCGAGGTCAGTGGAGTCGCCAGAATTAATAAGCAGAGGTTGCAAGATCCCAAAGGACTGGGGAATTCCAATTTCAAGGGTTTTCCACATCCTACAAATTATCACCAGTTTAGGGAGAAGCAGAATGCTCATGAGATCAACAGTTGCCACCATAGCTTTCTTCTGGTGAGATGAAATGCTGGGCCCCTGAACTCCAGAGGGACCCTGATTGAATTTAATGCTGAAAGATTTTACCTTAGAGCCACTGAATGAGCACATTTGGATATGGATAAGTAGGCACACAGGAGAGTCCCAGTGTACAAGTAATACCAAAATATCTGCATAGCTCATTTTAATTATGCCAAGTACAGCATGAACAGAGTGTGAAGAGACAAGCACAATACTATGCTATTAAAATGCACAAAAGGACAGACAAATAGAAAAAAATGGAAGAGGAGCACCCAAACACCAGCCTTTTTGAAAAAAACTATTTTTAGACCTCTATAAATTAAAAGGTGTGGAAGAAAACAAAGACCTTTTCTCCTCTCAGTGTCACTTGCACTACAGTAACAATGAAATCTCACCTCTGATAAAACTGGTATTTCTACTAAAAATAAGAGAATATAGACTCTAATATGAACAACAAGGACAAGACACTCCATATTTTTGTTCATGTTCCAAATGCACAGATTTTCCTCCCCAGTTCATCCTTTTCAACCATTAAGCCAAGCAGTCTTAGGATATAGTGTTTGAATGGCAGTTTGTTTTCTAACTGCTTTTAAAGCAACAAAACTTTTTAAAATACCAGAATCTCTTTGACAGTAAATCCCTTCTAAATATGCTCAACACCATTGGATCACTTGGGGATGGACTAATTTGACAATAAATTCTTTGAGTGTGGCAGTGATTTCTCCAAGGAATTGTAACAATTGAGATATTTCTAATCAAGAAGGGGGAAATACAGCTGAGGAAATGCCTCCTCCTCATCCTTGTCTGTTTGGATGTGGAGACCTCCATATCCTGGTCTCTTTGGATGTGGAAAAATATCCACACTTTTCTGGTGGTGGTGGGAGTGGGACTGGCAGGAACTGCCTTGGCACAGCTCTGCCTGCTGAGCCCCTGCCAGCCTGGGGCACCAGTTTGCTCTGGAAAGTGTCTCTAAATGCTACTCAAAGTAGGAGCTGTGCAATTTCCTCCACAAAATGACATTCAAGTCTGTGGCTTTTGACCCCATTTCAGACACACATAAAAGTGAAATGTGAAATTTCGCTGAAATAAAGCCTGGGGAGCTGGCCAAGCTTATTTGGAAGTTTTGTAGCCAGCCAGGATGTCCTTGAAGCCCAGGAGCTCATTTTTTTCTGGAAGCTCAGGAATAAACACACCAGATGCTCCAAGCAGCATTTCTTCAGGGCCAATGCAAACTCAGATGCCACAGAGGTACCAACCAACCACTTTACCCAGTCTGCCAGCAGTGCAGGTCTCAGAGCCATCTTCCCCAGCACAATCCCTCTCCTGACTCCCTGAGGGAAATCACAGGCTGCACAAGAGACATTTCAAATACAAACATCTCCAATACACACAGCCTCCTATCTGTATTCTCACAAAGCCCATGCCTAGAATTTATTTCAAACTGAATTTCAGTTTAAACTCTGCAGCACCTACAAGTATCTCCTAGAGGCAGCAAAGAAAAGTTTACATTCTTACAGGCCTTTTTTCTCTCATTTGATTTGTGAAGAACATAATTTTAGATGCTGCTGTTTCTCTTTTTCCCAACTGTAAATATTTGGTTCCATTTTCATTGCTCCTTGTCCCTTATCTTTAATATCATATAAATAGCAACCTGCACAGTTTCTCCATCTACAAATACATGAAGATTAGTTTGCATGCTGAAAGCTTAAAGCAAATATTTTAAACCAGACATGGATAAAACAATAATCCACTGCTAGGCTGAGATCCAAACAAATAAATAAAATAGATCTCACATGAAAGCAATAAACAATAGCAACGCCAATTACTCATTAGAATTCCTGCTCTGCAAACAGGACTGACAAATACTTTATAAAAGCAATGAAAATGACCACAGAAATCTCAATTCCTCCTCCTCCTGTAGACTACATTGAGGTCTGCTTCCCAAATACCTTGAGCAATTAGGGGTTAGAATTCATTTAAATACTGAAAGCAGCCTGTGTGATAGGATAGTTTCTAATTCACCTGTAAGACAGCACAGTGCCGTGGCTCATTCTTTTTCTGAGCCAGAAACATTATTTCCTTACAAGTTGCATCTGTCTCTGCTGCCAATACCCAGCTTTCCGTGGGGATGGACCGTGAGATTTTAAGTGCTGCCCTAAGCAAGCAATTACCAACCGAGAGTCACTGTGACTCACACACATCCCCGCGTCTGAGTCACAGCTCCTCCTCTGCTCTACAACTCCCTTCCAAGATCCGAGGGAGGCAATTCACTCTCTCGCAGTAATTACGCCCGCCCGGGAAACAGAGAGGCTCGGCATTGCCAATCTGTAGTATTCAAATATTATGAGTCAGCCCCCCTCCCCACCCCAGAGTCATGTGGCTGGCTTAAAAAGTCACATAGTCTGAAAAATATTAAGCTTCTGGTAAGTTTTCTGTGCACTTTCTGATTGTTATTTCGAGCTGGTTTGAAAGCTTGCTTTTCTCTCCCACCTCCTCTCTTCCCTGCTCTCCTGCAAAATGAAAGGCGAGATCCTCACGTATTGACTTGATTTTGTGCTTCATAATACACCAGGCAGGTTCAGAACATGTGAGGTAACACCATGGGGAGCAGAGAGCCACCTTTCCATGGTCCTTGAACAGACACGGTTCAGGACAGAAAGCCAAGAAATTCACTCCATAATTGAAATTTTTTGTTCTTCGCCCCCTCAATGCACTGCTGAAGAATATTTATCTCTGAATATTTAGCTGCAAAAACAGGCAGCATATCTATCTATATCAAGGTTTTGTGGAAGATGAGAGAATTTGTTCCAAGCCCCCAGAAGCAGAAATTGGTACTGAGCAATGGCTGTTACCTGTGAAAGCTCACTCAAATTAAATTTTCAGCAGCAATTCCTTTCCCCCTGCTCTCTGCTTGGGACGCCACTGCACAGCCAAAACACATTAACACAGGTTGACCCCAGAAGCCCCACGGCCTCCCACAGTCCCTTTATACCCCTGAGTGATCCGGTCAGACTGTGGCTACACGAGCAGAGATCAGGATCTGCTCCACTTCCATGTAAAACCCACCCAGCCTGCAGATCCTCACAGATCAGCCTTGCCAGCTCCTCACTGCAGCCCAGTGAGGGCCAAGTGGCCAGATGGAATTTTTGGCCTACGGCCTCAACTTGGTCTCCAGTGTACTGAAGTCAGACCTAAATGTTATACACTGGGGGGTTATTCAGAATTTATATATACGAGGAGAAGTGAGCACCCAAAAGGGTATCTCTGCCTTCTGGAGTACCTGCCTCTAGGGCTGTTCTTCTTGAAGACATGCATAAGGATTCCCATAGCCTGGCAATAAAAATCCCTCCCTTTGCTGCCCTGTTATTTCTCCCTCCTTGGCAGAGCTCAAAGCAAACCTGCCCTGCCCAGGGCTCTGAGAATACTGAAGCCTTGATCTCCTCGGAGCTCAATGCTGGTGTCTGAGAGGCTGCACGAGGATCCATCCCTGCTGCCTGTAGGACTGGGACACACATGGGCTCTGTAGGGTTCAGGGAATGGAGCTGTGGTGTAACTTCATACAGAAAATACAGGCAACTGCAGGCAGAGAAAGGGAGGCAAGACATGCTGATGTTGTTTCCATCAAAAAGAAAAAAATCCAGTATTGTCTTGAAGTAGTATTTGTTTGTTTTTTAAACAAATTAGCAACTACTGAATCACTGCTCCTTTTTCCTAGTTCCCACCCAGCATCTTGAAGCACTTTGTCCTGAAATCCTGTTGGAAAGTTGGATTGAAACCTTTGGGCAGGTTAACTTTCAGCCTTTAAACACACAGCACATACAAGGGCTATGTGGGCTGCTTTGCAGGGGTTTCTTTTCCCTTCCATTCCCAAGAAGGTTGTCCTACTCTGCAACCCCCTTCTCCTGAGAAAGGTGCAGTACCTTGGAGTATAACACCATTTTGCTTATTCTAAACTTAAATCTTTACCAGCTGTCAGGTGAAAGCAGCTCTTTCTCCATTTCATTACTGGGATCACAAGCCAACATATCCTTCCAGGAGTTTTAACCCCAGGTTCAGGCAGCTTTGGCTTGGCCACCTAAAGTTTTGGTGTCTTCCACTACTAGTGGAAGGGAAATCATACAGATATAAAATCATATAAAGAGAAATCATACAAATACAAAGAAAAAACTTGCTACAGTGCTCTGTATTCCTTTATTACTATCAAAACTGAAGCGAGCACATGTATGATACGAGCAATACACCAGTCAAGACAGACCATTCTACAGAAAAAGCAGATTATACACTTCTAAACAACAATTTTCCCCACCAATGATATTTTTGAAGGAATAAACGAGAACAGCCTCTCACAAGTGCTTAACACTTCAGAACAATGACTCCTGTAAAAAATAAAAATCCTGTTGCAACATGAATTTCAATAGATACAGCTATCAGCTCTTCCAACTGGACTTTTGTAGTCATTGTACTGGGACACATCTGTGACTAAGCTGTAAAGAACAAGATGTTCTCAAATCCACGAGTGGAGAGAAAAATTTTACAATAGGATAAACATTAAATCTATTTGTTGGGCAGTGATGTGTTGCTGTATGAGAATGAATACTGTTCTCCTGTATTTCTTTCCCTATGACTCACACAGTCCAGTATTCTTTAATAAAGACTGTGTTGGCAGTTTTTAGCCCACCTCCCCAAGGCATTGTCTTGCTGTCAGGAGGTTACCATAAATCCCAAGTGTCCAACTTGCTCTCATCAATGTCAGAAAAAAATCCTTTGATACTTTTTTCCCCTGCAGGGAACCCTTTGCATTCTCATTCTAGAAATCCTTGAATCTATTTTTTCGGCAGTATCAGTAAAATAATAACATTGAAATGGTATAGTACATCATTTTTAATGTGCCTGCTGGGCCCCACACAACCACACAAGTCTACACCAGCTGCACTCAGGCTCCACTCACAGTTATTCACTGTTGCTTGTAACTGCTTTAAATAAACTAATCAAGTAATTTTGTTTCTAAGACTTTAAATCCAACCATAAACACCTTAACCTGAATGTCCCTCCTGATTCCCACAATGACTATCACAGAAGTCTGGTTTACATTGTGACATGTGGAATACAAAGGAAAACCAAAACATTTCACATCTCAGTGTGCTGCTCCCTTTTCTCCCCAGGGGGTTGAACCCAAGGTGGGGACAAGTCTCACTAGCCTACTTGTTTCCCAATGGGAAGAAAACGAGCTGAGAAAAATCAAATGTTTCTTTGTTCTGCTTATTTACCACAAAAAAAAAAAAAAAGGTATACACAACTCTGCTTCCTGAACACACAAGGAAAAAAACCCCAAACAGTAATGTCTTCTGCCCAGAAATCCAAGACTGCCTTCCCAGTGAGCACTATTCCCACCAGGAGCTCTTGCTCATGGCTTTCTCCCAGGCTGAGCACTGCCTCTTTCCCTTTTTGCAGTGTTTTTCCTTAATTTTTTTACTTCTCAAAAGTATGGAAGGGTATACCATTAACCAGTCAAACCAGAGTCTGCAATTAATCTGCAGGAAAACCCTCGTCCATTTGGCTCAGTTGCTCATTAGTTTTGCACAGCTCATTGCCCTGGGTCCCAACTGGCTCTGGTTTCATCCATCACCACACAAAGGAGCACTTAATTGGTCTTTCTATTTACCCTAAATGAAAGAGGTGAGTATATCCATCACCACTAACCAGCCTTGCAAATAAACAAAACATACACCCCACATAACAGTGGCCATTAATACCCTCAAGCAAAGCAATATTAAGCCCTTTTTCATTTTGAAAGCATTAACAACACAATCACCAACTAATTTTAGTTATTAATGTTTCAGTCTCACAAGATTTACACAGGGGCATAAGGTCTTAACAGCAGTTTTATGTACATGTAAGATTTTCAAGGGACCTGGATACAGTACACCAGAAAAAATACCACATTTTTTTATGCTGTACAGCGCCTCATAGTCATAATCCAAATGTCAATTTACTGCTTGACTTTGTATATGACACTATTAAAAGATTAAATATTCAAGAATGTTCATTTTTAAAAAAATATGTCGCAAAATCTGCACTTGATAATTTCAAGGGGGTTGTGGGAGTTTTTTAATTAAATAAAATTTTGTTACTTTTTCAAGAAACACGTACAAAACAAATCATTGTAGCTGTGTGGTTTATACAGGCAATAAGATATACTGCTTAGCACTCAGGGCAATACTAAATGATACAAAATGAATGGAAGTACCACAGAAACTTGTGCTCACAGCATATAAATCATAAAGAATTCTTACTGTCTGAAACTTGCAAACAGCTCCAAAGTCAGAAAATTTCCTCCATATACTGTGGTTGCAAACGTGGCACAGTGAAGATTTTTTGCCAGTATTGTGAATTTTGCTTGGCCTTTCAAGGATTAAAGAATTTTTGGATTCTCCAGGCCTACACACCTACGTGTCTAATCTTCTTTACTAAGGAGAGAAGTTTGCTCTGAAGGAAAGCATACCTGAATTTACACATTCTGGACTCTTCTGGCAAACTCCCAGCTGAAGATAAATTCCCATCAGCCTCTTCTCTCTTTGCAAACCCTGGTGCTTGGCCAGCCCCTTTGCTCCCAGCCAGTCAGCAGAAGGAAAGCTTGATTTTCCAGGAATGAACTTTCCCCAGCCATAGCCTTACCCAAAGCAAATGCTCCACCTGGTCCCTAAGAAAATACTCCAAGTAGTAAATCAATCCTTCCCTGAGTTCTCAGGACACAATGACAGCAGTGAATGATTTCATCATCTGTCCAAACTACTCACAGCAAGTCAGGGTTGAGGTGCCTTGAAAGGCTGGCAGTAAAACTTAGGTCCATTCAAATTTTGGTCCCAGTCAGACTTGGAACACATGTGGGACAACAGGAGGGAAGATATGGAGTAACAGAGACCAGACTGATCCAACCTCTAGGCTTGTTTCTCCATTACATTGTGAATGTCCTCACTTATCTCAGTGAAATATGGATGCAAAACATCACCATGCTGGAATTTTACACTCTCAGCATAAAATTACCAAGCAAAGAAAAAAATCCAGCATTTTAAATCTCTCGCTTTCACAAATACAGCCACTTCTATTTTCTCTTTTCTCTTTTTAAGAAAGAAAATGAAAATACATTTAAAAATGCAACCAAAAAAAAATAAATCTGGAATATAATTGAAAAACAAAGCTGGAGCAGTGTTAGGATCTCCTTGGAAGAAAGTAGGTAAGATCTGGAAATCCTCATGGACAGGGTCAATATTTAAAATCCTTGGCAGAACTGAGCTTAACCTGCCATCCCTCTGTCTCTGAACTCAGTCCCCCGTTACTCTCAGTGACAGCCAATGCAAGGAAGTGTCATGAAGATTCAAAACATGAATCTATATTGATTTTTCCTCTCAATACTGAGAGTATTCTCTCTGGGATAAGGTGTAGAAAGACACATGTAGCACTAATATTAGATTATCCAGAATTTAACTAAGAGGCACCAAAACTGAAGGCCAGATCTTCAGCTGTCAAAAGTGAAAGCCAATATATCCATGCTGATTTGCAGCAGCCATCAGCCTAGCCCTATGTAATTATTTCCAGTGGGATCATTATAAATATTGATTTTTAATTGAATAGACCTATAATTTGTATTCCAGTTTCATATATAGACATATATGTATACCTTGGAATATTTTTTGTTTAACTATTTCCATTTTTCCAAAATGGAGTTCTTAGAATTATTACATACAAAATATTATTTTATGGAAGAGAAATCCGAAAGTCAAAGCTCCACTTTGTCCACATTTGTCAATGCAAAATAACAAAAATAAACCAAAGTTCAGCTATCACAGCAGTATTCATTTCAAAAATGCCTCCTTTTAGGTTCAGGTTATATTCCTTTTTTATGCTTGATGGCACAGGAAAGTCATCAGTTAAATAACTGGCCCCACATTGCCTTTTCTAAAGGTTTTATGACTTTATGGCTGATTTCCTGAGCAGCCAAGCTACTCTCCCAGCACAAGAAGAGAAATCTGGTGTTTTGCTTTATTGTGCATGTAATTCAAAGTTTATTTTTCTTCATTCAGTGGATTACTTTAGGAAAAAAACTTAGGGGATGCCTTTTCAGGGAAGACAATTTCTACCAACGCCTCCTCAGTTTTTCTTTTACTAGAGAGACATTAGTACTGTGTCATATTTAACAAAGCACTTTGTAAGCATTCATTAATCATGCAGTGCCCCTGAGAGGCACATTATGTAATGTTTAATCTGCTCAGCTGAGGCTGTAAGTACAAGAAACCTCTCCAAATTTTATCAGCTTTACAATAAGAAGAGCTGTATTTTAAGTGCCATCGGCCCAAGCGAGCGGTCGCTCTCTGTCCTCCAGGTCCCTCCATCAGCAGTCAGTTTGCCCCCCTGCAGCAGAGCTGTGTTTACATTCACAGGACAGATGTGCTTTTTGCTCCTAAAACCCCGTTGCAGATTTTTGTAAGGGCAGCTTCTGGCTCCCCAGGGGCTGATTCACAAAGGCACTGACAGCTTTCCTCACAAGCCACAGCCTTCCTGACTCCACAGCACAGGGGTGGGTTGCAGAGGAGCTCCCAAGCAGCACAGCCCTCCCAGTGCGAGCCCAGCTTGCAGCCAGCTCCAAAATCACCAGCTCAGCATCACTGCTGCTCCATATCCCCTCCTGTGGGTATTTCATGGCAAACAAGACCTCTGTGTAGGAAAAGGACACACACACACCACAGGTACCCACAAGTGGGTCATCCATGGGCTGCCTCTTTCCACACTTGCCAGTAAAAATTTCTCTTTTAACCAAACCCCCCCTAAACTCGGCAGCAATCTTCTTATTCCCTCCTTATATTTATGCAGGATCAGCCAATCCTGACTCTACACCAATATCAGTGCAAGCTTTGAAGAAAAATTCATCCTTGGGAAACATTAAATAGGAAAAGAAAGCAGTTGTGAGCCCCAGACACAGGCTTTGCATTGCCTGTGTCAAAGAGGGTCCAAAAAAAGATGTTGCACTAATTAATATTCTGTTTTAAAGAATTATTACTTAGTATTCATATTTAGTGGCTAGAACAGGTAGAGGTACAGAATTCACCAAAAAACTAATAGGAAAGAGCTCCTTTGCATATTTTGTTTTATATCTTTCTTTTAAATCTGCATTATGAGCACAACAAACATTTTATACAATGGCATAAAAGCCTCCCTAACTCTTTATTTTTCCTCCTTACAACCAGCAGAAAAATTCTAAATTCACAAAATCTTTACTTCCATCACAGTCCACAGATACTTTGAAATCACCTTGACAGAGGAATATAAATTATATTTGTGTATGAACTTGAAGGAAGTCAGTCTTTGACAGCACCTCTGGAGATGAGTCATTTGTACCGTCATGGCCACCTGCATCCACTGCTCCAAGACACACAGAGCTGTTATTTGTCTCGTTCAAACGTGGCCCTTCTTTTCCCAAGATGAAGGCAGTAAATAAATAAATAAAGACAGATCACCTTGTAACTCACAGAAATACTGAAGCTCAAAAATACTCACATTTTCTAGTACATAGGCCAGCTCTAATCCAATTCATCAGCACATACTAATGAATTAGGGTTCAACTCTTAAGACCACAATAAATCCAGTGGAACTACTTCATATCGAGCTGGTATCCAACTGGATTTTTCCTTTCTGGTAAGAATTTTGCTCAGTGGTGTCCTGCAATGTCTCTCCATGCACCAGCAGCCCCTGAGGAATGAACACAAGGAGCAGTGGAGGGAGGGAGGAAGATGAGACTGAAGCACAGGGGTGGGCTGTTTGAGGATCAGTTATTATATTTTTCTGATAATTAATGGAGAGATACTGATCTGCCTTTGGATACAAACAGATCAAACTTAAATCCTTCCTCATTTAGAAGTTGACAGCTGCCCTCATTCCATAGTGCACAGAGGTTTCTGGGAAAGCAATTGCCATTTCTGGGCTCTCTCCATTTCTTGTATTCCCCTCCGATCTCCCTGTTATCAATATTTCAGTTCCTCTGCATGAGAAGTTTCCTTGTCACTTGTGTTCCCACTATTGCCATGAATCCCTATGCAGTCTTTAAAACTTCCATTTTACCCTGTTCTCTATTTCAAAATGTCTTGCTTTGTAAAGTACAAAGCTCTTTTAAACATTCATTTTGTAGTTATGGACCTGCTTCCTGTATTGCTTTTATTATTACCTGGTACATTCAGGCAAAAGCTGGACAATAGAATTAAGATATCAAGACAACAGAGCTGTATATTTAAAGCTTGCTATTTTTCCTACCACTATTTAAAAAAAAACCCAGCAGGTTCAAATTTGTGAGCTAGTTATAAGGGTTTCTACAGCTCTCCTTCTTGAAAGGATCTATTTAAATGTTGTATGACATCTATTTTCTCCCTGGGAATATCTTTGTAGTGTTTCATCTTTCTTTGCCATCAAAAAAAAAAAAGAGCTGGCTATGCTGCAACCCACTGGAAATTGCATATTCTCAGGCTCCCTGGCAGCTGCTAGCTGCTTTCACGTTTTCTGACATCACTGAATCTAGTACCCTTTTTTACCATTATTCAACAGAAAGTTCAGGGAAATAGCTTAGGTTTTGCTAAGTTTCTTGAATTCTTATTCATTCATCACTGCAGAAATGTGTGCTAGCATGCACACAACATCAGGGAGCTGCTGGCAATTAGTAAGAGCTGGAAACGAGGACACCTGAGCTCTAATCTCAGCCCTGCCACTGGCACACAGCAGGGGCACGTTCTTCAGGGCAAGTCTGGGAAGTGATTTCTACAGTGCCAAGGAACTAGCTGATAATTTGTTTGGCAGGGGTGTGCTTTAAAAAACTCCCAGAAACACTGGCAAAATATGAATCCAGAGTGTCCTCTTTGCAGAGCACATCATGTGAGGTCCTTGAGATCAATCACATCACGCTGCTGACTCACAATTATGCCACAAAAAAACCCCATAATGTAGCAATGTACATAAATACCTCTGTAAATTCTACAGGCTGTGTGACTGGCATCTATGCCTTTAGCATAAAGAGCATTTGCCCACATTACAGTCAAGCTGCCTTTTTGTTTAAATAATTTATAATAAGCCTGAAACACAAGACTTGGGAATGGAGGTTAACACGAGTTTAAAGCAAGGTATGATTCTTCAGTGCTGGAGAGGGGACAAGCAGAGAACTCATGCCCAAAGCAATGGTATCAGATCACAGGGGCACAGCTACAAACACCCAGCTCAGTGTCAGTGAGCAAGTTCTGCACTGGGCAGAAGCACGTGTCTGAGGGGCTGCAGGATTATACCACAGAGAGTAGCCATTGCCCTTCTTCCTCCTGGTGTTGTTCTGTTCAGATGGACACAGCTGCAGAGAGGAAGATACATTCCAGGGAAGCATCCCTGGGGCTGCATAGCCTGGAGCCTGCACCCACCAGGTCAGGAAGACTGGCACTGCCCCTGCTCCGAGTTCAGCCCATTCCTCACGTGTTCACACTGCCATGGATCACAAAAATGCCCCCCACTTGCAGCTGCACTGCCCACAGGGCTGGCCCGGGGGCTCCCACACAGGCAAGGCTGGACCCCACTTCAGAGAGCAGTGGCAGAGATACCCCACAGTGGCATCAGCCATTCACTTCCACAGTCACTGTTTTTTTCATTTCAGAAACACTTTTTCTTCAAAGCACTATACAGCAAGGTTTTCTAAATTGGAGCTCTGGGACTAGGAGATCTCTTTGGTCATGGTAGCAGTGACAGAATACAAATGTGTCCTCTTCCCTGAGAGCAATTCAGGTAGCAGCAAAGGAAAATCTCTGCTGGTGTGTCTGCTTATTTATTCCCCTTCCCCCTCCTTTTTTTTGGTGCTGTTTGCACAACAGAAGAGTGTTGTTGAACAGAACGATTTTATAGGACATAATGTGCTACAATAAGCAGTCTGCAAAGAAAAACATCTTTGCTTTAAGAGATCACTTCCAAGTTGTAGAAGAGGTAGCAGTGGATGTGCAGAAGCAGAGTAACCACTGGGAGAGAAAAGCAACCCACTTCACTTATAAACTCAAATTACAAATATACTTTTCAGTATTTTGTCTGATGTTTGTATATATACACACGAAAGCCTCATAGTAAACTGGCATGCAAAACCTGTTATTAAATGTACAAGCCCTCAGAAAATAATATTTCAGGCCATGGAACAAAAAAAAAAAAACCAAAAACTAGAATGTGGAGAAATAAACGTAATTTCCTAAAAGTTGCATTTCAACCTTCCCTGAAAGTAGCAGGAACAGATTCCATCTCCTGCTCTGGAAACCTGCTGAGCTCAGCAAGGCTGTTTGGAGCACACCACTGCCCTGACCAGTGGTCATGGTCATGCTACAATTAGGTTGGTTTCCAACAGCCAAGGGAAGACGTCCCATTACCAGCTGTCCCAGTTAAGGCAGGACTCACCAGAAGGGAGCAGCCAGGTCCCAGTTGCACAAGACACCTAAAAAGAAGGGGGTGAGATTCAGTGCAGCTAAACTGCAAGCACAGAGGAGACCCTGCAGAATTTGTGGGGCTGCTCCCGGACCAGGGGTTTGTTGTTCATTTTCACCTGAATTTCCCACCCCACCCCAAGAGAGTTTGCTCTCACATTATGAATTAGGGATATGTCAGAACTCTCTGTGCACACTAAAGGCAACCAGGCTTCCAGATAACTGACTGAGCAGTGGCCTGGCACTCCTTGAAACTAATGCAGCTGAACAAGGGCTTTGTTGAAATGGGAAAGCCTAAAACAGATTTGCTCAGATCAAGATTTAAGCTTTGTCGGACATGCTCACCGTGGCTCGGAGAGCTGCCCAGAAAAACTGCAGGCAGCAGGTAGCTCTGGTGATTAGAGAGAGGGAAGAGGGGGTCAAAAAACAAAGAACAAGAAAACAAAAATCCAAACAGGAGTTGGGAAAGCAACAGTCTAACACTGATGGTGTACCCATTACGAGCAGTGTCACACAGCACATGACACCTGTCCCCAGCCAGACCCACTAAGGGCCCCTTTTGCCAGGTCTCAGGGACAGAGCCACCAAGACACTGCCAAAGCAAAAGGACCATGTATGGATTTCACCCACAGCCATCTCTGGTTGCAGGTCTCACCTTTCTACCAGCCAGAAAAACAGCTCAGTGATCCAGCTTTGCAACATTATCTGCATTTCCAGGACATATCTTCTGTCTCAGGCAAGGATGGGTTGCAGGACACGGCCTTCAGTTCAGCCTCACTTAAAAAATAATACCACTGACAATTTCCTGGAGGTAAGTTGAGCTCTAGAGCAAGAACACCCTTCAACACAGGAGAAGCTCAACAGTGATCCCATGACTGTGCCCAAGCAATTTTCAGCAAATTGCTTTCCTTTAGCCTACTCCCAACAGCGCTTCATTTATAACACTGATGGGTCTCATAGTGAGGTCCACAGCCCAGCTCCTGCAGAAGCCACTGCAGAGGATCTAACATAAAGTTCCCACCAGACTTCTCCATCCCAAGATTTGTTTCAGCTGCTTCCCCAATAGCTAATCCCCATTCTCCTGGTCTGAAATTCCCAAGAGGGCAGGGAAGTGACACACAGAGACCTGCAGCACTCACTCCACTACCCACAGGGGAGTTGAGGCCTCCCTTGCAGGGTAACAAGCTGAACAGGAGGGGATGCTTCATTTGCCTCTGCAATATTTCAACTCTCCCATTGTGACAAACCAGTCTCCCATCAGCATTCCAAGCCCCATGTTTGGGATCCCAGTCGCTGCCCCACAACAAGACATCCAGCCTGGCAGCCCAAAGAGGATCCCCTCTAATTAGCCCTGCTGGTCATGGAACACAGGGTACCTGTAATGGTTTAAACCTCACAGGACTACATTTTAATTATGACTGTGTTAGAACAGAATCAGTCACCTCATCAAGCTTAAATTAAATGCATATTTAGCAATTTTCATGCTAGCATTCCCAGAAATGTGATGCTTGCACAATGAATTATTTATATTGCCTAGATCTCCAGTGTTTTTTAAGAACAAAACAATCGAACCAAAACTCCAGGAAGGCAGGTAAATAAATTAACAACACTCTTCTGAATGACCATGTTTCCCACTGCCTTGGCTGCCACACACTCGGAGCTCCCGTAGTAAAATGAATGAGAAACATTCAAACCCTGTCAACCAAATTACTGAGAGCGTTTCCACTGTAAACATGGATGGAAGGGTTCTTTTATTAACAACAGCCTCCAGGTAAATATTTACTTTGTTTGTAAGGTGGGAGCTCCAGACGCCAACTTGCTGCAGCAGCTGCACTAGGTAGTCCAAAAATAGCTATTTCCCTGTTAATAGGTGAGTTTAAAACTCATGAAAGCTGCTGTCTGAAAGGACAGAATGAGAATGGCAGTAGCCAGGTATTCTGCACCATAAGCTGCTTTCAAGGATATGCCCTCAAACTGTGCACTGACCAGTGCCCCCAGCCAACCTAGAGCTGAACAGCAGGCAGGGATGTAAATCCCACTGATTTCTTGTGAGTTTTAGGAGGGATCATATGAAAGTTAATCAAGTTGACCAGGAATTTCAGTTACATAGATCCAGATTTGGTAAAAGATCTGAGTCATTGAACAGGGGTAGAATTAAGCATGTGCTTCAACCTGTATAGATAGGGCCTTGCAAAGTTGAGTGTTACATCCCTGGACAAATCTCTGCTTGTCTTTGTTCCAGCTTACCTGTCTAATAACCCAGGATGATAGCACTTACTGGGCTGTTATGAAGCGTGAATAAAACTGTTTAACACATCAGATCCCATAATAAAAAGTGATATAAGCACAAAGTGTTGCTATATCAACATAGTATTATACTGTAGAAATAATAAGTGTTATGAGAGTTACACTCAGGAGTTTTAGTTTAATGCTGTGCAGTTTTCCACTGACTCCATTAATGATCAGCCGTTACAGTAAAAATAAATTACCTTTCACAGCAGTTAAGTTTTTTTTGGTATAAGCAGTAGTCAAAATTTAACAGAAGTGACAGGTTGAGTTCCCAGTGACACCTGAATCTTGTACATCAGCTGCTTTTGACAAACAGAATTTTGTATGTCACCTGCTTTTGACAAAAAGAAGCACAGGAAAAAAGAAATCAATGTAGTAAAGCTTTCACTGGAAATAGAATGATCTTATTTCAGTTATCCATCATATTTCCCACTGAAATCATTAAGAATGAGGGGAGCAGAGAAATCTGTAATAGGATGTTGGCAAAAGCACAAGGGAATCTTTTCCCTAAGCTCTTAAAGCTATATAGCCCCTCCTGAAACTTGACAAGGTGTGTTTTAATGCTTAATGTTGATGCCAATCAAATTCCATTGTCTGTGATTGAAAGTCTGTGTGCAAAGTTAAATTTTCCCCTAAAGCACTGAATCATTAGTCAAAGTCCACTTCTGAAATTATTTTAACATTTTGAGTTGGTTTCAGATAAGAATGATTCAGATTTTAAAGATCTTCCCTTAAACAAAACCCACACATGTACATGACAGATGGTGTTAGACACATAACACAGAGCCTATAGTAGTATAGCTATATATAGAGATATGTATGTCTTATCTGCATGATTTTAGAGATAAGAATAGTTTGCATCACTCGTGTGGTTAGTCACAAGTCTGGCAGGGGACCTGAAAGCTGCAGAAAACTTGGACAAAGAGCTCTGGTGCCAGGAGATTTCCAAGCACCAGAGGCTTGCATCTGGCTTTCTCCTGTTCTATTCCAAGCCTTTGGAAGCCAGTTTCGGCCAAGTTACAGTGACATATCATAGTTATAGTGCAACTGCCAGCTGGCAGTCTCCAAGCAAAATCTGGGTTACTACTAGAGAGGAGCTGGGAGAGTGGCCTGGTTTTAGTGCCTCACTTAGACCACCCCAAAGCCCTGAATGTGTAACCTCCTGATCTACAGCTATCCTTAGTTTTAGCTTGAGAGACTCCAGGTTATAACTAAGCCCAGTAGTCGAGACTACAGTCCAAAGGGAGGTGTGAGACAGAGCAAATGGGACATGAATTTGGTTAACAGAGCAAAGATTCCACCCTCTCTGTGAGTGAAAGCACATGAAATTACATCTTGACTCACTGTTGTTTGAAAAAACAGAGTATGCTAGTCCTGGGTAAGTGCAACACCAGGGACAGGAGTGTTGACTCCATTATTTTCAAATTAAGAGAGGCAGAAGACAACTCATTAAAAGGGACATTCACTAATTTAGTGCACCTATTCTTCTGGAGAGTTGGTAAACACTGGTTTTTTAGTAAACAAGTTTCCAAAGGAAATTTGGAATTTAATATTAAATAAGACTGCTTTTCCCAGAGTAAATAGTAGATTAATCTCTTAATGCACTGGAAAACCCATTCAAATCTTTTGCAGCTGTGTCCTTGGATATGGACAAACAAAAAACACACTGAAGCAAATCTCTCCTAGTGCACCTCTACTGGCATCAGAAATCAGTGACCTATAGTATTTGAGTGGGGGTTACCCTAATACAAACTCACTCATAAGCCTGATCCCAATCCATTTTTAAGGAACACAGAGGCTGAAGCAGATGCCACTGACATCAGCATCAGTAACTGAGTCATTACATTTGGTACAAGATCTACTTATAGCCCAGCTAAGATTAACTGGAGCATGTGGTTACCTGTCAGATGGATTTCGTTACACAAATAACAACCACGCCTTCCAAACCACCTCCTTCTCCTGCAGGTGTCAGACAGCTGCAGCATTAGAACTAGCATTAATATCAGCATTACATGAAAGCAAAGTTTAAAATGCTCTCCTCTACTTGTTCTCTAACCAAAGTCTCTGCACAGCAGTATTTGAGAGATATCTGCCATTTGCCTGTCCAAAGGGGGTTTGTTTTTGTGCTAGTGGTAAGTTTTATATTGCCCTACACTAGAGGTGCTTCAAAGATTTATCTTTATTTATTGGTTAAAACTGGAGTTACTCCCCTGATCAGCATGTTTTCCCTTGCAAATGTTTAGTTCCCTCTATTACTTTGTTTTCTGTGGTTTTCCTTTTTTTTTTTTTCTGAATCATCTTAACTCCTGGAGCTTGTACAGGTTGATTTAACAAGAAAGTTCCCAAATCCTTGACAAGCACAACTGCACCAGCCCAAGCCAGTGCAACAAAAGTCATCTGTGCATTGTCTTCAAGTGAATTCACTGTGCAGCTTTGCAGGTACAGAGCTATTCCTGGCAACATGGTTGAAATAGTAGCAAAGCATTCCCAATTTGGTAAAGTGCTCCAACCTACACGTGGCCTTGCAATATAAAAATACGTAGAAGGAAAACCACTGCTAGATGTAACAAAGCTTCAGGGGATTGACTTTAAATATGGGAAAAAAAGAAGCCTGAATATCAGATTAAATATGCAGTAGGAAGCAGGGTGGGTTTGCTATCGAGACTTTCTTTAGCAAACCTGCACGTGTCAGACACATATCATCAAGAAACCAGGCTTAGGAATTGCCATGAATATTTACCAATTTTTGGCTGAACTAAAGGATCAGATCTTGTCTGTGCAATACAACCACACTCTTCAAATATTTGAAAAGCAGAAAAGTTTCTAGAGGTGTTAAAAGAGGCTGGAAAGGATGTTGGTAAATACAGGGAGCTATTCTACAATGAGCTCGGCCCAGACTGCAGCCTCCATTCCTTCGCAGTATTTTGGTGGTCAGATCAGCCTCAGTGGCCTGAGCTAGAGGTTTGTTCTACCCTGCATGTCCAAACACTTTGGCAAGATCCTTCTGAAAGGCTCTTTCACCTCTACCTACGCAAGGTTGCTCATTATGCATTTGTATCCCCATGAAACCACACTGCTGTGAATCATTCCATGGACTGCTAAAGCCCAGGCAGCCACATCCCATGATAGAGGCTGATGCAAGTCACTTGGCACTGCCCCTAATCTCCTTATGCTGAGGGGATGGAGGGAGCAAAGCACTGAAGCTTTTGAAATGTAATTAAAAATATGTTGTCTTCCAAATAACTTCATGATCTTAAAATGGTTCTGGGAGCATTTAACGTAAGCTGTGCCCCATAAAAACAAGACCACAAACTACAACAAATATGGAAAATATTAATGAGGTACCACCTAATTAAAGTTAATTTGTCTGGATTAATTAGTAGACTGCTAGCTATTCATTTGTTAAACTTTGTAAATATGAGACATCTTCAGTACTGAGTATGGTTCATTCAGCTACTACCAAGGCTAATCCCAAAATATTTAGCCAGCACTCGAGCTCAACAAGCACACATGGTTGTATAAAAATCTCTTTTTAAACTTCCTTTAAAGAAAAATAAGTTTCTAGCTGGGAAGAGACTTCAGATAATGGCCAAATACTGAAAAATCTGAAGGCAGAAACCCTGTAAAATTACCAAATACATGATTTGCATATTTGCATTTTAAACCAAACTTGTGATTTCCTTATAGCACCTAATGCTGAGAAAACAAAAATCTTATATAATCCAAAAGCATCCAGCAATTTTGAACTACTTTCTCAACACATATTAGAGAGGTTGCTGAAGGATGTGTACCAGGGCCACAGACTGCTGGACATAGATTTTTCTGTTGTGCATATGGTTTCTCTGATACAGCCCTTTGGATGAGATATTAGCATAGGGAGCACAGAAAGGGACTGTCATATGTTAGATCCTGCACAAAAAGCAATATCCTATCTCTCCCTGAGCCTAACTATCTCACTGGGCTTCCCAAAGAGAATTCCAATTTTTAGAGCATTAAAGAAAAGGCACAATAGCCACACTGCCACTACTGCAATGCTATTTTTGAGCAGCCAGGCTGACACGGAGATCACCCCCTCACTGCTGGAGTCCAGGCTGTTTTAATAACACCGGAAAATGTTTTAGTCATATTCATAATGAAGCTTTTGAAGAATGCACATTTCACTTGTGTTACCAAGTGATTGCATTAAGGACCCTACTTTTCAATGGCAGCCCAATTGGTAGAGCCTGAATTTGGAAACAACTTTGGAAGGGTTTCCGATCAGAGAACTGTTCTACAGGGAGATGACCTCCATCAATATACCCTGAACTTAAGTTCTTTTATCTCTAAGACAACAGAGGGGCTGAATTTGACCACAGTGAAACAGCTTCCCAACACAAGAGGCAAAAAAAGCAACTCTGATTCTCTGCCTTGAAACACCCCAAGCACAGGACTACTGCCACAGCCCAGAGGAACAGGAACATGCTTTAGGTGCTACTGTGTTTCAGAAGTCCCAGAGCTGCTACAATACTCTGGGATTCTTTCCACAGGAAAAAGATCAACACTTCATTATTCTTCTGGATTATATTGACAGTTGGCAGGTTAAACTCTTTGCCCCAAATATTCATCTCTTGCTTGCTCAAGTGTTCTTTATCAGTGCCAAGTGAAGTTTACAAACGTCAAAAATGCTGCTCTCATTAGCCCAGGAGCATTTCTCAGGCTCCTGTCCTTCCCTTAGGAGATACTTCTTTAAAAAAAGCATCTTAGGCACAAACTCACCATCTAGCTACACCACCCAGCTCCTAAGAAATGCCTGTACACCATCCCCTGCCTGCCAGCCATTTCAACAAGCCCTTTTATTTGATTTTTCAGGGGGAAGTTGGGAGGTGAACAGATCGATGTTATGCTCAAGGTAAAAGCTGCAGAGATCTAATCTATATAACCCACTGAAAACAGCACAGACACTTCCCAGTGCTGATGGCAGTGAGCTGTTTGGATGTCACCTGAGAGTAGGTGAGGGAAAAAAACCAACACAGGTATGAACAAACACTGTCCCATGACAAGGCTCATCTCTGAACCTGCAGCCTGGTCATCAGTCCAAGGAAAAGAAAGGGTTTGTATCACCAGGGTTGCAGGGGCTGCTATAGGCTGTCCTGCAAGGGACAGATTTTCCAGGAATGTTCACCCTTGAGGTAGAAAACATTTTCTCCACACATTTCTTCCATTAGTCTTAAACCAAGAAGAGCCTCCGATGGGATAAGGCTGACAACCGACTGTAACCTCAGCCTTGCCCTTAAAGCAGTGCTCACCACTTCCCAAAATAGAGCATGGGAGCAGATGTTTGGGAGCAAAGAAAGCAAACATCTGTCCTGCTAGAAATGTAAATCCTCCATACCCACCCCCTGCCACTCTGCAGCTTGGCACCAATCCACCCCAACTCCTGCAGCACGTGGGCAGCACAGGGAACAGCCCGATCCCCACGTCACAGCAATCAGCTCCTCACTGCATCGTGGGGGATGCTCTGCATTAGGCACAGTCCAAGGTTGCTGATGCACACCCAGGTGGCATCCCTGTCACAGAACCAAGCAAACAGAGTGGGGTGAGCGGGGTGTCCCAGCTGTGCTCACCAAAAGGACATTTGCAAGCAAAAGGAGATAAACTGGTTGATCGTAGGATGCCACGTGAACCAGGTGTGTCCATGTGATTCTGCTCAGCTGCTTGTGACATGCAGTGAAGCTGAACAAGTGCAAGAAGTCACAGGAGTGCCAGAAGGAAAATCCTGGCTGTTACTTTAATTGTAAGTGGGTTTGTTTGCTATGTTCTCTGCTGGCAGCATGAGTATTTTAAATAAAACATGACCAGTAATTTATTTAGCAAGCAAGTCTTTGAAAAGTTCTTTTGCACGGTTCTTACTCATTTATGCCACATAAGATTAACTCTCCTTTCTCTCCACATGTCCGTGTGCTTGAAGGGACTGGGGGCAAGATCCACATTAAATATTTCTCTAAAATACATTTGTACACACTCCTAGCTCTGTTTCACCACCTGATACAACACTTGGGCACAATCCTAGCTCTGTTCTACCACCTGACTGCCTCAAAGAGCTTCAGAAAAAATATGATCCAGCCAAGGATTCACTCCCTTGCTCCCAGGATTCAGTTTGCTGCTTCTACCAGTCAGTGCTCCTTCTTCAGGAATATACATTATTCATTCTACATATTATGGTGCTGATCAAGCAGTGCACAGACACCTCTACACAATCAATACAGCTGCAGCTGTACATCTGGAATAAGCTGAAAAATCCTGTGATGTACACATGAAGTATTTACATGTGCACAGACCCAAAGCACATGCCAGGACAGGATAACCCACTGCACTAAAGGACAGAGCTCCTGTGGTTACTTGGAAACATTCCTGTAAAGTTTAGGTGCAGCTCAGTGGGTGGGTTTTCACTGCCAGGGTGGTTTAAAGCAGGTGTTGAATCTCAGTTTCAGTCACTCCCTCTGGCCACACATGTGGGGAAGCATGTGCATATTTGTGTGTATAGAACGCACTTTATATATGTACCAAATATGCTCATACAAGATAAACACACACACACAATGTTCACATACACATAAAAGTTATTTTCCCTGGGAAAAATAAATAATTGTGAGGAATCAGAAAGAGAAAAAAAAAGTAAACAAACCCATATAAGTCATGAGGCCAAACCAATCAGTTTATCCTTCCCCAAAATGGCACTAACTTCTCAGATAATGACCACTGTGATCAGTGGCATTTACAGCCTGGCTCATTTTATGCAGTAATAGGGTTAAGCCATTACAACTTAACCTTACTGAACACCTTAGAAGATACAAACTTTATTAGTGTACCTGTTCATTTTAAACACAGCGGCTTTTTAACTATTTAGGAGTTAGTCCAGAAAGACCAGCTGGCAAGAACAGCATGTGAATGTCTTAATGATTATTTAAACTTTGATAAAGTTCAAGAAGAAATTAGTTATATTAAAAAAACCAGTGTGACAGCCCAAGACAAAATGGGCTTTCAGAATCATGTCAATGAAGATCTCACCCAAGTCAAGACTTGATGAAACTAAGAGGCAATTTTAGGACCTAAACCAACCAAAAGGATTTGTGCAGGGATGTCTTTGTGTTTCCCACATCACAAATGAAGGCTGTGCAGCTGAGAATGCAGAACACAGGTCAGCTCTTCCAGCTGCTGACAACCCACCTCGGACAGGTGTTTAGGTACCCAAAGCACGACAGCAGCTCCATCTGAATTAATGCTGCTCTTGGAAAGCTTTGCTCATCTCCTTCCATATGCATGAGGCCCCTCTCACTCTGCTGCCCCCGCTGGGCAGTCTCTACATGTGCTCAACAGCTCTTTGGCTCTGACCACACTCCCAGCTCTCCCAATTTGAGTCTCTGCTACAGCCACATCATTTCCAAACAGGACAGACCACCCTGAGCCACAGTGAAATGCACTTTCAGCCAGCTGCACTTGGGTATTAGCCTGAGTGCCAAGGTGAAACATTATTTCCCCTACAAAGTCTTTATTAGCAAACACCAGCATACTAAATATTTAAGACACAGTTACAGGATCTATTGCTTAATGCACAGTGTGAGGAGAAAGCAGTACACTGATCTGCTGAACATACAGCTCGGTTCAGTTTAAAGGATCATTGAGTAACAATCAAGATACAGCAGTGCTGAGCACTGGTTACCCCACAGCACAGCAGGGATCACATTTAGCAATAATGAAACAACAAGGAGGCCCATCATTTTTGTGGTTTCAATTTTATCATCTTCAATAGCTATTTAAAGGGTAATGGTTGTGGATAAGATGGTTCAGCCCTACTCAGAAGAAGTTTTGCAGAGCCTGGTTTAGGAAAGATTAAATCTCACTGTAATCTCCCCAGACCAGCCAGGTGTGACTCCTCTGAAGCCTTTATAGCTGTGTAGCATAAAACTAGAAGAGATCAGCGGTAAGGACCAGATTTAGAAATTAAGATGGAAAGAGGAGGTAAGAAAAACATCATCCATCTCTTCCAAAGAATGTTCGTAAAATCAGGTGGGTTTTACACTGTAAAATAAGTAGCTACCAACTCAAAATGTTATACTTAAAATGCAGTGCTATTTTAGACATATTTTGTTTGTGAAATTGGTGGGCATGGACTAAGAAGGGAAAAATTCCTGAATCTGTACCTCCCCCAGACATTTCCCAGACATCTGAGTGCCCAAAATATACACTATTTTCTGTTATTTGAGTCCATGGCAGCAACAGTTTCTTTTCCACACCTACTGTGTTCACAGGCAGCAAAATCCCTTGGTTCCCTCCAGGCATCCAGCCCCCACCCCTGTACCACTGATACCCAGAAAATAAATCTACTTATTGTGCCCTTATTGATTTTGTAGAGCTACAACATCTTTGGCAAACAGAGTCTACAACTCGAATAGAGATGATCTGATTAACTCTGCAATTGTACTTATTGCTACTAGACCCCCTTTTTCTCCTTAATGGAATTATTGATTTAGAGTTTGCAGCAACTTATATGTAACAATGAGACACGGTGCTGTGCACAGAGATAAAGCAAAGGAAGAAATGTTCACTTTTAACAAGGAGGACAAAATAATACTTTTCTGAGCATATCAATGAAGATAGAACAGCTTTAAAATAATTGGTTTGTTAAGTATCTTCTTGTAAAAGCCAGGGGTGCACATACTTGGTGGTGGTCCAAGGGACAGACAGGAGCTCTGCAGCAGCACCTCCCTCCCTGAACACACTTCTGTCTTCCCCCCAGGGTGGGTGGTTATTCCTGATTAGTTGCAGCCCTGGAGAGAGACCTGGTAGTGCAGAAGGATGCAAGAACTACCTGGGGATTACAGGTGAGAGCCTTATTTTGGGCAGCAGAGCCCCCTGATTTAGACCAGCACAGGGAATACAGGTACATCACCTTTGCTGTCCCACAAATGAGATTTGTAGAAAATCCAAGACCTCACAAATAAAGGCACAGGTAAGAAAAGCATACCCAGATTTAGCAGCCAACATTATTATTGACCCTTGGAATTTTTATTTTTTAAAAAATTGCACACAACAGCACATTAACAGAACTGCCTCTGGAGAAGGGACAACCAGATGATACACATTGTGGGGGTAGGAAATGCAGCAGAAAAGCACAGATTGTCCTCAGTGCAGATACTCTGTGGAATAGTTACTCTATATAGAACTTGCATTGTTTTGCAGAGCAAAAATTCAGACTGGTTCTTCCAGGAAAAAAGTACTTACTCTTCTCCCCCTCATACAGCTGCAACTCTTGGAGAAAGAAAAAATCAAATGCAAATAGACGAAAAATGAGGACACAAAAAACCCCCACCAACACCGTTGAAAATTATCCATTTATCATAACAAAATACCAGCCTCCAGTCCAGGTCTATGACTCAGGACATGCCGAAGTGTTTCCCTGAATTAAGCTGTGGTCATTCACTAGAGATGCAAAGCAGCCCCCCTGTTTCAGCTCCCAAGAAAGACAAAGTCAACAGGTACATCACAAAAATTTAAAAAAATGGGTAGAAAAGTTCAGAGTCATATTAAAGAGGAATTCAGTGCTAAAACCTGAGCTTGCTGCAGAAGTCTCAACGGAATGTTAATGTCAAGAACTACCCATTTGTAGGGAAACCGTATCCGCTCTATTGAACAGTCTGAGATCCAACCCCTAAATAAAAGGGGGATGAAAAGAAAGAGAGAGAGTAAAAGTGAACAGGAATTGATCAGTTCTGGGGGAATTGCTGGGAGGAAAGACCTCACACACACGTTAGGCAGCTGAAGGCTACTGGGATTTCAATTCTAAGATATTTATTGTACCACTTTGTAGTTTCAATTAAAGCCCATGTTAAATGAATTAGGAGTGGGGTGACAGATCTTCAGAAGTAGATTCTACAGGGAAGTATCAACAAACGACTGGATGTTCCACATGGATTCATACCAGGCCTGGCATACTCACCACTGTCAATTATGATACTGAAATAAATATATATTCTACTAGCAGAGAACGTACAGCCTACACAAAGAACACAGTAGTAAATTAGGATGGAAGGAGGCCAATAGAGTGGCCTGGATGGCCCAATAGTTTGGTCTCTTTCCAACAAAACAGGCTTCCACAGAGCCAAGACACAAAGCTCTATGTCTAGGAACAGCAAGCATTCAACATGAGAAACTGCATCCTAGAGAGCAGTTGAATAAAGGATTTGGACAACAGAAAGAACATGCAATTTGTTAGGCATTCCCAGTGGTATAGCTATCTAATATCATCCCTGAATACATGAATGCAAGAACAGTGTCTGGGAGTGGAGATGGTATTTGACTTCTCTATAGGGAATTGGCAATAACCAATTCCTGCTTCAGACCTGATGTTGATGAAAGACCCACGAAAGGGTTAAGTGCAGGAAATACCCAAACTTGTTCCCAGTTTCTGCCACAGGCAGAAAATGGCCACAGTTGACTTGCAGGGAAGAAAGGTGCCTAAGAGGTAAGGACAACAAGGACCAACAGTGAAACCTGAAGCCAGACAAAATCAAATTAGAAAAAAAAAAGGCTCATCATCTGAAGCCTGGAAGAACTGACGGGAATACACTGCAAAGGAAAATGTAGATTCAGCACCTGCTGACACCTTCAGACCACTTTCTAGGGAATCCACTTAATAGAGCAGATTACAGGCTCAGCAGAGAAATAAGTGGGACCTTTGAGGGTCTACTGAGCTTGTTACTTTGGAAGAGGTTTCAAGCTGAGAATTGCAATTTACTTTTCTTTGGTAACTGCTGGGAATAGAGTCCTTAAATTCTTGTGCTACAGCTTTCAGGAATACAGTGTGCAATAAGGAACTTCAAACTCTTTCTTCTGCCTTTAAAGGCCTCTGTATCAGCAAAGTTAAGAACGTACTCCAAACTGCCAGTCTCAGGAAAAGAAAGCTGCTTCCATGTAACAGCTCAAATCTTAAAGGCATCTTCAGCACATCTCTCTTTTCTACTGCTGGAGGAGAGTTTCTACAATTCTCCATTATGAACTTAGATCCCTTAAGCAGAACTGGTTCTAATGTTAACCATCTGCAGGGGACTGCAAGGGTGCTTCACCCTGCCCTAGGCCACTGGGCCACACTTGGACCAGGCTGATGACCTCAATGAAATTTTTGTAGCTGCAAGTTTCTCCTAAAGATTTTTTAAACTGAAGTCCAATACTGCCATTTCATTTCTAACTCCTGTGTAATGATGTTTTTTTTCTTCCACAGTGCACCCTTCTGCATTATTAATTTTGTCACAAGACAGTTTCTGCTATTAAAAATTCCATAATAAATATTATTGCCAAGTGCTGATGAGCAGATGTTAAGCAGCATTTAAAGATTACAGGACCAAGGTAGGTCAAGTTATTTTAGTTCTCTCTGGAATCTAGAAAGCTCTTTTAAGCTGATTTTATGACGAACCCGATTGCCTGCTTTCATTACTAGAAATTCACCATATCTAATCCCCTTGTTCCATGTAGCAGAGCGTGCTGAGTGACACATGAGTGTTTCTCTTTGTCCAGTTTAATCAACCAGCTGCAGCTGCATTCAATCACCTTTCCTGGAGAATGAGCCTTCACTCACTACAGCTTCATCTTGAGAATAAATAGGTACTCACAAGGAGACCAGGACTGCTGACAGTTGTACCACAGCACTGATTCAGCCCCATAATAACTCTGTGTGCATCAGTGACCCAGAATACACATAAACACTTTATCTAAGTCCAAAAATAATGGGTGATAATGCAAACCAATTCAGCTTGAAGCTGAAGGAAGTAGTGCACTCTCTGAATGCATTAACAAGGTTTTTTGGTGGAGCATCTGATTAAAGGGAGTAGGAACTTCCTTTAGCTGCAGGAGCCTGTTCATCCAGCGAATAGTGAGAGGGCAGAGGGGGAGCACCCTCCAAAGGACACCTGAGCAAGGCAGCCAGCAGACTCATCAGGAGCAGAGGATGCCCAAAGCACACATCCTTCCTCTTTGGAAGTTAGATTTTGTGACCTGCACCAAAAATCTCAATTTCAGGTTGGACTGCATGCCCAGGTCTTGAGCATGTCCTGCTCAAGGACTCCTGCTGACTTTATCCTTCCTGCTCTTAGTCTGGGTGTAGCTTCCTCCTAATTTAAGTTCTTACCACCTGCAGTGGTTAAAGACTATAATGACACAACCAGCTTAAATAGGGGGGAAGGGAAAAGCTGTAACAGGTACAACTATCCTGATTTTGGTACCAGTAGGAAGAGTTGGGGTAACAAAGTCTTTCAGGAGGCACAAAACCTTTGGACAGACAAATCCAAAGGAGCTGTTAGACTAAGATTTGGAAACTTCACCCACTTGCTCTCAATAGAAATCAATAGTCACAACGAAATTTCCATTTTCTCAGCAACTCTCAGTGTGTTTAGAGCAGGACTGGCATCAAACTCAAACTGTGTGCATTAAAGTATGACCTCTATAACAATTACAGCAGCAAAATATAGAGCAAACTGGAGTTCAGTGGTTCTATTCAAGTACTTTTCATCTCTTAAGGGACCGTTTCAGAAGCACAGCTGAACTCAGAGACATGGGCTTTGATTTCTTTCCCCCACCCTTCCAATTCAGAAAATAATTTAAATTCCACAAGTGCCAAATTGACCTTGCATTCTCCTCTGCTTGCCTGCTAATTAGAGTTTAACAAGTGGTGCTTCCAGCCCTTCATAGCTCATCCAGAACAGAAAGTGATGCAAATGTGAACTGATGGGATCAGAGAGCTTTACCCTACCATCAATTTCTACATAAATCCAGATGGGGCATCAACAGGAATTCTGCAGACAGGGGATGGCCCAAAGCCAAGATGAAAGCAGCACTAATAAACCTTACTGTGGTCATGTTGCTCTGTTACACTTCTATTCTTTTTGAGGTTTAAAACATTACAGCAATTCCCATCTGGGGCAAGGCCCAGAATGCAATTTCATTCTCTTCTAATGCTTTCAACTGACAGGGCTGTCAACAGTCAGTGAAACCAGCGTAGATTCAGTGAGCCAGGAACAGTCACATCTTCAGACAAACCATGCATTAGCAAATACAACATACTTAGCATAGCTCTTAATTAAATAAACTTGCAGATGTCACTTAAGCATTGATAATTCAACACAGTACAGTGATTTTTCTAGGAAGCAAGCAAGGCTCTCTAAAAATCTCCCACCAGCCTTGATTTTCTGCTCCAGCCTGATTTTCAAAGTCCTATTTGGAATTTGCTCTCTTTGTTATACAATATCCTTGTAGACTGTTGTTAGAGGTATACTTTGATTAAACAAAGATTTATGAGCTTTTGTTTTGAATTTGTATTTTTCAAAGCCAAAGAGCATAAAGAAATGTTTTAATAATGTCTGAAATGCTGCTCAGAATGCATTCAAATAACAAGGAGCTCGTGTAACTAGATTTGTGCCGTGCACTATTACAACAGCATTGCTAATCCAAGAAGATGCAGAGGTATCAAAGGGATACCAAGGAAATGCCACAGCAATGTTTCAGAATCAAGTAGTCTCTGTCAGCTCTTCAGGACACAGAATTTACAAACTATCATCATCAACTGCCTTTTATGCTTAGCAGGGAAAGGAGAAGGCAGTGGAACAGTTTTCTGTGAGTTCTTCCCACATAAACCAGTCCTTCCTGGAAGTTAAAAAAAACCTGGGATGCAATATGTTTTGTGTTGCATAGACTCCAGTGAACAGGGGCACTATATCCAAAGCCCTTTAAAGCCAGTGGATGGCTCCCAAAGCTTTAGCAGATTCCTGATCCTCCCATCATACAGTCAGTTCCCTGCCTTTCTGAACTGTACCACACGTCCATTAAACAGCAGCAGGAACCAGCAGAGAAGAATCATTTCTCAAGACCACTAAAAACCCAGAAACAGCTGAAGAGTCTTTATTGGTATCATATCCCCAGAAGTGCACAAGAACCATTTGCAAGTCTGACATGGCTTTCTACAGCAATACACTTTCACCTTGGCATTTAATTCCGACTGCTCTGAGCCCTCCTGTCTGCATCTGGAAAAACTAATGATTGTCTTTCCAGTAACAGAAAGGGGTTTGATACACACACCCCTGAGGGGACAGGAGAACAAAAACAAGCCTGCCTGAAGCCAATTGATGCAGTCCTGCCTCCCAAAATACAAACCTGACTTTTAGCCAAAGTCCAAGGGGAAGATGGTTTTTCCATCTCTGCAATGATCACAATACAGAGACATTATTTCCAGTGTCCACTGCTGAATTCAGAGACAACTTTCCCCTTACCACACTTTTTGCAATGGTCACAGTTTCCTTCCCCTTCTCCCCTCAAGTGGTTTATGCTGTTTCACCCTCCTCCCTGTCTTTCTTCACGTGCAAGAAAGTTGCTACAATGAGCAGGGAAAAATGACTACATAAAGAGAACTGCTGCTTCTTAGCTCAATGAATGCCATTGAAATTTGCATCCTTCAATGGAAAAATAAATATATGAATGATCAGCCTTTGAATTTAAGCACTGTATGGAAAACCAGGACACAATCCAAAAGATATTAGTAAGATTCTGCTATTACCTATTACAATGAAGGTAGGTTATTTTTATTTTTAGTCCCCACCCTCAGCTGCCAGAAACTTGCCCCAAGGGCTGGTGAGGAGGAAAGAGAATGAGGAGACAAAGCAACCCCCAACACAAGCCACTTACCAAAGATTCACTCAGCAAATGTCAAACAACACCTAGTTTCCTACAGAAACCATGAAGATATTTCAATTAAAACAATAAACCCTCCGCCTTCTTTCGTTTTCTGAAATGGGTTGATATAAATTCTCATCTACAACATTTTTGCAGTATCAGAAAAGGGACCTGCTCATTTGGCAGTGATATTTATTGTGCTCAGCAAATGCTACACATTCCCCTCTTTAACACATATAACCCATCTCTAAAAACTTGTCTTCTTGCTGTGTCCTCAAAATTACTGAGGGAAAATACAGAAAAAGAGAAAATTAAATAAATAAAGACATAACAGATTCCAGTGATTCACAGTAACCCGCTCCAGCTTGTGTTTTTAAAAATAGCTTTAAAGTCACACTAGACTTTTTTGTTTCATTTTTACCAGCCTGCTCAGACTTGTCTCAGTTTCCTGTTCTTCTCCCATTCAAGTCTATGGGAATTTTGCCTTCAGTGTAATCAGAGGAGGACATTCAGTCATATTCATTTCTCCAGCGTGAAGTAACCACAAAGGCATTAAAAGGCACAGCCTAGTGCAGGCATCACTACACATCTCTAAAGTTATCCTTTTTCAGACTGCCTGTGGTGCAGTACAGAACAGATCTCATTGAATTTCTGGGACCTAAACAACCCCACTTGCCAATTCAGCTCAGATTTGAACAGGATTGGAAGATTAAAATCACAGCTACAGTCCTCAACAGGTCATCCTTGCAGCACCCTGTACCTCCACCGCCCTGTAAATGCCAGCCCATCTCCAGCAGTGAGCAGCTGACACCTTATCCCTGAACCATCAGATGGCAACCTGAGGTCTAAGAATCACATGTCAGCCCCTTCCCAAGGGTTGTCAAATGTGGCCCTTGGCTGTTTGCAGAGGTGTCCTGCTGAGGCAGTGACCTGCAGGCAGCCCTCCCGGGGCTGTGCTCGCTGTTGGTGACGTAGTTGAGGAAGCCTGTGCTCCTCAACAGGCTGCTCTGCTCTGTGCATCCTCCCTCCACAAAGCCCTGCCAGCCTCCAGGCAATTCCCAGAACAAATAGGCTGGTTTCTATTTTCAGCAGGAGCCCCTGTCATTGCTTGGACTCACGTCAAGACAATGTTTTTCTTATGTTTTTTTCCAAATCCCGAGCGTAGGGAAAAAAGCAAGACATTATCCTCTGTGCAATTTGTTCAAACTGATGTACCGGGTCTTAAATTAACAAGCAAGAGCTGCATTCTGTCCCAAATACTTTGTGTAAAGCTCTTCCAGGCTGACCTGTGCAGTCAGTGGTGCCTGAGTAACCATAGCAGCATATTTGAACAATGCCAAATACTTTTGAACAGACACTGGAGCTGCTGATGGACGTGAGAAGGGAGGTGGATCTGCTACTCACCGAGATCAAAACCAGAGTAACAATGGGCAAGCAAGAGTGTTGGTGCAGCCTCGGAATTAATATGACAGCACAGCTATACACAAGGAAAACTGGGACCAAACCAGCTCTGGAAGCCTCCTGCATTGTCTGGATACCTGTGCCCACCACAGTTACCCAACCAGCCAGGTCTGATCACTCCTTTGGAAAGCCTTGGAGGTGCCAGTTTTCCACTTGACAAGAGCCCCCATCAGGTCAGAAGTCCAAAGCACATACTGACAGCTGTTTTCCAGTTACATCAAATTATACTTGATGCAGAGAGGTGTTTACCTCTTGCAATTATCTGTGGAGCTGGAAGTATTTCCAAGACCTTAGAAGCCTTGAAAAAGCTAATTAGTGCACTGCCATAAATAATTTGATCTCTTAGGAGGATACATACTCTCTACACAGCAAATAACAGCTTCCTTTAATGGAAAAAAAAAAAAAAAGAGGATGATTTGCCAATGCATATCTGTATTTTACTATAGGTGTTTATCAACCATTTATAATTTGCCATAAAGAAAGTAGAAAAGTGAAAAAAAACAAAAACCAAAACAAAAAACCAAAAAAAGGAAACCTTGGCCTAAAACATAGCACATTCCTGTGAGCTACACCTTCCCTGGAGAGCAGATCTAGGTCTGCCCTGTTTTGTCAGACATAAATATCTCCTGCAGGGAAATCTCATATGAAATTAAAAGTCATGGCAGATCACTTCTCCCAGACCCTTTTGTCATTGCAGAGATGGAATAAAGCTGCACAGGGCAATCTCCTCCCAGCTCTGCATCGGGGAGGAGGCAACTGCCTGCTCTGTGCCCTCTGAAATGAGAGGAAAACCAATTGCTGCTTCATGGAGAAAAAACAGCTTTGTCTGGTACCACAGCAGGGTGGCACGTCAGGTGTTCCACTGTAAATAAACAGTGAACACCCAGTAAAATATAAAATTTTTAAAAAAGGAAAGTTATAAATCACCTGCTTAGCTAGTGTTGCTACCTAGAAGTTTTAACATACTGTTTTAATACATGAAGTTGCCCTTTAAAGAGGTTTCCTTTTGTCCAGTGAGGTCAGGAGAGCAATTTCTTGTGGCAGAGATAAGGCTGGGTGATGAACTCTGTTACAGTAGCATAAGGATTTTAAGTTACCCATAAGCTGGTTTAAGTGTTTTGAAAGATATAAAGTCAAAGAGCATCTAGTACCTTAAAAACCACCTAAATCCTCCTAAGAAATAGTCCTTCAGTTACTTCTCTGAATACTTATTCTTCAAAAGCACTCCAGGACTGCTGCTGGGAACAGCTTGGTGATCTGAAAACCAGGGCAAACTTCTTGCAGACATCTTCCAGCACAGAAGAGCAGCACACACGGTGCCACAGAGGCTCCAGACTGCCCTGGGCGAGGTGAGCTCTGCCCCTGGCAGTCAGTACAAGCTGACTGGGAGGGAAGGAACAAGTGGGCACCACAGACACAAGTGCTCAGCATCCTTCACGTGGCAGGAGCCCCTGGGAACAGCTTTGCCAGGAGCTGAACGGCTCTGCCACACACATGTGCTGGGAGCCAGCCCAGGTGAAACCCCAGAGCATCTCTAATAAATAAAACAGTTTCTCTCAGTGGCACCAAGACATCAGAAAACTTCTGTATTCCAAGCTTTGCCAAAACATGAGCCCTGCCCTCCTGTGGAGAAAGAAATGCACCTTTGAACTCCTTGTGCAAATTTATACTTTTCTAAGCACAGCCTTTTAGAAACAGCTATAGCCAGGGGTGCAATTAATTCAGTTCTTTCCAGAAGATTTTTAGCTCTGTAAAACTCATGTATTATTAAAACATCCCAGCTAAACCCTGAACATTATCAAGGTCCCACTTCTTCTCTGCGAAGGGAAAGAAAAAAGAGGTTTGGGTGAAAGATCTATGGAAAAATCCCACAACACCTTCAAACCCCCAGATTCCCTGGCTACCAACCTTTCCTTTTTGTGGAGTGAGTTTGGCAGTACCTGATCTCTCCATCAGCAGGGCCCTTGCTATGCCCAGCTTTGGATTCCTACAGCAGCATTGAGGGATCATCATCTGTGGCAGAAGCCTCAGCCCGGATATTTTCTCCTGTACCTGCAGGATTCAGGACCCCTCAAGGATGATGCAATAGAAGCCTGATCTTCCCTCCCAGTCTGGGTAACTAAAATTAGCTGGATGAAGAATCCTTACACATAGAGTCAGGTGCCAGCAGCAAACAAGAAATAAATCTAATCTGTAGTTACATAAACATTTTTTTAGAGCAAATATTACTCTGGTTTAGAAAGTGCCAGCTTTAAACACCTAATATAACACAGCAGCTTCACAACTGGCCTGCATTTCACCTTTAGGGAAGGCCTGAGGGAAATCTGGTCTCTGAAGCAAAACAGAATCAGCTTCTCCCTAGCAGCCTCATGTACTCAAACACCAGAAAAGCGTGTGTAAAAATGAGGATAGAGCTTTGCTGGTAAGAATTTCTGTAGCCTTCTTTGTATTTCTGAGAGCTAAATTCACAGTTTAATGAGCAAGCACCGCCCAGCAAAAGCCACCTGGCTCAGGGAGTCAGTCTCCCATTCCCAGGGGATCCCAGAGGCAGAGATGGTCCTTCCCCTCACCAACACTTGGCTCAGCAGGTGTGGAGCTGGAGCCTTCAAACAAATACCAAACATATGAGATTATCAACGTTTTCTAGTGACCAGCCAGTTAGTCAAAAAAACCCTTGTCTTTGAAGAAATATAACCTGGATTTACACACACTGATTGCTCCATTTGTGGCTGCCAATGCATCGAGTACATACAAAGAGAATATTGCAATACAGAACCTGCCTGAACAGCACCCACAGCCAAGCCAAGTCCCCTGCACACCTGCTCAGCCCCAGCTCCCAAGGGTTGGCTTGTTGGGATCACTGATGCTGCTTTTAGGAGTCCCAGCTCTGCCTGGTTTTAAACAGAAACACACTTTCCAGAAATCTGCATTACTGCATGTTCCAAGTGCTGTAGCTGTCACTCAGCTTTCCAGAAGTTATTACTTCTGTGTATTCAGAGCAGTTTGGGAACTGAAGGTTGTGTTGTCACTTCCACACTTCATAAACAGTATAGATGCTGGAATGTGGTAATATTTACTCCTGTTTTGCCATCTGCTTATATATGCACATAAAACATGTGACTCCCAGAGCGTGGAGCAGCAGAGTAACAGCGTTTTCATTGCAAGATAAAGACACAAATATCAATACACATCTTTTCTTATTAATGAAAAAGGTGTTATTGCACAAAAGAAACTATATATGTAGTAAAAATTAATGAAACAAATCCTTTTCAATGGAATACATACTCCTTAGCTTTGACTTTTCCTAAAGAGTCAGTGTTAAAAAAAAACCATACCCAACCCCCCCCCCCAAAGTCTCTACCATCTGGATTATTTACTGAGTAAAAACCAAACCAGAGGGTTAAACTGTTAATCTTTAAAAGAACCACACCATCTCTAGATCAGGTTGCAACAGGACAAATGCCCCCAAAGACCCTTTCACCCGAGCACCGTGCCATACCTTTTAGTATTATTTCCACGTTGGAGAGTTCTGCTGTTCCTCCTTCGTGCAGCCCGATGAGAACTCGAGGAAGAAAGCAGCCAGCCCTCACCAGTCCCAGTCAAACAACAGCCCCAGCCCAGGTGTTCCCACTGCACAACACAAAGCAAGTCCAGCCCCCACCATTTAAACCTTCCCATGCAGGTGGGGCTCCTCACTCAGGTGCTCATTGTTAAAGTGAGTGCTAAGACAGACCTAAAACTAGGGGGGAGGGGGGTTCATAACTCTCTAAATAAAGATTAACATGGCTAAGGGAAGTGTGAAGACTCTCTGCTTCCCTCAACCAACCAATGGATCCAAACAGTGAGTGTTTAAAATGACTGACCCTGTCCACACACAGGGTCTAGGAGGTACAGCCCTTATGACACAGTCTTTTGATATCAAGTGGGTTTTGTGGTTGTTTGGGGTTTTGTTTTTCCTTAGGGTAGGGAAAGCATGTTGTAGGTTGGGGGTGCAGCATGTGTGTCTATTTTAAAGCCAGTCAGAATGGGAACATTTGAAACCAAGTTGTGTAATGTTTCATAAAAAATCTCAAAAACTCTCCCTGGCCAGAGAAAGAGGTCAGAGCTGGATAAACATTCCTGTCCTACCTGATTGTTGTCTTACAGAGAACTTGTTAGTTCACCAGGCAGATAACTGGGTTTGCTGTCAGACCCCATGGACACAACCCTCTACAGCCAGCACAGGTACAGGGCCTCTGCTCTCCCACTGCAACAAGTCATCTGTGGTGAACAGATCTTTTCTCACTGGTTTGGGACACTTGCCTACAACCACTACTTTCAGCCAGGAGGGATCACTTCCAGTTTCTCACAACTGTAAAAATAAATATGAACCTGCATTCTCTATCCCATCCCACTCCAGTGGAGCTGCTGGATCCCAGGGTGGAGACCAGGGCCTGGGAGAGGGCTGCAGGAGGAGGCAGAGCTCAGCTGGAGCCTCAGGCACCCACCACATCCAGATGGAGAGACCTTCTCCCCAGCTAAGGTTCCACACAACTGAGTCCCCCCTCCTTTGATTGAAGATTGAGATTTAAGGAATTTAGGGAATAATGAAAACTTCTTACAAGTCTGTACTTCTACCAGTCTAGGGAGACAGTAGCCAAACTCAGAGCAGCTATGAAAGAGAATATTCAGTGTCTTACGTGACTATAAAGGAATTAAGAGACTCATTTTACAGTGCATTTTAATTAAAAGTTCATTATAAGAATTTTCTTTTAAGAACAGCATACTACATATTCATGGAAATATGTAACTTTACCCTACAAATGGGACTGTCACCATATTATTCTTACAATTCAAACATATGAAAAATAAAATATGATATTTAGCTTTATAAATTCCCCCTCCCCCCCCTTTAAATTCTTTTTCTCTTAAATAACAAAAGTATTAACTCTTTCCCAGTACAGTGCATTTGCTATCTGCGAGCCACAAACCAAGTAGTCACATCAATGCCAAGGAAACAGCAACATTGTTTGCAAAATATTGAGAGAAAATGATAAAAAAATATAGTAGTCAGCCCAGTGCTTACAGAAGAGACAGTCAACAAGAATTGAAAAAGCAGCACATTTTCATATTACATAGGACCATCATAATAACATATAAACCAGTGCAGAAGACTTATGCTGGAAAAATATGTAGCAATTCTCAGCAAGCAGAAACTGAACTTTGGCACTTGCTCATAAAAAGGCCTTTCAAAGCAAAACAAAACAGAAATTCACTTAATCACAGCTTGTATATTTAAAAAAATAAAGACATTGACTAAAGCAAGAGAAACAATAGAGAAAAGTTTACAAGCCAGGTCACTAGGAAGTCAGTACATTCAGCCTACAGAAAATACAAGTACAATCTTTCATCCATCCATCTACACTGGGATCCTGGCTAGCAAAGGACAGGCTTTGGGACAGAACCTCACCTGAAGCATCTCTACTTCAATGGAGCTGTGCTGATTAAACAGCCCTTTCTTCACATTGAACTGGTACAATGTGTCTCAAATACATCCCCTCTCTGTCATAAAATAAGGATTTTTAATCTGCAAATTAAAAAGCAAGAGCCTTGCACTCGGACAGTGGCTGTTCTGCTCTACCCACAGTTGCACCATAACCACTGCAGTGTAAGGATTAAGTGATTTCTTTTAAAAAGGGCTAAAAAAGAATGGCTTTGATTCAAAGGGGAGACAATAGACTGGAAGGAAGGATTCACACTTAGCCTGTTAGTCCTGGTGCCCTGACAGCACCTCCCATTCTCAGGAGTACTACAGTGAACATGTGCAGGGCTCTTCTCCCTCCCTGCAGAACTCACGGACTAAGCCTGGGCCCAAACAAAAGGCTGTGCAGGCCAAAGCATATTTTTGGATCAGGTCATAGGAAAGCCAGGGCTGCTCTAGCCAAGAAGTGCTCCTTTCATAGTCAGGCTCAACCCTGAACTAGCAGCTCTCTTTGCACTGAGGCAGTTTACTCAATGTTTTATTCTTTTGAGGAGTTAAGATCAGGGAAGGGCAGAGAGAAAAACAAGTGCTTGAGATTGCACAGAAGATTGTCCTACTAAAGGGGGCACTTGAATGGGAAATAATCACAGCTATAAATCTAGCAGACGCTCTTCACAAGTCTCCACAGGCCATTTAGTAGCACCTCCAAACACATCAACGTTGTTATCGACCCAGGGGATGATGTTGCCAGGCATGTTGATGGAGCAGTTAGCAATATTCATGATGTCTTCAGCTTTTAAGACCCTGTCCCATATATTAAACTGGCTCATCTCCCCAACGAAGGCTTGAGTTGCATCAAATCTTCCTCCCACTGTGTCCTTTAGGCACACAAGAGTTAGGATTAGATGAGAAGGTTATTTTGGCATTTTCTTCTTCAAGTTTGAAGTCCCTCCCCACCCAGACACACTGCTAGAAGGAGGTGCAGAGTTAGGTCACAGAGATGAACAAATTCAAGCTTCTAGAAGAGCCACATTGAACAAGACACTCTATGGAACAGTTACAAGCTCCAATCTGAATTATGTCAAAACAACTGAAGGCAATCAGTGGTGACTGCACAACATCCCAAAAGGGCTACACATAACCAACCCTGCCCCTGGGCAGTAGAGCTGGAAGGCAGCTTTAAATATTGAGGCTAATTTAGGAGATATTATGCAAGCAAGGACAACTTCAGCAGGAACTGCATAGATGTGTCAGATTACACCAAAACTTTATGGCTACAAGTGTAACCACAGCCCTTGACCAGCTGGCTACAGGGACTGTGTGATGGGATCTTTGGATCTAAATACACAGGCTTAGGCTGGTTGTACCAAATGAGTAACTCCAACTACCACTGGACAAGCCTAGAAGTGTTTGCTTGCTCCATCCACTACTCAAGGACAGAAATCACACGTTTTTGTGATCACACTAACACGGAACTGATAGCACAGGACAGAACCAGGCACAGTGCAGGCAAATGGCAGGAGAGTTAGAGAAAACCTGCCAGACACTTTGTATGAGCTGGAGCATCTGCTGTGCAGAGTGGGTTAGGATGCTGAACTTACCATCATTTATGCCATGGGTAAGTGTCTACTGAAATCAATATCAAGACAAAACTCATTTCTCTTTGCCCCATTGCAAACCTGGGAATCCTGAAGAAAGGCTATTTCTTGCTATTCATTATAATGTCTTTTTTTGGTATATGTATAATATAGGTAGAGAAAAACCATGAAGCCAAGAGCCACACAATTCATAGAAAATTGTTTACCAAGTGTTAACGAGAAAAGCAAGATTCAAAATCCTTTGGGTTTTTTCCATATTCAAAAGGACTTGACCTCATAATATTTTCTGTTGGCAGTACTAATATTCAAACTTTATTAGCATTTGCATTAGGAGAGTTATTTATCTACACCTTTAATGAGAAACCAAATGTCTGATTTTGAGTTTGTCTCTGACTTCAGGCTCATTTTTAAAGTAAACATCAAATTCTGAATGGCTGACAGTCTCCACTTCTCTAAAAATTTGTTACATACTTGAAAGCCTGCAGAGTTCACCCTCACAAACACTTCCCTTGGTTTCATTCTTTTTGATACTGTATCTACATCAGGGCCAAGTGTTTAATAGAGAAATTCTGTTTGTTTGGGGAGTTTTGATTTTATTTTTCTTTAAACCCTGGAACACTGTCACTCACTCACCTGTTCCTGACCCAGGATCAAGACACCTCCAGGTTTAATTGGATGCCAAGGAGCAAGATTCTCCCCGGTGCCAAGCTTCTCTCCATCCTGGAAAGCCTCCCACATTCCATCCCTGGTTGTCCAAGTTATGCAGATATGATGCCATTTTCCATCACTAATGAAGAGAGGGAGTTGGGCAACCTACAAAAAAAACAGAGTAAACATGTGGCAAACCAAGTTTACCAGTTCAAGCCCAACATCTAAAAAGGGACAGTGTTTACTCTGTCCTCAGATGCAAAAACTTCAGGGGCAAAAGTTACTCCACATCTTTCTACTTTGTCCCAGATCTCCTGTGTTCAGGAACACAGCCATGCTTTTTTATTGTAGATATGAGCCTGTGATTCATCTAAAATTAAATGACACAAGAGCAGAGTCTAAGCTGCTACCACATAATCATAAAATGCTTTAGGTCAGAAAATCCCTCTAAGATCCCCAAGTCCAACCGTTAACCCAGCACTGCCAAGGCCACCACTAAACCCCATCCCCAAGTGCCACATCTACATGTCTTTTAAATACCTCCTGGGATAGAGGCTGGGTAGCCTGTGCCAATGCCTGACAACCCTTTTGGTGAAGAAATTTCTCTGAATATTCAATCTAAACCTGCAGCCATTTCCTCTTGTCCTGTTGCTTGTTACTTGGGAAAACAGACCAACCCCCATCCTACACATTAATCTGTGGCATTTGTTGTTTAAATCTCAGTGCTCAGTCATTACTTTCCATCCAGTGCTCATGTTAATTTTTCTCTCAAATTCTGGAGGCTGCCAACACCATTTGTAATAACTCTGACAAAGGGATCTGCCTGCTCTCATTAAACTTGTGGGAACTGTTACATAGGGCTCACAACAAGGAGGAATTATGATCCTTCAGGAATTTGATCTGAAAACTTACTCATCAACATAAAGACACAAATGCAATTGGCTATGGAGCAGTTGTGATGTGTGAGGAAAAAAAGCCTCACAGAATATTAATAGTACCAGCATAATATTGAAGAGAAAAAGTTATTGCTAAAGACAAGCAGACTCAAGTTTCCTTCTATTCCACAAACCATTAAAAATAATTGGCTTATTGATTTGTGAGGATGATGGGATTGTTAAAAGCCCTTAACTGGCCATATGACAAACCACCTGAGTTGTGCTGTACACCTGTAAACACCTGATCCCTCAGAGAGCAGTGAGTTACTAGGAAACCTAACTGAAGGTGTGCAGAAAGTAAGGATCTATCGTCTGCTTTAATGCCAAGTTTCTATGGGTCTTGTTTTCTTCAAGTCTCCTTCCGCAGCTTGTCAAAAGCCATCAGTGGTATGAAGTAGAGACAATTGCTGGGTTTTGTACAAAAAGTCTGAAAACATTGTATTTAAACTGGTATTCAGTCACTAGGCATAACAACAGCAGACACAAAAGCAGCCTTCTGCTCTCTGTCTTCTGCAAAATTCATTTTAACATATCTAACTTCTGCAATTAGAAATTCTACAATTACTATTAGAAATACTGCAACTGACTTAGATCTCACAGCTCCTGCAATAGTGTGGCTTCAAATATGGTTTCTGCTTCATAAAACCAAAAACAAAGACAAGATCTGCTGGTAAATTCAGACAACACACCTGAGCGTGTGCACACCTAGATGTGATGCTGCTTTGTCACACCATCCAAATATTTGTACCATTTGACCTCTTTTTTTATGAACTTGCAATGAGTAAATGAACAACAGACAGACAGACATTGCAATCTCAAAGGCTTCTCTCAGAGAGAAGGAAAGAGTTAGTAGAGAGGAACCAAGGAGTCAGGCCTTATTCTGGTTGTGTGGACAGTAAAGATTTAGTTAATTCTCACCTTATCATTAATTAGCAATTCAATTGGATTATTCCCCCATTCTATGAGGACAATTTCATTAGCTTGCCCAGGAACAGCATATGAGAATGGAGTGCCAATTCCAGGAGAAGCACTTGATCTCAGCCACAAGCACACAGTGAAAGCGTAGAGCTCTGGCAGCGTCTTCTTGATCTTCCCGTACAAGTAGTTTGTGCGGAGAGGAAGGGAGACCTTGAATTCATCAGGTGACTTAAATGCACTGTTACCTGGAACCACATTGAGGAAGAAAAACCTTTAACATTAAGCTAAACAATGCATCTGTAATTCAGGTCAAGACACGATTTAATTTATATTGAGAATCCTTGGAACTTCAAGCACCTTAGAGAAGTACAGAAGAAATGTACTGGAGTAGTATTGCTGAATGTTGATTTTGCAGCACATAAAAACATACTTAGATTTTATCCACACCATGCTAATTATTTGGTTTATTTATCCTGCTCACTTAGAGCAAGAGAATATATGGCAGTCAATCTTCATCACCTGGTTCATGGTTGGAGGCCTGCCTATTTCAAGCAATTCAAACTGGTTTAAAAGATATTTACTCTTACTAAAATGGATCATCTATGCTCATTATTAAAGCATCACAGTACTTCAAAACCAGGATTTCTTTTCCTACTACTGCTACACAAGCAGCAAGGAGCAGCATCCCCATTTTAAGATCTCAGACTGACACATTTTGAGTGGCCAATCTGAAAAAGCGACATAGTCCAGAAAGCAGCTAAATTCAGTAGAACTGATTTCTGTCCCATCAATTAATCAGGACAAGATCTGAACAGTTCAAAGTGACCTGAATTAAAGATGCAATATCAAGTTATGAACTATTAAAATATTAAACATTTGATTTAATATAAAAGCAGAAATTAGCATTTAGCTTTTTCTAAAAGACGTGATAAAAACCAGTGAGATATTCCAGACCTCCTTATGAAATTGAGAACCCTTGAGACCAAAACTTTCTGAAGTTGCAATACTCTGTATCATGCAGTTTGTGTATACTTCTGATGTAGTCACCTACAAGTAATTTTCTAGAATGAAGTACTAAGAAATAAAACCCACCAGTCCTGCAGTAATGTCACCCTTTTTAGCAACCTGTTCTTCTGAGCCCCACTCACTTCCTTCACTCACATTCCTGAAACACATTCAGTCCCCTTGCCAAACTTCATACACTAATCCAAATGAAGAGCTGTTGTTACAAAAGCTTTCCACAATTCTCATATGGATTTTTTAAACCATTGGCATTCTCTCAGTTCCCATTCTCAGAAGCAACTGAAGTGTTTTGGCTGCATTTTTCCCAGAATGAGGGGGTGGGAGAAGAATGAATTTTCTCTTTTGCTTGCATCTGTCTTGAAGACTTGCAGAGCAAACCCTGAAATATTCTAAATTCTAAGCAAAAAAAAGACCAGTGCCTTAGGGCTAATGTTGAGCAACCTCCACTAGGCTGGTACACCAATCTCTCATAGAGCAACTAATGTTCTTAATGGAGTATGTTTCTATTTTTCTATGAAAAGACCTTCAGAAAGCAATAATGGGCTGAAAAAGAACAAACAAAATTCAGCTTTTTTTGTGTGTATTTCAGTTTGTTCTCATGACTTGAAAGCATCCATAACTCAAAATGATAACAAGGTCCTCATGGTCTGGGCAATGGACACATTGCACAGAAGAAGACAATCCTTTTCCTAAGGAATCTCTATTTTTGGACTAGATGGGCAAGAAATACTGTTATCCCCTTTTAGAGACGGAGAAAATAGGTTTAGACATAATGACCCATCCAGCAAAGCCAGGAATCACTTTGAACTCCAGGCACTACTAGGTGCAAGATTATTTCTCCTACATCACCTACTGCTCTCAATGGAGAAAACCGGTGAAGGAATGACCAGGAGACTTTAGGAATCACAGCAGTTCTACAGGCTTCAAACTCTTCTGCCCCACTGGTAACTAAAACAGCTGTCACAATTAGGGATAAAGAAATCCAAAGTTCATAGTTTTACCTCATAAGGTTAGGTTTTTTTCTCAATTTATTTAGTCTGGGGACAATGAGGAACTTATGACACTCTAGTTAGTTGTCAGGAAGAGATGCTGAACAATACTGTATTTTAAAGAAATGCACAATAGAAATACTATTTTCAAAAGAGGTCATATGAAATATTGCCTGTATTTAATCCATAATAAAAGTAAATTCTTGGATCATTATTACCTTCACTTTGATTTGACAAAGGAACCAGAACAGTTAAGCTGCACAGTAATAGAAAGCAAATTACACAACTAAAAGAAAGACTGTCTTGGTCCTGTCCCAAATTCTTCACTTCCCTGGAGACTTAAGACAGCCCTCACCCCCCACACAAAAAATAAAGGTGGGAACAGGCTATTTTTAGCTTGACTAAATTACACATTCTTGTTCTCCCACCACTCCCTTTCTCTTTCTGATGACTTGCTGTTATGAGTCACATCTTTCAGAAACAGGGAATATACTTGACACATGAGACATTAACAGGCCACTGATTCTCCCTAACCTTAGTTGCAGGTTATGCTTTATCTTGGCTCTCAGGAAATACTAAAAGACAGAGCTAGTAGAAGATCTCTTCTTGTTTCTTCCCTTTTCCCCTCCTTCACACTTTTTAAATGAAACAAGAATAGATACAATATTACACAAATGGCTCCATTAGGCTGCATTTTTAAATTCATGACATAGGTATGTTTATATCATTTTGAAAGCATGTCCATTAGGCTGCTTTTAAGCAGAGAGCTATTCACCTTGGAAAATCATTTAAGGATGGGGCAGGGATATTTACTGGCACTCTAATCCTGCACAGTCCACTCTATTCATGTACACAGCCAATGCAGACAGTTCTGTGCTTTAGCTCCCTTCCACAGGCATTTGTGATTCAAATAAACAGATTCTACTCAAGCACAGAGATCTCTGTAATAATTAACCCAAATACCAGAGTGAATGAGTAGGATTACGAGAGTGTCCCCCAGTGGACCGTGCGTAATCTACTGCAAACTCCAAAGGCTGCAAGCTTAGGATAGGGCACAATTCAAGTATCTGCAGTTACCCCAAGTCATAACCAGCAACTAAAGGAGAGACCACCAACAATACTTCCAAAAGCAGCAGGAAACGATTCCGGTATAAAATGTCATTCATTACATCAAAGGCAGTTGTGCTAATTAAATTGAGCCTATACAATCCAGTCCAAATAAAGAAAGGCAGCTCTATTTAGATGCTTGACATTACATAGTTATTTACACTCATGTCATGTCATACTTCTTATTTCCACTTGCCTCCCTATAGATCTTTCCATCCCACAAACACTAAGAGTTTCATCTTAACCACCCACACATGCCAAATTAAGAGACAGGAAGCCAAAGCCATGCAACAGCCTGTCAAGCAAGAAGCCTGCGACAAAAGAAGAAGAGAATGCAAGTATTTGCACTGTCACCCACTATTCAGTCCAGCACCTTAATGTCTTTCCCTCAAGGCCCACATTCAGTCTACTGCACTGGAAGGAGGGAGTAAACAAAATTAATCAGCATGGGGGAGTGTTTAGATTCCGGGCAGATTACCTTTTTCTAATTCAGACACTCTTTCTAGCAGCGCATTCAGGGCTGACTCTGTCTTCTGCCGATGGGCTGATGTCTCGTTATGGAGCAAAGACTTCTCATCCTCCAGCTCGGCCACTTTGCTCAGCAGTTGGCGTTCCAGGTCTCCAAGCCTCCGCTGGAGCATCTCCCGGAGGTCACTCGGCAGGGCAGCATAGGACACGTTGGCTCGGAGCTGGTGCTTCAGGGGAAAGGAGAAGAAAAGAAATAATTGTCATTTCTGACAGAGAAACTGTGAAATGCAGATATGCTCCCGACTCAAAGGGAAGAAAGCAAGATCGTGGAGCTCTCCAGCAAGTACAAAAGAGGCATTGCTTTTTAGCACTTGTCATGTTCAGTGCTTTTATCAGCACTGTAGCTAAACAGGTCCTGAAACAAAAGGGCACTTTTGTTAGAGGCTTCCAGCACTTCATATGAAGGAGCCTTCATACATTTAAGTTCAATAAAATCAATGTAGGGAGTAGGTCTGATGCACTTCCATTTGTATGTGTACATGTGGCACATCAATCAACTTTTGCTTTACTTACTGTAAGTGACATGGCCAACACAAGTAAAGAGAAAAACTATCACTTCTTTTTAAATAAAAAATTAATCTACTTTGAAAGCAAATTCACCAAATGAAAGTCTCCTCAGTTTGGTTTGTACAGCAAAGAAGTCAGATGCTCTTTAGATCAACTGTAAGTATTAACCAGTGAAAGTATTTTTATTAAAACTGAAAAAAAAGGCACCTCACGCTCTCTCAAAATAACACTGGTATCTTTAAGGACAAGAAGAAACCAATGGTTCCACCTACCATATTATTCTAGCAGAGCTTTTCTTCTACAACCCTAAAAAGAATGCTTAGGAAAGCAATAGTAACAAAAGGATGGTATACTATCAGATCATTCAAAACTACTTGCAAAGCAGTCCAGAACAGGCTTTAGGAAGTTACCACCTGCACATCACCACTGACTATTTGGAGGGCAGCAGGAGGACACGAGTGTAGCTTTCAGGGTGTGAAAAGCAAAACAACATCCGGCACAAATCCTGTGGGAATCATCTGTATAAAACATTTCCATGAATGTCACTCAAAATATGGTCGCTGTCCAAAGGCTCATGGAAATCACTTATCGGTGGGCTTGGACCACATCCCCTTTCTGTTCAGGGGTGTACAAAATCAGGTTCTTTTTATTCTATGTCAGCTCCAAATACATCATCTTATCTGCACAATCTGCCCCACACAATCTCCTCATCTCCACTGCTCTGTTCAGCACCATATGCCGAGGTCTTACTGCCCAAGGCATCAGCTTTGTACCTCAAACCCCAATGAAGTCACATCCCCAGAAAGAGAGATTTAGACATATTAATACAGAAACTAAGCTGTGATAAGCAGGGAAACCATAATCTCCCCCCACGCAGTGGGAGAGCACGTTCAAGAGGAGCCCTTTAGGTTCTTTACCACTACAGAGAGCAGATAAACAACCAGAAGAACATGACAAGCAGCCACCGCCAGACGTGAAGAGGCTTTGCCCGGCCCTACCTCCAGGCTCTCCAGCCGGTCCTTCAGGGTCTGCATGGTGCGGCTCAGCTGGTCGATGACCTGCGCCGGGTCCCGCGGCAGGTCGCCCATCGTGTCCTTGCCCTTGCCCACCTCGTTCTTCCACGCGGATTTGCCGTCGGCGCCCTCGCAGCGGCTGAGCTTGCCGGTGAGCTCCCGGATGGCGTCCCGCTGGCTACCGATGGTCTCCTTCTGCTGCAGGACGGTCCCTCCCGCGTGCGCACCGTGGCTTTTGAGCTTCCTCGGGGGGGCAGCGCGCGCCCTGCATGGGCACGGGGGGGCGCGGGCAGCCCGGCGCCCGCGCGTCGGGCGGCAGGCGACCGTGCACCGAAAGCGGCTGGCCGGGGGGGCTCTCCTGCTCGCCGGCCGGCGACGCCGCCCCCCCGCCGCCGCTACGGCGAGCAGGAGCCCGGCGGCCACGCGAGCAGCATCGCGCTGGCGAGGCGGGCGGGGCCGAGCGGCGGTGGCAGGAGCGGGTCCCGCCGCCCGTCGGTCCGGTCCGTCCCGCTCCTCACACGCCGCTCTCAACGCCGCCGCGAGACGCCGTTTTTATGGGTAGCGCGCGCGGGGGGGCGGGGCCCGGCTCGCGCGCCAGCGCTGGTTGGCTGCGGGCGGCGTACGCGCGGGGGCGGGGGTCGGGGGCGCTGGCGCCGGCCCGGGGGCGACCCGGGCTCGGCGGGACTGAGGGCTGGATGGGCATGTCCGGCCCGGCTGGGCCAGTGCCCTCCGGAGCCTCTCCCCGTGCCCAGCCTGATCCTCTCTGGCTCCTGCTGACACCGGTGCTCCCTTGTTCTCGCACCACGCAGCGCCCGGTGGTCTCTGCTGGGTCCACTCCAGCTCGTCGATGTCTTTCTTGAATTGGTCAAAACTGGACGCGGAATCTCCATGTGGTCCGGACAGTGCCGAGCAGAGGGATCGTCGCTTCCCCTGCCCCGACTGGCTGCACTCGCCTGGGATACGGCCCGGAGCATCTCTTTGCCGTCACAAAAACGGGATCAGTTCAAGCTACACATCGGCGTCATGATGGAGGGGAAAGGGACAGGGATGTCTTAAGAAGCATCATCAGAAAATTCTGCAGAGTACCATAAAACCACTGTTGGACCATAAGACGTTTTAGCTATATTGTTTGTGGCATCTGATATTTTCAATGCTGATCAATTTATCTACTTGAATTACTTTCGCTTTATTTACTTGAGTTACTTTCACTTTAAATTTATAATCCGTGAAGGCTCATATGTTTTTCCAAGCGCCATAAAAACGTCAACGGAACAGTTGTTGTGAACTTCTTTTATATGAATTTCTTCTTAGATGTGCAATGAAAACTCTTACCTCCACTGGAAATAGCAGAGAAACAATTTCCTCATGCATCAGCAGAGGCTGCTCTAAGGAATCCCAAACCTTTGAGTAGAAGTTCAGATTTTTAGAAAGTTTATATATGGAGATGACATTTTACCATACGATAGTAGCTCTTACAGTGAAACACATAACTTTAAAAATAATTATGGATAAAAATAAGGAGTAGAGAATATGTAATTGAAGATAATTTTAGCTTTTTTTCAGTTAGCATGAGAATTGTTTCGTTACAGAAGGAGTTAGCAAGCTTCCAGGAGTCTGCACTGCAGGAATAGTTAAATCTGATTGCTTCATGAAGTCCAGTGTGTTTGTTCAAGCCCTCCAGCGATGTCCTGTTTGAAAGGACTGCTCAAAGCCAACTGCAGCCGCTGTTAAGCCGCACAAGCGAGATGCAGCTCCCATTGCTTATTCAGGGGGAGAGAACCCCGAGGGCGGGCGGAGTTCAAAAGGCGACTCGAAGCTCCGATTTCTGTCTGAACTCCCTTTGTCTGGAAACCAGATCTCAGGAGACTCTGCTGCTTCCTGGCTGAATGAAAACGTACCCACTCAGGTACGGAGGCTGTGACTAATGCCTGCTTAGACATTTCACTCCCATGGAAATCAGGATCATATCCGGCTTAACCACGTTGCTGATTAAGACCCTGGATGCTGCAATGAGAAGGACCGTGCCAGCACACGAGCCACATCTCTCCTATCAACAGAGGTCCACAGAAGTCTGAGAAATATTAAAGCTTATACAGAATAATGTACCAGAATTTTTGCTGTACATGTAAGATTAATCAGTCACATCTCTATCACATTACAGCTCATTTCTCCCAAATTTCATGTGAAGTGGTTTGAAAAAAATAATAAAATAATTGTAAAATGCTGGATTTACCTGTCATTAAGGCCGCCCTCCACACTACTGTAGGACAATAGAAGTCCATTGCTTTTGTACAGCTTGATTCCATCCTCTATAATATGGACTGTGATGGTACCCTGTGAAAATAACCTCACATTACTTCAAAATAAACTTAAAAATTCTGATCTGGATTTTAAAACCCACTTAACAAGTCAGAGCTGTTCCCAAATAGATTTTGATTCAATGCATGACAGTGATAAAGGCGTTGCTTCCTTTTAAATTCAAGCAATGTATAGCTTCAAGGTTTTCCTTAATTATAGATAGATTTTTGTCATGATCTGTTATTCAGGCAAGCTGAGAAGTAATACAAGCAGCAGCAAGCAATAAACATCTGACTTCCAGAGTTCTGTAACATATATGGTGGTAAATTGCTCATGACAACAAAAGTATTGTCCTTTATTACTATACTGTTTCTTCTTGACAGGGGCAGTCAGTAAAACAGGAAAGAATCCCCACAAAGACACTCAGAAACATCAGTTATCACACAGAAGAAATGGGGTATAAACGTGGAGGACATGGAGAAAGGCTTCCTGACACCCTCAATGTTTTGCTAGGGTACTTCAGTGATTTCACAATTAAAAGGAGGTGATTGTCCTGCTCTGCTCTGCAGGGGTGGGGCCTCTCCTCCAGTGCTGTGTGCTGGTTTGGGCACCACAAGGTAGGAAAGACAGTGAGGTGTTAGAGAGGGTCCAAAGGAGGGCCATGAAGATGGGGAAGGACCTTAAGGGGAACCCGTGTGAGGAGCGGCTGAGGGCACTCGGTGTGTTCATCTGGAGGAGACTGAGGGGAGGCCTCACTGCAGGTACAACTTCCTCAGGAGGGGCAGAGGAGGGGCAGGGACTGAGCTCTGCTCTGTGGGGACCAGGGACAGGACTCAAGGGAATGGTCTGGAGTTGCATCTGGGCAGGTTTAGGTCGGGTGTTAGAAAAAGGATCTTCCCCCAGAGGGTGGTTGGGCACTGCCCAGGCTCCCCAGGGAAGGGGTCAGAGCACCAAGGCTGACAGAGCTCAAGTGTTTGGGCAACAATCTCAAGTCCATGGTGGGATTCTTGGGGCTGCCCTGTGCAGGGCCAGGAGCTGGACTTTGATGATACCTCTGGGTCTCCTCCAGATCAGGACATTCTATGATTCTATGAACATGAATTACCCTGCTTTACCCCACTTACAGACTCTGAGACCTAAATTTAATGCATGTAATAATTTATTGAAACACTTTTGGTGACTGTAGGCAGTGTTTTTTCATGTTGAAGGCCATATAACTCTTCATTTGAGTGACTGGCATGCAGCAGTACATTATCATAAATAATAAATCATTAAAATTTTGAGAAAGTCTATCATTTTTACATCAATATGTCACATGTTAAGGCATAAGCAAGCTGAATACTTGATCACTCAAGATGTTTTAAAAAGGAGGGTTTTTTTTTCCTTATGACCAAGATGAACAGCTCATAGGCACTGAGATATTTCACTGTAGCATAAAAGTGAGTTGGGGTAGAGGGGGAAGCACAGAGAGTACAGACAACTCACCGTTGCATTTGAGAGGTTTTTAGAACTTCCTGGCTCTGTGGCTGTCAGGCAGCCTAGTGTGTCAGCAGCCCACAGAATGGATTTTTAATTTTTAATTTGGCTTTGACAGTTTCTAGTGCCTTCAAAAAGGCTTTCTTCTCTTTGGAAACAGCATTTGCATGCTCACTGCTGCCTGTGTTTGATGCGTAGCTGTGGTATCTAGCACCAGAACTTCAGTGCCTCTGTAAAATGTATTTGGGTTCTCGACGAGACAAAGGTTTTGTGTTTAGGATGAAGGTCTGGAATTCAGGAGATCTGCCATAAAACTTTGCTAACACACATCTGTCTGGCCACTATCACTAACACATCTTGCAAACTCTTCTAATTAAATTAGGAAACTGTGCCTCATTTTTGAGCGCATGAAAGGCAGTGTAGAAGTGACTTTAGATGAAAGATTGGCGCCTTATTTTCTTGATACTTCAGGTTTGTTCCACTCATTATTGTCCACATATTCAGTGAAATATTGGTCTAATTATCTGAAAGGCCCAACTTAACTCAGACCAAGAGAAACAGGTGTAGATCCTTTTTATAGGTGACTTAGAACTTCAGGTCTCATTGTAATGGAAGTTAAGCGTTTAACTGCCTAGAGAAATTTCCAAAGGTGCCAGCTGTCCAACTCTGTCAGAAAGCAGGGACATCTGAAAAAAAAAATCTAATTTCTCTACACCTCTCTAGCATTTCTCATATTACAAACTCACACCAGGCAGAAGCTGTATGTCTGTGTATCACAATGGCACTTGATGCTTACTATTTGTGTTTATATACACTAGGTATATAATCTAGGTTATAGGAGATTATTTAATCCATTTGCTTCCAAAAAAATGCTACTTGGGCTGCCATTTACAACATCCAGAAGTTAAAAAAATAAATATATAGTTTGAGTAATTCCTTAAGTATCACTGTCAAAAGCCCACCAATTTCACTTCCATCATAACAATTTTAGCTATTTACTATATAACTATTTAGCCATTTTACTCTATTAACTATAAAACTATTCACCAACAATGAAGCCTGAAATGATGAATTTTGTTTAGTATCCTTCTTAATATGTTTCCTGAAGTAATCAGATATGATCTGACTCTTTATTTATTGATGTCTACTACTTCTGACTGCATAAAAGTCTCCTGGCTATTGATTAGAGATGTGCCACATAACTGAACTCCAAAATTTTTAAGCCTGTTCCAAGAAACTCAGTATCTGGCAAGTATTAATACCAGGAAATTTAGGGGGGAAGAGAGGTAAATAACCAGTTACAGGAAAAGAAATATGAAACTTGGGCTTGCCTTCAGAAGTTAAAAGTCACAGCATCCAGGGATATTGTAGCATGAGGATTTTGTTCAACATACTTTAGGTATGCTTAATATTCCTGTCTTATATAGTTTTCATGGATAAAATACAGATAGAATATTAGAAGAAGCCAATCATTAAGAGATATACTGCCTTTTCCTAGGCTGGTCTATGAAAATCATAAATGAAAAATGTATTCCCTTTTAAGTCAATAGGAATTTTGCCATTGATCTGAATAAATTCAGGATTTCACTAGATCATTTAAATGATACATCACTTTTCTGAGAATCATTAATTTGGATAATCTTCCTTCCAGCAGAAGGAAGACAGAACTCACTGTAGAGGTACTCACTGTAAAAACTAACTTTGTCAGAGAGAGTCACTGCAGGAACTTTCAAAGAACATCAGACACTAAAAGAGAGCTCACTGCCTCCAGCGTTCCCATATGCTGCTGGTGAACACAGGACATGAACAGGAGATTTTTGGGAATACACACAAGCTGTCTGTCACCCTGTCACTAATCACCAACCAGAGACACAGCGGGGCAGCCACTGCAGGACCTGTTCCCTTCCTGGCATTCTACAGACATTTAGCCCAAAATGCCAGGCTTAGAAATGTGTTTTAGAAGTGCAATAGGTTAGTTGTATGGAGAACAAACCCTGAGAGCTTCACATTTATTACTCAATTATTATTAACACATATCTCCCTGAAACTGTGTGAATTTTGGCCAATTCCAAGAGCAAGACAAATCACAGAATTTGCCTAGGGATATGCAAAATACATGTCAACGTATTATGAAATCAGCATATATATAAAATATATTGCAGTGTATCAAATGCTTTTACTTTTTCAGATCTGGGTATTTATTGCTCAAGTTGCTTTTCAGACTTCTAAGCCCACTTAGATTTGGTGTTTTTCGAAAAGTAAGATGCTACTGTGAAAAGACCTAATATCACACTTCTTTCTGTGGCACGTGAGATGCATTTCCTCTCTGCAGACTCCATTAGCACCACTTCCCACATGAACCAAAATTCTCAGTGCAGGAGCTGAAATGCATTAAACTCCATTGCAGGTGTCTCAGTGTTCTGCACAGAAGCAGGATAAAGTACCTCCTGCTTTATCTCCAAATACTGAAGTATGCATAATTATTACAGTCCACACTTGGCCTTTTCATGGTTTTCTGGAGTCAATAAGCTTTTTGGGGTCCCTTGAAATCCTTCCAGTCCTACAAGCTTTAAAGTCCAATAGCAGGTGAATAATTTCCCTGTTGCTGGCCAGGAAATTGTGTCCCTTGACCAGATAGTTCACTGTCATGATAGTATTGGCAAGTTCCTTTTTCTTTCCATGACAGTTGCATGAACCACAAATACATGTTTGTCTCAGTCATTCATATCTCTGCACATGTGTACAAAATGCACACTCACAGACATACATCAAATTAACTATATTTTTGAAGATACCCCACCAGAAATACACACTTGGATCTAGTGGTAGAATTTACAGAATAGAATGTTATGTACCCACTTTGTGACAAAGAAAGAGAGAAAAGAATACATGAGAGATTAGAAATCCGGGACAAAAGGCAGAACATCTTTCAGTGCCTTTCCATTACAGAGCATTACTGTAGAAGCAGCTCTGTCTTTCATGTCAGTGAGGTGGTTTCTCAATTCTGTCTGGAGCAGAGCGATGACCTTGAGTTCTCCCACCAGGGATTTCCCTTCTCCTTTCACTATTTTTGTGTCTCACCCTGTGACTGACAATTAGAAATGCTGTTATGTCCTGACCCCTATGACATGTGAAATGCCACAGCACCAGGTGTTCTGGGATGATGTAAAGTCACCTCGATGGGTTTCATCTCAAGTTCTAATGAGTGTGACAACATAACGATCCATGGAGAGGCTCCACAGAGTTCAAGGAGGCCAAGGGGAAAAAAATAAGTCATTGTCTGTGGAGGTAGTTTTTGCAAGAAACTAGAATGCACACAGATGGAAGAAGACTGACACGGAAATGACAAAATAAAGAATCTGGAGATTAATTTATTTACCCCAGCAGTTAGGCTGGGAGGTGTTTGGGCTTTCCCGTAATCAACAGCAGCTCCACTATTGACCCCTGGAGGGCATTTCATCCCCTGGCTCTGGAAAAGGTTATTTGCACTAAGAGGTACTTGTGGGTGAGGAGAGTAAACCAGCCCAAATCTTTTTAGATTTTAACTGTCAAAAATGCATTTACTTGTCATTGTACTAATTCCATCTGGCCAGGCTGCAATCATACTTTAAGCAGCATAGAACTAAATCATCTTATTTGATTTTAATGCTCATAACAGATTTACCTTACCCTTCCTGCTGCTTGCCCAGTTCCATTGTTATCTTTTCACCCTTTAAGATGACAAGATCTTGGGGGAAGTGATTGGTTATTTTCTATGTGTTTTGTAGTACTCATCTAACTCCCCATTGACATAATATTCAAATGTATTGTAGCGATATTACTCCCATCTATATTTTCATTGTCTAATATCTGAATTCACTGGTAATTTTACATTTAATTGCTGTGTTCAGTGTCTTTTATATGGTATGCCATCATGAAATGATCTCACAGACTAAATTTCTTTCTTTGCAGACTGATGGATATTCATCAGAAAACATATACCAAAATAGCAGTAATGCAGTCTTAAAATTTTCAGTCCTTTGCATTTAAATGCTTAGCAATATTTTAGGCATTATTAAATGAATGGCATTAAATTAACTCATTTGTGAAACGAATCTCACTTCAATGTTTTTTTCTTGTCAAAAATGTGCAGTTGCAAATTAGATTTCTTTTTCAAATAAAATGGAAAATGCTTTGCCTATAAATCCTTAAAGTTCAGCCTGTGAAAAATACAGTGGACTATGAAAGAGCATGTTCTACATCCGTGCTGTGCCTCAGCCAGTCTGAACAAAGGTCTAATGAGTCTCTGAACAGTGTGAAAAATATCACTGATTGTCTGAGTAGCTGACTGTAGGGCAGGCAAAAATCCTATTTGTCTAGATTTGATTGAAACTTGAGTTAACTGTCAGTGCCCACACAAACTGGAAAGACAGGATTAAAGGCCGGAGAGACATTAACAGGAGAAACGTTGTGCATCTGCCTTGGCAGATGATTTTTGCACTTCACAGGTTTAACTAAAGATCACTTTTGCAGCAGTTCTTAGGGAGCAAAACCCCTTCCAAATGAAATGATTAAAAAACAACTGAGGATTAAAGGACCAAAATCTAAGCTCTCATAAAACTATCCCAGATGTCAATAGTAATATAAGCAAAGATAAAGGAGAGCACTTACATTCAAATTTTCAAGATGATTAGGTGGCCATACATTAAAATCCATTGTACAATGCTAAGGGCCTTAGTCATCTTTTTTTTTTCCCCTGAATCATTAAGCAGATACCAAACCAATTTTTATTTGTGATTATGGGAGTACAATAATACTTTATAGTCTGTGAAAATTGTAAGGGTGGGACTGAATCACCTTAGTTCTTTCTGATTGTAACATGACTTCAGCCACATACCTGCCAAAAATTATGACTTGAAGTTACCCAGCCCATGTGAGCTGATGCATGGGGCTGTTTTAGTCTGGATCAATGGCAAATAATTCAATACAGAGCCACTGAGCTACCACAGCCAAGTTAGTCAAGGAATTTCTTTTCTGTTGTTTGATCTGATAACAGGCTTAGTGTCAGCACTGCTCGAGGAAATGCTCCAGATCCGAATGTGGAAGTTCAGATCCTGCTCCTGGGTTGTGTTCCCAGAGCCCACACTCAGTCAGAGCAACAGGAACAGAGTGTGAAGCTGTTTGAGCTGGGAAGTCAAAGGCATCAGGCACAGTAGTGGCCACCAGTTACAGATGGGCCTGACTTGATGTCCCATCACCTTGCTGTGAAGAGATGAGTGAAATTCTTAAAACCAGGAGGAGATTTTGGAATCTCTTCCTAATATGGGAAGAAATGGCAAATATTTATCTTTCTGCAAGAAAAATAAATATTAGGCTGCAATAATATTTACTAGTCTGCATAGACATTTAATTTCTAGTGTTGTCCTGTCATACTTACATAAAATATTGCTTATGAATGAAAGCCCCTAAAGGGAATATTCTAAAAATAATGGGGAAAATAAAGGGAACATTCTTAAAATTTTGTCTGACTCAGTTGCCATTGTACAAGTACCACATGGTCTCAACCAGATGGAATTCTTTGGGCTAAAAGACAAAAGATAAAGAAGTCCACGATATATTCCAAGTATTAATTCTCAGCTCTATTGCTGCAGGGTTTGAGTGGGTCCAGGAAATCATTTTCTGAACCAGAAGTAAAGGGTAACAAATAAGATTTATTAAGGAGTCCTTGTTTTAATGCAAAAGTACATTTTGCCCTTCAGTTTCAATTAAAATTACTCACTTGAGAACTCTAGCCTAAGAGGGAGGTTCAGGATGTCAGACACTTGTTGCCTCCAAAAATTGTATTTACGAGTGAACAAAATCACACGTTTGAAAAGTAAGCTACAACAAGAAGGAATGTATGTCACTGAGGGGGGACCAGGTCATTTTATCACCTATACTTGTATCAGGGTGAGAAATTCTACTTTGTCACCAGCTTCATATCAATTCTGAAGAACCTCAAAATTAAACTAAATGTAACATACTGAATTTCAGTACAAAAATATGACCATCTTTGCCTAAAACACTACTGTGATTCCATATCATTTGCAAGATTTTGTTGGATGAATTTAACTGTACATAATAACTCTTGACAAAAGAAAACATTTTGACTTGCTGCTTTGGACTTCACTAAGGACAGCTCACTGACTTTTTTCAGCAATCAGTTCACTGGCTTTGCTGTCTAAAATGAATGGATGGTTTTATTTGGGTTGGTTTGGTCTGCAGAGTTAAATAATCAGTTTCTTGTACCCTCCTGAATAAAATCAAAGTTCCCTCTTGTCAACAAGAAGGTGATTAGGGCATACACATAAGTTTATCACATCAGACAGGGTATCTGTTCCCAGCAGTGGCTGTGGAGTCTGCCCCTGCACGTAGAACACTTGAGAGGTGCTCAGCTAATCCACTGCCAGGGACTGAAGCCAAATGTAGATCAGACATTTTCCTATTATTAAAACTTTAAGTACATCTCAGTAATCTAATTACTGTCTACTAAACGACACTGGGCAGACCATTAGTCTATGCAAAAGGTGTCTGTATAGAAAAAAAATCTATAAAAAAAAAAATATTTAATGGAGTTAAATTGTTCAATTGGCAAACATGGCTGATCTCCAAAGGTTAGTGAGGATCCTGGCTCTGCACTACATTATTAGTGTGTGCTTCCAGCTCTGGCCTGGGTCCTTGGCAGTTATATTTCGGCAGACATGCTTTGATACCTTTCAAGTCTATCAAATACATATTTAATAAAAGTATTTCTCAAAATATCCAAGTGGAACCAGACAAAAGAAAATGTGCATGAACACTTTCCTTGATGGCACCTTTGTTTCAAAGCCTGAGCAACGTGTACAATTATAATTCCACATGGAGCTACAGAAAAGTAACCACTGAGACTCATCAGACTGTATTTTAAAAGCACCCAGAGGATGAAGAAAATCCAAAAAAGGGGAAAGGACAAAAAATTTGGGAATGAACTCTATCTTACAAGCACATCTCAGAAAGCAGTGGAGGAACATCTGCTTTTAAACAGTTAAATGGTAGAAATTTAGAGAGAGACAGCAAGTAATGCAGTTGCCTAGAGGAGTATCACAGCATCACAGCATCAACCAGGTTGGAAAAGACCTCTGAGCTCATCAAGTCCAACCTATAAGCTTAGACCACCCTGTCAGCTAGACCATGGCACTGAGTGCCACATCCAGCCTTCTCTCAAACACCTCCAGGGATGGTGACTCCACCACCTCCCTGGGCAGCCCATTCCAATGCCCAATCACCCTTTTTATCTTAATGTATAAAGGTACATCTACCCTGGAGGAGAGCTGGGAGGTGACTCAACTAGACTTCTCTGTTGTTAGTTTTTCCTTCTCTTAACTGCAGGAAATGATAAAAACTATGATGTCCAGATTACTGACAAAAAAAGCCATCCATATAGTAGCAGCAAAAAAAAGAGTGTTGAACAGAGTAGTATATTCCCTAATCCACACCATTTTTCTGCACAGGGCTGTGCAGAATAGCCTGTTCCACATGCCCTGAACAGTCACTGCATGACTAAACAATTCCTGCCTTTACATGCCCATTTTTCAGCTAAATTCCCACAACTATAAGCCCTCAGTCACTTGTATATTGTCCTGATATACATCAAGATTTCCAGGTCTTACTTTCCAACTCCAAATATGCCTCTGAGATATCCTTATAGCATTTAAAAGGTGTTCTTTCACTGTACACATATTAGCATAATATGAAAGAAATAATTAGCATATCAAATGCTAGAGATCAATTAGCTGCCAAAGCACCAGTCTAGACACAAGCGCCTGACACTTGTAATGAAATCAAAGCCAGGCTGGCCAAATGCTGCTGCTGCCTCAGCAGGCTCCTCAGAACAGCAGCAGTCAGTGTTCACTCATTACCCTCTGCACCAACAGTGCAGAAGCTGATTATCATCTGCTCCCACTTACTGCTGTTGTCGAGCCAAACCCTAAATGAGTTCCCAGATTCGGTGACTATTCGTTTACTGTCCGTGTCTATCGACTGTGTGGTTTTAGCCCGCAATTACCACTTGGTTCCTGTAATTCCTGCACGTGCTGCCGAGCTCTCTTCAGATGCAGCTCAGGAGCTGCCTCCTTCTTTAGACCTCCCCATGCTGGAAAAGAGAAAAGTGCTGCAGAGAGCCAGGGACACACTCCTGGTGCACAATGCAGTTCAGCTGCAAAAGTTCTGCTGTGTGAAGCCTCTTTGAGGTTTTGAAGGAGTCTGAAGAGGATTTAACTCGTGATGATGAAACAGGTCCAGAACACTGCACTGCACAAAGTAGAGATCAAATACATTTGCCCTCAGAAGAGGCATAAGAAATTGTGAGCTTCAGTGCCTTGGCGAGCTGAGAATGAACAGCCTGAGGCAGTACATGTCCAGAGAGCAGGAAATACAGCAAAACAGCAGCTAAGTACCTCATTCTGCAGTCTAAGTATGACCAATTCCTCAGGAGATTTTCCTCACCTAAAAAAGAGAGAAGGAAGAATTTTCTTTTAAAGGAGATGTGATCAAGTCTCTGCTCTGAATTCACTGTACAGCTGCATATCAAATGCAGCTAAGATTCTTCATTTGTCACTGAAGCTTTGCCTTCTTTGAAAAACTTCTTGCCCTTTCACCCTAATCACACCTCCTGTGACACAGATGGCTCAAATACCCATTTACTTCCATGGGACGATAAGATTTAATGTGCCATTATCAAATTTCTATCTGCAGATACTATTTAATACAGAGCCATATTATATGACCATGTATTCAGGAAATGAAGGCGACTTCTCTGGAATTTCATCCATGTGTTAAAGCAGAGACAATTCAGGAAAGAAATTGTAGACAGTGGTTTAGCAATAGATTTAGTCACATTAAAAAAGGAAAACGATGCAAACCTAAAGACTGGTGTGACTTGGTTGCTTTATGACTTCTACAAAATATTCTCCAACACACAGTATTTTTCTCTTACACTTTTTCCTTTCATCTAAAGAATGAACAGAAGTTCAGCACAGAAAAACTATCATTGGGTTTATATGCTTTGTTTTGAACTCTATTTCAACAGGCTGCTGACAGACAATAAAAACTATTTTTTTGCCCTCACCTGCAACTTACTTCTGAAAAGATGAGTTATAAAAATTGACTACTTTGGAAAAACAGTTCTGTTCTCATCCATTATTAAAATATGCAGTGCTCACAGTTTTATCTTCATACACTGCAGACCCACCAAACCTTCCTATGTGAATGCCCTGTGTGTATGTTCAATAGCATGTACTGACACCACTTCTGTGAAATGGAAAGAGGAGTTTGACCAACTCTCAGATCTACAACAAGTAAGAATACTACAGCAGCTGCCAAGGGTAACTCAGCCTTTGCTCCTAAGGTTTCACTTGGTGGTTTTCTGACAGGCATTACCTTTTTCACTGTTAGAAAAGTCAATGTCCCACAAGTGATCACCGGAACCTCATGTTCATACTGTGATTTTTAAAGGAATTATAGCTAATTTATCCTTTTGTCTTGTGCCTAAGATATAATTGTATGAACCTTACACATTCCAGAATCAAACTGGAGGGGATAAAGGACTCCTAAAGGAATGTAAGTCAGTGCTGCAGCACACCTTCAATTATTCTATGGTTAGAAATGCTGGGGGCAGGGGCTGGAGGGAAGGGGTGCATTTTGTCTTCACTTGCTATTATGATTAGTGTGGATTTAATGTAATAATTATAAATCGGGTAAGATAAATTCACAGCACGATCGTAGTAAGAAAACACATAAATATATTCATAATTTAGACATTTTAAACAAAATCATCTATTACTTGTCAGGAACTAAGAAACTCCTAAACATCTGCACAGAGCTCACACAAAATACAACAAATTGCCAAGAATTCCCTGAATATTCATTTCATTTGTTTGTGTTTAATTTGCAGCATATGATGTTTTATGCCAGTAATTATATAAAAGCAACACTTCTGAACACAGATAAAGACCTTCACAGAGTCTAGTAGAGAGCATAGTACAGTGTAACAATGTAATCCATTTAAAAGCAAAATAAAAAATACTGGTATCATTTCAAAAACGTAAAGCACCCAGTACAGCAGGAAGAAGCATTTATTATTTATACTCTGGAGGCTTTTCATTCACATTTACCAACTTGTTTACCATTTGGAACGAAGATGATGTAGCAAGGCACAGCCAATTTTTTTACTGTATTAAACTTTAAATGCAGTAACATTCTGGCAAACCATTCACATCCTTCCTCTCGAGTGACCGACGGAGATGTGAGAGGCTTAGTAAGATGTGCTTGGATCAAAGTGGTAGATGCTGTGTCACATATAATTTCTGGATTTGGATACATAGCTGAGGTTAAATGCTAGAAATACATTTAGGCTTGCCAAGGCAGGCAGGTGTCATGAATAATGTATTGCATCCTGCAACAGAGAACCCACCTTAGAGGCTTTTATATCTATCCATTCAAGTGCTGGTCCAACATACAGAGCATGAATTTTTCACACAAAAACCTGTCTGAGATTTTTGGCTGTGGACACATGACAGGTGATTGTTCAGGGCACCATCCTATCTAAGTCAACAATATAAAAAGTTAACAAACTCGCTGAAAACCACAGAGATGTTCTGCAATCTGCCTGCATAATTTGTATTATGTTATGCTTTTACCAGACACCGCAATAAAATACCGGTATGCAACTATGAATGGACTGAGATGCACAGGAAAAAACACTTCAATAAACTGTTGAGAGCCATTCCACTGTCTCTCAGTGGAGATGGTGGCTGCTGAAAGCACTGGTCATCTCTACTACCTGGTCTTCACCTGTTTTCACACCATAAAAATGCAGATTCTACTGTGACCCTTAAGACAATACTGCAATACCCCAACGTCTATAAAAGAAGGTTATACTATTTGGAACAGCCTCTGTATATACATCTCAAAGTACAACCAAAACAGCCTTGCCACAGTTGCCTCACAACCTGTGAGAAGCCTCTGCTTCCCAGGCACTTCACTTTGACCTTAAAGCTCCCTGAACACTGAGAGCTTCTCCTGTGCATGGCTGGAATTACCCCCCTCTGAGCACATCTAAAATCTGGTTTGCTGAGGGGTTTATTTTCAGGGTATGTTCAGAACATCCTATGGCCAGGCTAATCTGGAGCTGGTAAATTTTTTTCCTAAGATAGGGATGCTTATGTTGATATGTGTGTTTAAATAACTGCCCGGAGATCAGAAAACTCTTCCCAGTAGTGGGAGACCTGGATTCCATTTCCTCATTAGCCTGGAAGGCTTCAAAGTGCATCTCCCACCATCCTAGGAAAAGCTTCCAGCCTGTGCCTGTTCTGGAGGGCAGGCAGCCTCCTCCTTTCCTGTACAGCAATTGCTCTGTGGCACAGAAAGGACACAGGATTCACAGCTGAAAGGGAAAAAGCAAATATAATGCTATTATTCATATAAATTATGGAATAGAAATCTGAAACTATTTTGCCATTGGCTATTTATCATGCACAGCCAAACTATGTGCCAGTTAGTATCAGCTGAGGGGAAAAAAGCAACTATCTCACAACTAACAACATTGCCAGAGCCAAAACTCAGTCCCAGATTCAGCCAATACTACATGATCAAATTCCTGTCAATAGACTGTCATGGTGTTGAAGCTTCTAACTTGACAGCAATCTGCCTCCACAAAACCAACCTGCATATACAAAACATGCTGAATGGGTATGAGACAGTATCTGTTTACTGATTACTATTGAATAAATTTTTAAAAAAAGTAATTGCCCTGTCATATTCTAGCCTTGATGTACTTCAGAAAAAAAAAATTTCAACCTTCAGGCAGGGGAAAAAAAGAACATTTGATAAGGTATGGTTTTCCCCAAATCTGATAAACACAATCCCAAAGCATCTCTTAAAAAAGTCAGAGCTGGTACTTTACAGATAACTATGCTCCTGGCAAAATACCAAATTACACTTAGCTGGAAAGCAAAATCTACACCGGGCATCAGGGACTGGCTTAAAGATGTAACTGCAACATCTCCTTAGGAAAAATAAAAAATTATAAAAAAAAGGAAAGATGTGTTATAAAGAGAGAACACTCTGTGTTGGGCTTCATTAGTGCTCAGAAACAATTACCCCTTTTACCCCTCCATCACGTGAACAATGAATGAAAAAATCGGCCTCCAAATAAAATATAATATCAAAAAGGGCCTGGAGCTCACAGTGACTAAAAGGGCTGGAGATGCAGGAAAAAGGAGTTCTTTCCACAGTCATCACTCCCTCACTGATGCAGGCAAGCAGGAAATCACCCACAGGGAGAGAGTTGGTGGATCTCGATCCCAGGGGCAGCACACCATGACCAGCAGAGAAAATTCCAGGAAGGAGGAACCTGTAATGCTGACGGGGCCCAGGGCACATGGGTTTGCTCTGCAGGAAACAGGGATCTGGCAAAGAACTGCAGCTGTGAGAGACAAGCCTGCACCTTCAGCTGCCTCTGGCACAGCAAGTGTGTGGGTAACACCACACAGCAGGGCTGAGCAGGCCAGCTGGAACTTGGAATGCTCACAGGGGGGGCAGGGATCACTCCCCTCCCCTTGGATTTCCTTCCTTGCACACTGTGCCAGTGCACACACAGCCACGGATTTTCAGTCACTGAAGTTCACTGAATTGGGTTCCCTGGTCTCTGAATGTGTATAAAGACAAAGCACTGATTATTCTGAACACCCCTGAGTATAAAAGAAAGGTGTATATTCCCAGTAGGAAGATGGAAGCCTTTTAACAGATGCTGAATGAGTAACATACATCAATATATAGCTGGGTCCCGAGGGTGGGGGTAAGGAGACAGCACCTGCTTGGGTAATGGAGGGGTTGTTAGGGTTTAACTGAACCTGGGGGATAAGTTATGAGCCAAAATTTCCTAAAATATAGACAATGGAGGGAAGTACCATGGTTAGAAGACTAAAGACAAGTTAAAGTAAGAATGCTCAAAACTGGAAATAACAGGCCAACAAGAAGTCAGAACATGGACAGCACCTTCTGTAAATAATGTTATAAAAGAGATTGGAGTTTAATAAAGCTGAAACAGTAAACAACAAATAAGAATCAATTTAAACTCCCCTGTCTGATTTAAGTAATACTACTGCAAGTGGTTTATACTGCATTATGCAAACTTCTTTCCATTGATCTGACAAATCTGATTAAATGTTTCTAAGCACTCCCCAAGCTGAAATTGAGGTCATGTACAAGATTATTTTCTACAACTCAAACGACTATTGCATTCAAATAATTCAAAGCAATGCAGTGTGGATATGAACAAGGGTGTGTGTTCACTAATGTTCCATCAAAATATTAATGCAAAGATAGATTTTGATTACACGTTTTCAACAATCCAATTTCATTATATCTTTGTGAAAAACACTGTGCCTCAAAACTTAGTAAAACTTGCCATGGCACAAAACCAAGAGCTGTCCCAAGGAGGACTTTGCAGAGGAAGATTTCTCCAATATGAAATGTGTCCTGCATATTGCTGTGCAGGAAGTGAACACGGAGCAGAGAGCTGGGAAAAGCATTCCCAAAACCTGCAACCCCTCTGTGGTCCTTCTGACACTAATACAAGTTACAACAATCTTCTTGTCAGGACACAGAAGGTTCAGGACCAGAACTGCTGCAGGATCAGGGGCTGTGGGTCTCCTTTAAAGCCTTCTGCCCCTCTCCAGTGTGGAGCAGAGGTCACAGATCAGCCATCGAGGGTCCCACCACAGCTCTGCTCAAGTCTGCCACAGTAATAGATACCGAGGTTTTAGAAGACCTGTGTAGAAAAGTGGTTGATTTTCCAGCTCCAGGATTTTTTAGTCACCCATAGGAAAGAACAGGTGTCTGACATGTGCTGGGAGGTCTCTGCCTGTTTTACACTTCAGCTTCAACCACTGTTGACAATCCAGAAGCACAAGTATATAATGTCAGGTTTCTTCCCCTTCTTCTCCAGATTTTCATTGTCCATAAAAAGGCACCCAGACAATTAAGATTATGGCAACATAAACCTCCAACATTAGCGTTAAAAATCTGTAAATCTATTAATATTCTATAATCTGTAAATATCTGTAAACCTGTTCACAAGGGAAAGCAGCAGCTCCCATGGCTCTGGGAGCCCAGCTGAATGGGGTGCTTTGCTGCATGTCAAAGAAGCCACAAGATTGTTATGGCACCTCCAAAGGAGCAACAGGTTCTAAGTCCTAGAGCATTCTCAGCAAACCCCCACCAATAATCCTTTCTGAGTCAAACTTAACTAATGTCAAACCCAGCTCAATTCTCTCTACTCCTGCAGAATGCCATCAGGAGACAAATAGCATCTTAGACGGGTCTCAAGATATTGTTTTATTGTGTTTATTTAATTTCAGAAAACAGATATACTTCCCTTAGAATAAACTGTTCTGCCAATATTTCAAAAGATTAAATAGTGTGACTCACACTGCTGTGACTCACCCACCTGAATATTGATTTCAAGGAAAATCGTGCGATATCTGATTAAAGATTATTAGTTACTCTTAGAGGATTAATTCCATAGTACCCAACAAGATCAGTCTTGTCAGATCAAATACTCCCACTAACAGAATGGCAGAAACTGTTAACAACATATTTCTGAACATGTTTTAAGCTTTGAACTCGATACCACGGAAGTTTCTGATTCTAAGAGACAGGAATACCCAGAAGCTTTATGGCAATAGCAAATGGGAAAATACTTTCTTCCTACTACATTTCTTAATAAGTCATTATCAATTAGTTAGGGTGAAAAGCTACCTAGAGACTGATTATCAGCCCATGACATAATGTATTCTTTTGATACAAATATGCAATTAAAGCTGGTGATATTTCCAAATAGATAAGAATGGATAGAATGGAAAATAAATGAACAATAACAATACAGTTTGCTTGGTAAACTGAACTCAAAGGGTTCTTCAAAAACAGCCAAATACAACCCTTGTAATATCAAAGTTAAACATTGTAATCCCTGACTAAAGGATCTAAAGAATTGTCAGCAGTAACTACCTCAATACAAGCTACCAAGTCACAAGTAGAACCAATAATTGAAATTAATTATCTGTGGTTTGTAGATAAGTATATTAGATGATCGTTATTCTAAATGTTTCTGCTTGCAAAATCTATAAGTAACAACTGCTGCAGAAATCATTTGTGTTGAGTTTCCCCATGTAATCTTATAATAAGTTAAATCAATCATAATGATGCTGCTGCCATTATTGGCAGATCTGTAAACTGGAGTTCGTTCTTTGATGTTTTTGCAATTCTGACTTTGATACCTGGAGCATATCAGGAAAAAAATCTATGGTAGACAACCAGGGGCTTGTCAAATTTCTCACACTTGATTTAAAAAAAAGCCACAAGGGGTTTGATCACTGATGCACTGTGCTGATCCTGGACACAATTATTAACAACATCACTAGCATTTATATAAATAAACTTTCACCATTTTCCAAGTAAAATTACAAACCTGTAATAACAGAAACTTAGAGAAGCCAAGTCAATGTCAGCTTACTGCACTTTATTTTATGGCTGTGCAGAGCTCATTTATCACTCCTTTGTAAACACTCTGCTGGCCTTGATGCAGTGTGTCTTTGCACAGTACAAAAACAAAACCCTTTTTAATTATCACAATGAGAGGCACAACTAATGAAAAACAATGATATTCATTAAGCCTTTCCTAATTAATTTCTTTACACGGTCTTTTTTTAACCCAATACAGTTCAACTAAAAGCTAAGTAAAACTATTACTATTATTCAATTTTAAGATTACCAAAGAAGAAAATGCTGCAGAATTTGTATAAGATTGAAGAAAGGATGTACAGCTGTTTTCTGACACATTTAAGGCACAAATAGAAAGAAACATGGATTAAAAGACCAAGGTCTGCTATTTGCACTCTTAAAACAGAGATGGGTTGAAGAATTAGGGAAAAAAAGCACTTTCAAACCTTGAAGACTGAGGTTTGGAAGCATCTTTGTGGTAATGTTTCATATTATAGTAGATATTTGGAACAAAACTAGTCTGATCTTTATCCTGGAAACAGGATACAATGAGCAGTGAAAATATTTAAAAAGCAGATCAGAGTATTCTCATCTTCCATTTTAAAGGAATTTGTTTGCCTCTGACAGCATCTCCACTTTATCTAAACCTGTTAACCAGGCTCTGCCAGAAATCCTGTACACACAAGCCTACTTATGAGGGGTAAACAGTTGTCTTTGCAATAATTCAACATCCACAATGTGCCAGGTGCTTTCAAAGCATTTCTTTTCTCTGTAACTGGATTATAAGGGTTAAAAACAGAGTCCTAAAACAGTGGCATTATCACAGTCACATGATGAACACAGACAGTGCAAGCTGGAGTGGAGAGACACTCAGAAAGGCTCAGGGTGCCCTGTAGAGCTTGGAAACATGAGCAATAGTTGAGTGATGCTTTCCTGGACAGAGCAAAATGAACTTCCCAACAGCTGGAATCACTGATGTTTTGCAGCGTGTTTCACACACCCACATCTGCTGAAGGATATTTAAGAAGTACTTCTGAGAAGTCCTAAAAATAAATAGCTAAAATTCTGAGTTCACAGATTTTAAGGGAAGTGTGCTGTAGTACAGAGCACACTGGTATCAACAACAAATGTCTGAATGCCATCAAATTCCAGGGAATACTGAAGCATTTCTTTCATTTCAGTAGTTTAAATGAACATACAAAAGGCATGTAAAAAAGCATATATGAGGAAATACTCAAATGGTTTCCTGACAAAGGAAATGATCTTCAACTCAAAAATGAAACCTCAGTTCCAGGTAGAATTGTAGATTGAATGTGAAAGTTTAACCTCAAAGAGAAACCATTTACAATCCATCAAAAAGAAAATGGATCCAATTGCAAAGAAATTCGACAATAAGCAATCCAAAGGTTAAAAAGACAAAATGATCACTAGAATCACTTGTCAGAGGGCAATCTCATGCAGTGAGAAGCAGTATTTCAAAGCAGGTAAATAAGTACAGGACAAAGTTTTATTAGAACAAGGATGCTGAACACTAACTCCTAGCAACAAAGTCATGGAACAGCATCCTGTTACACTTATATTTTTCCCAAATCACTTGGGACCTCAAGCAGCCTTGCAGCACAACCCCTATTTTCACCTTTTAAAGTAAAACACAGCAAATGGGGTGAAATGCCAAAGCACTCAGGACAACCAGGCCTAGGGACCTCTAATTTAGTCCAGTAACAACCCCTTAATTCCTCTGCCTTCCAGCAGTTCTTAGGAAGCAGAAACAAAGGGCTTTAGAGCCTTCTGCTGTTCAGTCTCTCTGAGCAGAGTTCACTGACACAATAGCTTTTATTTTTAGAAGTATGAACACCCGGCAATGGGCTTGATAATACAAAGTATCTCCCAAAATCACTGTATTTTTATTGCATGTTGGTAGCCAGTGCTAACACTGACATGAGAAAACATTCCATCTTTCCATATCACTTTTTCTTCCTGTATTTCCACTTCTTCATTATCACAAGGTACCATATTTCTAACAAGGAACAATTCCTAAACTAAACACACTATCATAAAATATACCTAATAAAAAGTCCTGGCAACTGAATAAAAACTGAGTTTTAGAAGTCTATGCTAAAATTACTGGGGAACAATTTTATTCCTAAAAACAACAACTCTATGAATTTATTTATTTTTTAAATGCAAAATCTTGTAATTATATTACGGTCAGCTGATAATTTTAATTGATAAGGAAACTGTAACCCATGAAAATATGAATCCCATGAACTCAAAAAAAAAAAAAAAAGAAAGAAAGAAGAAAAAACTGTGTGGCATTCATCTTATGCAGAGACTCTAAATTATACATTTTATTATCCTAGTGAGATTTATACTCCCATTATCTCTTACACCCACATAAGACAAAGGAAGTGTAAATCTGTCTTTCTCTGTGTAGAGAATTTCTTAATGCTGTATTAGAGAGACAATTATTCTACCCTCACAATTCATAACACTGTTTTCTTAACAACCAGAAACACTCTCATTTAGTATTAAGACAGATGTTTTGACTGAGAGCAACTATTATATGTGCTGAAACTAAAAATTAAAACCCCACATGAATAAATATTCAAATGTACATTAATCCTTATTCTAAGGGCGATCTTCCACCACCAAAATGCTTGGCCAAGATTGTCTCTAGACATTTGCAGCAGCTAAAGGTATTACACCTTTACTGAACTTTCATAAATTACTTTTACTCCAACTACAAACCACCCAAGTCCTTTCTTCTGCTGTTAATTGTATGTAGGGGGGGGTATCACACCTGTGCCAATTCCCACTCCTATAAACACCAGAAGTACAGGCTGATTGCTTCTAAATTGAGACACAGTTTTTAACAATACAAATGGTATGAGAAAAAAATCTTGTAAATATGTCAAATTTGTATTTGATATATTTTCCTATATCATCCCACAATATGACATCCATCATCAGTTGGGCTGGGATGGGCTCCTGACTGGAAAGTTTGCTGCCAGCTCTTTGCACATGGTAACTACTCACTCAAACTGTTTAAACAGTTCAGCTGCCACAACGTTCCCTGGAGATCAAGCTGCTGTCTGGGGCAGATACAGTCAAGACTTTTGGGTCATCACAGGTTAAACTGACACTGTGACATCGAGATTTAATGGGTGAGTTTTACCATTAAAAAATACTATGAGTATTATTCCTTATTGGTATTTATAGAATATTTGGATCACAGAATGGTTTGGGTTGAAGGGGCATTAAAGATCATCCAGTCCTAAGCCCCCTGCCCCTGCTCCCACTCCCATCCAGGCTGACCCTGAACACTTCCAGGGACAGGGCATCCACAACTTCCTTGGGCAACCTGTGTCAGAGCCTCACCACCCCCACAGTGAAGAATCTCTTCCTTCTATCTCATCTAAATCTACCCTCTTTCAGTTTAAAGTTATTACCCCTTGTCATACCAACTCATTCACATCTTTCTTATGCTGGGGGCCCCAGAGCTGGATGCAGCACAGCAGGTGGGATGGTGGGATCTCACAGGAGTAGAGTAGAGGGGCAGAATCACTTCCCCCACCTGCTGGTCCCACTTCTCTTGATGCAGACCAGGACAACTTTGGCTTTCTGAGCAGCCAGTGCACACTGGCAGGTCATGTTGAGCTCCTTGGCCACCAATATCCCCAAGTCTTTCTCCCCAGGGCTGCTCTCAAGTGATATTATAAATAGTTGTAGGAATATTATAAAATAGAAAATATTCATCATTTGAAACATCCTATTTCAACAGCATTCAGAGGACATTCTTTGTTCCATAGCACTTGTTAAATTTGCAAATTGCATAGTAACTGAGATATATTTCAAGGAGCTGTACTCTAACATGGCTATAACATGCCATTAGTAGATATATGTTACTGGGTTTTATATGAACCAATGTCGTCATCCCAGAGAGCAGAGTTTAATGAATTGCAAACCCATGCACTTGAAGCAGCAATAACACACCTTGGGGAATACTCCCATCCTGTTGCTTGAGAAGGTTTGCATACAAAACAGCACTTCCTCAAATGCAGACAGAAAACTCTGGATTCTCAAGTAAAGACTACAATTCACAGACTGAATTTTTCACTGAAGCTGAGATGCACCCCATATAGCTGGGAGAAGAGGGGACTCATTCCCTCCTCTCTCCACTATTCCCACAGCCATCTCAGACCTGGTGCAGTGAAGGACAGCTTTAGGGATGCTGTACATTATACCAACCCCCCAGGTCATTCTTCCAGTGTGCAATCACCTCTGTGCCCAACCACACTGGCCAACTGCTTCTCAGTAACTCTCCAACCAAGTAACCTCTTGTTCTAGTTCTGTCTCCCCAGGATAGTCTTCCTCAGGGAAATCCTCAACCATCTGGTTAGCTCAGCTTTCAACTAGCTTTGATCCAAGAAAGTGGCTCAAAGCAGTAAGAAAACCAAAAATATAGATATTCCTCTCAGTATTTTGCATATATTGAACCAGACACTGATCTTAGTTCCATTAATGTAAATCCAGAACTTCACTGAGGACAAGGATATAGGGCAGGGAACATGATTGTGCTCTTCTGCCCAATATCAAACACAGCTGTTTTTTAAGTAAACAAAGAAAACACCACCACTGTGCAAAAGAACAAACCTTCAGCTCCTATAAATCAGCCTCGCTTCGCTGAAGTCAAGTGAGTTATGAAAATTCACATCAACTGCACATTTCCTCCCGTGTGGGATGAAGAGTGTTCTGTTTGCTCCCCTGGGCCTCAGCTCAGGCGCTGGATGAATACAACTGGGTTTTTTTCCAAAATGAGTATTAACATATTTTCTCCTGAGTCACATACTTTTAGCTTTTACACACTGCACACTGCCAAGATGACTAAAAAAGCTTTAAAACATATTTAAATGTTTTTTCAATGAAAAGGAAAAAATCAATGACATTATTTTCTTATACAATTAGAAAACTCACCTCATTTCATCGCCATTTATTGTACCAAAATGCTAAAAAGGCAATTTTCTGTAGAGAACAGATCTCAGGATAATACACAGTGCTGAACAAAATGAAAAAGGAAACTTTGAGACAGAGCAACCAGCAGCCCTGAAAAGGCCACACAGAGTGATGTGGAATGACAGATTTTAGCCAGGAATCATAAGGAACAAGACACCAATAAAATTATAATGAAAAAAATTATGAGTCTGCACATAGGTAACTAACTGTAACCTTGTAATCAAAGTTATTCTTACATCAATTTTATGGATTGAAATTTATATATAAGTACTTGGATTTCTGAAGATAAAACAGGCTAAGATCTCCTCCATTAACAAACAGAACACAAAACATCAGAAACCTGAAGTTGGAAGTCTGTTTTTCAAAGAAATTAAAGGTCACAACTGGATGTCAGTAAACATCATGTTATTATGTTTTCATAGAACAATGTTGCATTAATATTTTCAAAGCATACCCAAGACATTATTTGTAATTTTCAGGGAAAAGGATACATTTTAACAAATCCAGACACTCCATGTGTATTGTTGCATTGTCTCATGAAAAAAACCACTCCTAAACAGACAAAGGCACCTCTTCAGTTCCAGATAATGTACACATAGTGTGCCCTGAAAAGTATTATTGACTTGTAAAGTCAGGTATGCCCAAGTTAGAAAGCATCAGAATTAGATCTCTTTGTGTTTATTGAATTTAGCAAATCCTTGTGTACATGCTGAAACCCTGGGCTGTCACCTTGCCTGTCACATGCTCTCTAATTTTAGTGCACAGCAGAGTCATTGCTCGTGTTGGGTTTGCTGCAGTAATGTGAAGGGTATCCTTTTAATACAGAAAATGTTTTATTCTTAAAGGCTTATTTCTACTGCACTGAAGCCATTACCAAAATGTCAGTCAAATCCAGTGGGATGATGATTAGTCATATTAAATCCTGCTTGAAATTCTACAGATTTTTGTGGCTTTCTAACAGTGCTTACAACAGTGTGGGGGCTGGTGTGGAGGGACAACCCCCCCCATTCCTGGGAAAGTCATCTGCCCACTGATGTGTCCTGCTCATGAGCCTCAGTGACACACCTGAACAGTGTCAGTAGACCTGGAGACTGAAACTGCCTAAAATACCCTAAATATTAAAATAATTCTGCAAGGAGTCTTACACTGCACTGAAAACAAACTGAAATAAGGGACATTACCCCCCCCCCAAAAAAAACCCCACACATGAAGAAGACAAAATGTAATTTTAAGCCGTTCAAGTTTTGTAAGCATGCAGTAGGCTGTAGCAACAGAATTGTTTATGCAGTTATACATCTGCTGAGATGGATAAAAACAGAAAAAAATTATTATCCCTTTTATCAGCACAGGTAGGTAAAAATATTCCACTCCTTACTGACTTGGCAGCAACTTTGCAAGTAATTATCAATTTGTGAGATTAGGAGATAGAGCAAAAAAGCAGATTACTGCCCAATACTCAATCTTCAGAGCTTTGTTTCAAGAAATATAAGGTAGCAGCATTTTCTATTTTAAAACTAAAAATGTACTCTTCCTCCACCCGAAGTAAATGAAACCTTAGCAATACACCCATTCTGAACTTTGGGGAAGTCTTGATTCTGCCTTGAGCTGCAGTTACTTCATTTGTTCTACATTTATTCAGAACAACAGTCTAGATCACTGATTTTACTCCCATGCCTATGAATTTGCATCCTGCACACAGTATCTTCATGGCAAGGCAGACCTAAAACACTTCACACTTGCTGCAATTGCTTAACACCCAGGAAATCAGGTTTGTAACTCAGAACCAAAAAGAATACTAGTTTCTGTAGAAATAGGGAGGAGATAAGGTCAGAAACACTCTGTTAGGATTTGCAAGAGATTATGGGATCATTTGATTAGGTGAACTGACATATTAAGCATCTTATATCAGGACTATTTATTCTGTGCTCTTTTTTGCTTCAGAGTTCAAATACAGATGCTGCTTTCAAGTTGTAAAGTCTAGGTAGAAAATTGTAGACTGTTTTTGACACAAAACCACCAAACTGGAACTCTCTCTGACCCATATTTCTCAATTTTCTGTTCTGTGCATGAAGCCCATTTCCTCCCCAGGATTTTGCATGAAATGGATTGGTACTGGAGGCCAAAATCGTGAGAGCTGATGGCAGTTAAGTCATCTTGTTGCACTTGCTAAAAATAAGGCTGAAGGATATGTGTTCTCACAACTGACAGCTGTCATTCTGACATAACACTTATCACAATGTGAAAGTGCTCCCAGAATCAGGCAATGCATTTTTTTATATGTACAGAACCGAGAGACATTTTAATTTCTTCTTTAAAGGGATGAAAAATCTAAAAAGCATTAAAAAGTAATTTTATTCTCTTTTAAAAGTGCTTTCAAAGAGAGTGTTAACAGCTGATTTATTTTATTCCTCCTACATTCGTCTGTTTGTCTTCACCATTTCACTCTGAGGAAAAGCTGTTCCACTGTTTTAACTTGTGGGCTGTTATTTTTTTTTTAGGCTGACTAGCGTTGTCACATCCAGTTCCTCTGTAAATCACTCCATAAGGCTCTGCACCTTTCCTCAAGTTTTAATTCTGCTCTGTTATCTGTAAAGTCTGCATCAGAACAATGACTCTGCTCATCCCATTAAACTGTTGTACCATATGTCGGTGATATGGTTCCAAAATGCTTTTTAAGCTTTGCATTCCAGACAAATACTCTCACACACGTTTATTCACAGCAGCAGCTGCTTCAAGAACTCCTGTTGTGTTGAGCACCTACAAGCATCCAGCCTTGGACAGAAGGGCCAGAGATACATATGTATTTCCTACTTATTAGATGTCAAATTTGCTGTCACTTCTACCACCCACAGGTAGGCTGAGCAGTTTTAAAACATCCATTTCCAAATGCCCTCCTACTACCAGGGACTGCCTCCATGAGGGAGCATTACTGGCCTTCCATTAGACAAAAGAAAGCAAAGCAGAATTCAGGAGAGCTGCTTTGCCTGACATGAAAGCAATTAAGTTAAATGGCAAAGCTCTCAGCAGTCACTCAGGTATGAGAGGGTTTTTTCAGTGATACATTGAAATCAAGTTACAGGAAAAAAAATCTGATATTAGTATGTTTTACAAGTACACTGGCATGGCTGTGAATATCACCCTACTTAAAATGCAGCTTTTATTGTATTACTTCATTTGACTCAGTTCTACTTTTGAAATAAGAAAATGTAGACTACATGGACTTTATCAAAAATACATCAATGGTTTTACCACCTCCAAGCATTAAAAATGCTGTTTTCTCTGTGGGATGGAAGATATTGTTAAGTATTAACAGTTTGGATTCGCTTTCTTGCTCTAACACAAAAATGATGCTACATTCAAGTTGTAGGACTTCTCTTTGCCTTAGTTTTCAAACTCTGAAAGAAACAAGAAGTTTCTGCACTTACTACAAAGTACTGTTGTAAGGCTTTGTTAATTCACACCTTGTTTTTTCATTCCTCACAGCATCATCTCTACAGCTAGTCCCATTAATTCTAGTGAAAATTCTCAGGAGAACTTCTATTGCTCTTTGTGCAGAACAGAGAAAAATTTTTCATTAAGAAACAAGAGTTTATTCCCACTCCCTCCCTCACCCACCCCCTGCCTTTAGTGCTTTTCCTAATTAAATCACATTAACTCCTTGAGAGCAACAGAAAGAAGAAAAATACTTTCTCTTTAAGTTGTATTTCTTATCTGCCCTTCTTAAACGGGAAAAGACCCATCTTACAACTAAACTAGTTGAAGCCCTGGCAGCATAAACAGAAGTTTTCCCTTCTCACTACACTTACAAACATATACAAGTTCCCTTTCCTTTTTACTTTAGCCTCAGGCTCCCAGTATGTAGAAACCTGCTGCCTAAAATGAAACTTATATATTTAATAAGAATTCAGGGCTGTCTGAAGAGAATTGGCTCTTTTATTAACTACATAAGTCTGAAACTCAGTTAGACACTGTTCAGAGTTCTGTAAATATAAGTCTATATTTCACCATGGACATGTTCAGTGACTTAAAAGCAATATAAACAGGGTAATCCCTAAAGGGACATGGCATCCTTTTCTCACTGCAGTCATATCCATCCCAGTTACTGGGTACTTTACTTTACTATACTTCATTTCTCACAATGTTTTAGTGGAGATTTTGTGTTGGGGTTTTTTTTGTACAAGAAAAAGTACTGGTAAAGAAAAAGCAGAGTGTGAATAGCAAAGATGTTGCTTATGTTTTATACAACATTCAAAATTCAACAACTGTATAGAGCATGTTGGTACAACACATTGTTTTGGTCAGGAATAGAGCTACATTTCTGTGCTACCTAAAAATGAAACTGGAGGAGACTGCAGAGGGAAAGAAATTCCTTCCCTGCCTACACTGTAGTGCTATAAAGGCTCCATATAGCAGGATATCATGCACATGCCATATCTTATACAGCAGCCCTATCTTAATTTGAAAAAAAAAAAAAACACCAAAAAAAAATCCACAAACAAACAGAAACTTCTCAAGCCTCATGCTTCAGGCAACTGTTGTCATTTTGCAAATCCTTTTATGGTACGAAAGTTGAACAACTTAAATCTAAAAAACCTCTCACAAGGTTCTCCTTGAAAAGAAAAAACAAACACCTATTTTTTCTAGACACACTGAACTGGCAATACTTCCCCACAGAAAAGCTCTCAATCTGCAAAAGATGTACCACTTTGACCCAGAGCCTGTGGATGTGGGGCACTGGCAGTGTGGAAGCAGCACACTGGAAAGATGAAGGTGCAACCATTGGCACCAGCACTTTACCAGTCTCTGGGTACTTCTGCTACCTCCTTGGAGAACATCTCCCTGGCCAGCCTTACTGATCCACTGCTGGGACTGCACAGCCAGAACAGTAGTCTTTAGTCTTCAGGAGTAGTGCTGGTTTAATTTGCACAGAGCTAGAACTGCACACTAGAGCTGGCAAGGAGAGGAACTGAACTGATTCAAACAGGCACAGTAATTATTTCCACAGAGTCTAAAGACAAAAAGGATCCAATACGATGTAGCAAATAGAAAGGATCACTCAGGATGGATTTGTGGGCCGTGAGATTCACAGTGTTGAAGGACAAAGACTGGAGACTAGACACGTTTCCTACGGAACATGTGCAAATAACTGCCAAGTGCAGACTGCCCCAAAGAGTGATGTCAAAGGATTTCAATTAAAGATAGAAAGGATTTATTGCTGCCATGGTTTCACAACAGAGTTATCGAAGACAATGTATAAGGACTGCAATTGTAAAACATTTTAACGCTTCTGGAAACAGATAGTGGGGAAACTGTTTTTCCCCCCAGATAGCACTAAAGCCTGGAAGAGTGAGCAGTCTGTATTAATCCTCTGTGTTGCAAGGCAGGCTGGGCACATATCATTTGGGAGTGAGTGACAGATTTAGCTGTACTGGTGAGACAAAGTACAAAAGCGAAGGATGTCACCAAAATTATGTGAAAAGGCAACCAATGTTACTTAAGATGACATCAACACCTTACTTTGAAAACTGCTCCAAATTTTTTCAGATCTCCAGAGACAACCTAAAATAGAGACTGAAATTACTCACTCTGAGGCTCCGGAACCACAACCAAAATTAACTGCAGTGACTAAGCATACTTCTCTTGCCAGCAAGGAAAAAAAAAAGAGACATCCTTTATCCATGATAATTTGACAGTAGTTGTTATTATTAACACAGAAATAAAGTGATCAATGTCCTCTCTTTAAAATACAGAATTTTTCAAATTAACAGGTGACAAGGTGAGCAATCTCAATGGAGTCCAAGTATAAGGATACTGAAAGGGAATATTTCACACTGAATAAGAACTACAAGGATGATGCAAAGACTGCTGAAGAGTTGCAGAGAGGTGAAGTCCCCTTCAAGACTTCTACACAGTGGGCAGGGATTGATAAAACAATGGAGAAAACACCAGTGTCAGCGAAAATCCAACATGCAGTCAACTACAGCACAGACTAGTAGAGAATTCAGAAAAGACTTGTGGTCAAATCCACAACCAGTTAGTCATAAATGGCCTTACTGCAGACACTTGAGAGCAACCACAATGAACAGTTTTCATCAGAATTTTCATTGTAACACACAGGTCTCTGAATCTTGCAGGTGATATCCTGCTCTCACTCTCTGCACCAAAGTTTCCAGTGCTTTCAGGAAAGCAGCAGAATTAAACAAGGCTGAAAAATACTGATTTCCATCATGTGGGCTGAGATTTCCCAGTCTTGGTTTTAGTTTAGAGCTGCTATTTTTAGGTATTCAGGAATATGAATGCAGCCATCATTTCATTATGGAAAGTGAAAAGTGATGCTTACAGTGTTACTCTTTACTTGTAAGGGAACACCCTGCTCATGTAGCTTGACATTTTGGAACTTGCACATCTTTACAGAAATAGGCTCCCAAGCTTGGTTAGATCCAACACAACTCGGAAATCTGTTCCCCAGCAGCACTCAGAAAATACAAGCACCTAAATTCAAACACCCATGTTTTGAACAGCAAAGCTCAGAGAGGTTCAGAAGCACTTCAGTGCCTATTCCCAGCTAATTACAATTCAGCAAGGATATGTAAAGATGCCACCACTCTGCCCACAGCTCTGCAGAATCCAACTGCAGCAGGAGTCCCCTTCATACTGAAACTCAGCTAGGGAAGGAAAGATGCTGGTTGCACTCCCAGATCCCTGGACTATTTGTGCTTCCTGACCAGTGAATTCCCTGTTGACATAACTCCCAGATAAATAGACTGCAGAATTAGTGTTTCTGTTCATTCTTTCCCTCAGGGCCCACTTTGTGCTGTGGCTGAGCCTGAGCAGGCTGAGGAGGACCCTCTGTCTGCTCCCCACACTGCCCACAGCCTGGGACTGCAACAGCCCCCAGCTGGGTCTAAACTTTCCTGATTTGGGGAGCTGTGAACAGCCTATTATTGTATCTAGTTTGGCTAAGAGGAAACTATAAATACCATTTTCAGAACAGACCTGTTTTTCTGGTTCAAAGATTACAATTATCTTCAACTTAAGCTTTTACAGCAAGATGATATATTTTCTGTCTAGCCGTGGAAGTCTACGGACTGAAAGGTCAAATGGCCCTCTGCCCACTCAGGAGCCAAGAACTGAAAGAACAGGAGCCAAGTTCTGAAAGGAGAGACCTCCTCAAATTTCACAGCTCTGGTGCCAGAACGATGAGGTTTGGAAAAACCAAATTACCTCAATATAGTTTTATTAGGGTTTTAATTCTTTTTCTCTTGGGGAAAAAAGAACAAACATTTACATTAATATTTGAACCTTTACTTTGAAATCTACAGGTCAGGTACCAGCTTGTCAAGCCATCCATGGTGAATGGGACTTGTGTGTTTGTACCAAGCCACTGGAATCTGGCATAGCCTCACACTTTACAGAGTCACTATAATCAATGATCAATAATGCAGAAGTGCAAGAATACAGCCCATACAGATTTAAAATGTCTATGCCTATATTGCATTTTTTACTATAGTCTTTACTTACACCATCAAAATACTGCTTTTCAAATACTCCAATATAATATCAAGCACTTTTCTTAAGGACTAATTTAGAACTGCACACGCTGAAGTGATTTATACTTTAATTCCCGTGCACTTATCTAAATTGAATTTAATCTGACATCTTATTACTAAGTTCTATTACATTCTCCTGGAGCTCTTAGTAATCTTTTCTAGTACTGTCTAATTTATATAAATTTATGGCATTGCCATGTATTGACACCCTGCTTTTCACCATTACTCTAGGCAGATAACATAGTAATACATCACCTGGTGTACAAAGCCTCAAATAACCCCAATACTTGACTTCTTTCTAGTCCTTCCCAGTCAGAAGACTTGCTCTTTATGTCTCCTACCTCTTCCTGCCTGGCTCAACTTTCCCCCTGCCTTAGTTGCTCCAATTTTCCTTAATAACTTTGAACGAGTTACTACAGCAAAAACCTTTCAAATGTCTAAATATATTATAGCTCTCAGTTCTCTTTTATTCTATGTTTTATCAAAGCCTTTGAGAATTTTTGGCAGTTGAAAAGATATCATTTACCTTTACAGAAGCTATGTGGATTTGTTCTTTGAATTACTTTATATAATATTACTCATAAATACATACATAATAGATTTTTTAGTACTTTTTATCATCTTCTCAATTGCTTTTCTGGATTCTTCCTATTCTTCTAAGACAAATTTCTATCATTTAGAAGGATGAATAGAACCTGAGTACCCATCAATCTCTAGCAAGCTGTGGTCTTGTTATCACTGTTACTCTGAAAAATTCTGTAAGATTTCCACAAAAACTTCCACTAGAAATTTTCCACGATACAGATTTGAAGCCTAATTTCTTCCCTGACATTACAGGGGATTCATGAAAATTGGGTAAAGAGATAATGGACACTGAAGTACTTCTCTCACCCTTTCAAAGAACTGCCATCTCCTAAGACCTGCTGGTTTCAACAAAAATCAGAAAAAAAGGCTACACACATTCTTCCAAAAAAATAAAGTTGGAAACACTGTGCTCACTCCACTTACAGTTTTACAGCTCTCTCCCAAAACACTCAGGTTCAAGTCCTGCCTCAAGGTGAAGTAACTCAGAGCTATAGCTGATATTTCACAAGAGAAAATTATTGTGCTCAGACTATCAATTGTTTCTGTATTTATGTAAAATAGTTACTGGATAAGCACTAAGGAAGTGGACAAAACACAGAAACATCTCCAGTGATAAGGTGTAAATCCAAAGGTTCTCCACTCACAGCTGACTTCATGGATCACTAGAACGTTATGATCGAGTTCATCCCATCCTTGTGTTTGGTAATGATAAATCTCAAATATTTTTCATGGATATCAACACATTTCTGAACAAAAGAACTGTAACTTCAGGTGTCCCAAAGCTGAGGCCTTGGAAAGCTCTAGGATCACGATTCTAGACAGGAGAGCCTACACTACAGCTAAATTTACTCAGAGTATTTTTTGACTCTGACATTATATTCCTGAATAACTGAAATGCATTCACTGTCATTTTGTAACAAAATCAAAATAAATGTTATATCCAGAGTTCATACATTTGAAGACTAGGGTCCAGTGGCAGCTGTGGCATTTGGCACAGTGAAAGATGACTGGTAAATGGGGGCTGAAGTTGTACTTATTTGCCTCCCCTGCTCCCCTCTTTTGAAAATACTCAAGGTCAGTGGCAATGCTTGGGTTTATTGTAAAGAAGACAGCTATCTGCAGAGAAATGTTCCCCTTGGAGTTCTTAAAAATTCATATTAAAGAAAATAACAATGAACATTATTTGAGTATAAATTGAAAAATATATTTCAGTTCTCTTAAGTTAATCAGACTTAAATCTCCATGGGAAACTAGCAACACTGCTCTCGGTTTAAATGCTCCCAAAAATTTACAGCTTCATTTTGCCAACTTTCCCCCAGAACAAACTCCCCTGAATTTACACAGCCTAGAAGGCTATTCAACAACAGCTGAACAAAGTGTGTGAAGAAGGGGTTTAATATGCTGATGAGAAATAGTGCAGGAAAAAGCAGCAGCAGCTCCTGAAGAAAGTCCTCCTTTTTATTCAGATGAAAGATACCTCAGTAATGCATCACTGCTTTCTACACTTTAGATCAACAGTGGCACATCAATTTTCTTCCTACATTTGCACATCGCTCGATGACCAGAAATGTTAATTAGCATAAGGTTTCTCTGGCTCCATCACTAGCATCAAAGTGAGAAAATTATCAGGGAGGGGGACAGACAGAATGATGCAAAAGCTACTTAAAAGATGAACAAAACCTCGTAGTTTGTCCTACTCTGTGCAGAACTGAGTCAGGCTGTAAAGCTGCCCTAGCACGGGATCTGTTCACAATCTCAGTTACAGGAGACCAGGTAAGTGTGGATCAACAATACTGTGGCTTCATCTATTTTTCACTTTTCTCTCTGAGCCAAGGCATAAAAATGTGTGATGTTGGAGTAAATGCCAATGCTGTTGGCTTTGATACATTTTCCTTAAAAAGTACACAGGGCTTCCTGACCCAGAGGAAGGCAGTGCTGCCAACAGATCAGCCAGCTGGGATGAGCTCTGCTCCTTCCCAACAAACAGTACAGACAAACAGAACCAGTTCATGTTACATTTCCTTACCAAGTCCCAGAGGATGACATCAGAATTCAGATACCGTTTCAGGTCCTGGAATGAGCCAACACTGAGCTGGACTCTTGGTGCTGAATGAATGCAGGGAAAGAAGGGGGCACCTGCCCCATCAAAATACATCACTCTGCTGGAACAATTCCCTCTCCTCCTCTTCATGTCTCTCTCTCTCTCATACACTGCCAGTGTTCAACTTCCAGTACAATACAATTGTTATATAAATGTCTGTGTGTAGAGGGAAAGGGATATAATAGGAATCATGAAGATGGATGAACATTGGGATGTAGACTTTGAAGTGGATTTTGTGTTTAGAAATGACTGGTTTTAATACAATCGGAATACAAAAACACACACTTGTGTGTTTTGCAATAAAAAGGTGAGTTTCAGTTGTATTCTCAATACAGATTCAGGGGGTTAAAATGCTTGTTTCCATAGTGAAACAAGACAAAAAGGCAAAAATTTAGAAAAAATAAAAAAAATTAAAAAATCAGGAACTGCTAGTTCTGTTCCCAGGCAAAGAGAACTGTATCCAGGAAAAACATTTGATGTAGGTAAGACAAAATGTTGCAAAGTATTCCTTATTTTTATCTTCTTTTAAACAATACAGAGAAACTCAAACATAAAAAGATTTTGTTTCACTGTAATAGATGACATCTAATTAACTTCAGGCCTAAAAAAACCCAATTTTTTTCAAAAATTAAACAACCTCTCACATAAAAGCTCAATTTCAATGATTTAGCCTTTCTAACACACACACAAAAAAGCAATCAGAAAAAGAATCGACTGTTCCAGCTCTCAGTAACTTACCCACATTTGCAGTTATTTGACAGCTTTCTTGGTCAAGATTCTGGGAACTTCCTGTCATCCCCTGGTTGCTGTGTTATATGAAGCTCCTCTGGAATCCCATTTTCACACTAGTTCCTTCAATGAAAGGCTGAATTCTATCACCTGTTCCATCACTGGCTGCATTTGGTTATTATTCTCACTTTCTTTGCAATAACTGCACTTAAGATGAACCAACTTGACGTTCCCAGGAGCAACTTCTGCTACAAGTCAGTGGATAGCTTAAGTTTCTGCCTCATTTTAGAAACTGTGTGATAGCACAGCACTTATAACTGCAATCCCAAAGTAATAACATGATTGCACTGACCTCTGATGATTACTTTTAATTTATATACAGTTTAGTCCTTTTTCACCTTCTGGTCTTGTTTAAGAATATAACAACACAGCAACCTTGACAAAATTGGAATCAACTGTTCATTAGTATTCCCTGTAATGGAGATGAAAGCCAAGGCATTCTGACTAAGAGGATGCCACACAAGGCATTCTGACTAAGAGGATACTGCACTTATTACATTAAGCTATATATAACTGCATCAAATGGAATTTTTAAGCATTTTAACTTGAGCATTTTATGCGTTAGTAATTCACTTAATTATTTTCTCTGGAGAACAAGTGGTATAATATGGTGCTGATGCACAGGGAGTTATATGAATAAATCTTCAGGCATCAGGATAGGATCAGATACCCCAGAGCCTCACTTAAATCAATAAAAGCAGGAGGAAGTAGGGGGAAAGATGCTGCTTCTGGCTTGTTTCACAGCACTCTACAGCAGGTACACCGATCATGCTGGAGACATACTTGCCTCAACTTAATGAAAATGTAACTCAAATTTTCACACTTCCATAAAAGTAAAAAGCTACCTATGTTACGTTCTCATTTAAAATGCCTCTGCTAGACCTCTTGCTTCATGATAATCATGTTCTAATGAATCTGAGCTTTTAGGTCACATTATATTTCTGCAAGGTCACTACAATCTCAGAAAACAGGTGAGAATGAATCAGTGGAAAGAGTGAGAGGGTACAAAAAAGAAACTTCACCAACAATTCCCTACAGAAAAATTAATGAATGTGTCACTATTCTCTAACAAATAACCTCACTAACTCAACTGAAATAGCCTCCTTTAAAATACTTTCTGCACTGGGGCCTATTTTTATAGCCCTAAATTTGATATGGGAAATATTACATCTGTAATCAATGACTGCAGAGAGAAATTGAGATGGGAAAGAGTCATAAAATGAGCAGGAAAGGCAAGGAGTAAGAGAACATAATGTTAGAGAGCTGGAAATGGGAAACAGGACTTCTGTTACTTTGTGTGTATGTGCTTTATTTTATACAATATTTTCATTTCTATGATATTGGTAAATAGAATTTGTAGCTGGGGCAGGAGAAATTGAAAGTTAAAGAAATAGAGTGAGACTGGCACAAAATTTGCAATGAAAAAGCTGCTCAGAATTTGAAGTGCACCTGACCCAGCTGTACCTGCTGCTACAGGTGGGTGGCACCCAGGGAGTTCCATCTTCAGACCTGGAACTCCACCACAGCTCTGCTAAAATCTGGATCACACTGTGAGTCAGAGCAGCATTAACATCAAACAGAATTCGAGCTCCAGCACTGCCCTAATTCATGTGCTGCTACCCACTTTCTTGGTGGACTGTGTTGGCAGCTGAGACTAACTCAGAAGCAAAACCAAATTTCCAACTCTTGTTTTGCTCAGAAATTTCAACTGATTAGAGAAAAGTTTACATTAAGGTGCTCTGGTGGATGTCTGTTATCAAGTGATTCCTCCTATGTGAGTGGGCTTCCTACTTAGCCACTGTCTGCCTTTTCAACTACTCTGTGCTGCTGCTGAAGAAGGGATGTGAAGAGCTAATAAAATATTATACATTTTTACATTAGCTCATTAATATTACCAAACAGCACAGACTGTTGGCTGCACTTAGCGAGCTGAATATTTCTGAATATTTTAGGAAAAATATCCAGCTGCTAGCTGGTGAATCACAACCAAAAAAATGCTCATGTCTCTAAAAAGTTATCCATCAATGTAAGTAATGTGTGGGTTTAAATTCCCAGTTACACAGCCCATTTGTCCTGGTCATTCTGATGTCATTCCTGACGTGATGCTACGTAACTGCCACAGTTCTCTTGAGGTCATGGAAAGTTCCCCACAACAAAAGAATATCAAGAGAAAGTAACTGTGGGTTTTTTCCCTCCCTGCCTGCAGTTTTTGCAGTGACCAGTTTCATTGTTGCTACTAATGAAGGTGCTCATGATCTCCTTGTCCATTTGCCACAACACTGCCTGTCTTTCACCTTTCTGTTTTCTGTGAGTATAGATTTTGGTCCTTGAATGTCAAGGATGCTTTTATTCTTTTTATAGTCATTATTCCACTATGAATACATATCACCCATCATAAACCAGGATTTCAGCCCTCTCCTCAGTACTGATAATGTTGTCATTGTGGCACTGTTACAGCTCTCATCTTACCTGTGTAATTTGCAACATCCTTTTTTGCCTGAAGTGCCATCCCTGGGTATAGACAGACCTAAAGTGGTTACAGTGCCCACAGCTCTCACAGTAAAGCAGTTCTGCTGCTGAAAGGCTACAGGCTTGGATGAAAAAGTTTGGGGAAAAGAGGTTATGGGTATTCTCCTGCAGTGCTGAAGAAGAACTACTTGTATTGATATTTTCATCAGTAGTATCCATTCTGCACACCATCTCATGCCTTAATAATTTCCAGAAAAATCAACACAACAGGTTAATACTTGCAGTGTTACTTGAAGAGTTAGTCCTGAAGCTGAGAATTAAAATGGACTAGAGGTGCAGGACTTCTTGAAAGAAAGACCCAGCTGCTCACAGTGAGGATTTTGAAGGATTCAGAAATTGTAGGAGAGAGATGAACCATCTGTTCTGTCATCTGGGGGAGGAAGGGGACTTAGGATACTGATCTAGAATAAACTCATAGTACAATATTACATCTTTTCTGGGTACTCCAAAAAAGGAGACAATCTTAATTGTCCTTTTTTTTAATTCATTACTATGTATGGTAATACTCTTGGTTCAACCTTTTGTCTTGGTCTGAAATACTATACACAGAACACCCAAAAGCAGAACTAGATGACCAGAACTCTGATGACTTTTCACACTTAAAAGCATAAAACCAATGTCATATTTCTGATCTTCTAAAACTTTCAGATCTAAACTGATACCTGAATTTTGCAGCTTAGGCCCTTGCCTCCATTGTAAAGAGGGAGTTTGAGTGGGTTTTCACTATTGTTCTTTTGATTTACTTTTAGTTGCTAAGCAGTGTTACAATAGTAACAAATGTGGGCAGAGATATAAAACTTTATATAACACTTTAGCTGCAAGTACGTGTGTTCCATGATACTAATGAAAAACAGGTTGACAAAGAAATTCCATCTACACAGCACAACCAATAGATGGATGAAGAGCACCTAATACAAATGAGTCATGCACAACAGCAAGCAGCAAACTCCCAATATTTCAGGAGTCAAAGGAGAAGGAAATATTATCAAATTGTTTCACAAATCCTGTCAGTGCAAGAGTTTCCTGAGTAATTGTTTTCTCTTTGAAAAGTTCACATTATTCGAAGTTTACCAAAACTCAAGGGAATAAAAACAAAAGCTGGGCTTCACTAAATTAAATCAAAAACTCTCATTCAACCAAATTCTGTCCTAAATTTAGGAGAAAAACATCAATCTCGTGGTCAAAAGAAGATCCACTCCATCCCTTCTTTCCTAGTTTGGACAAGCAGTATTGTACAGGCTTTGTATATGAACAAGAGCCTTAAAATTTAACATATCATTTAACATTTCTAAATTTAACATTTAGAAACCCCTGAAGTTATCTTGATATTCAATTCAATGAATTCTAGAATGGAGCAGCAGTAATATGCAGCATAGACCAATCTGATATATCACCTGCATCCAGAAACTAGGTTCTCTGCTTCCAGGACAGTTAGTTCTAAAACATCCCCACAAACATCTGAAACTGAAATTATAGTCCTTTATGTGAAGAAGACAAAAGAGCAGTAAAATGCTTCCTCCTCAGAAGCCATACAACTGAGCAGCTGCACTGTCTGTATTGAATCACAGCCTAAACAATTCTTACCTGCAAATGCCACAGGAAGGCTACAACACAGCCCTGGGATTAGTTCAGGCACTTTGAACAGAAAAACCAAACCAAAGAGCTGGTTTAAGGGTTCCCAGCCCAGGGTGGAGCCCAGCAGTGACCCAAACCAAGTGCTGGCCAGCATGGATGCAGCCAGCATGTCCTGGAGCAAACCCACCAGGAGCCAGGTGGATTTGAGCCACCTCACACCACTTTGCCTCCAGGCTGAGAATCTCTCCTTGTGATACAGCCCACATGTTTTATTTTTGAATGGAAAGCTGAGCAGAAGTGACGAATGTCAAGCCAAGCTCTTTCAGGAAATTCATAGGAACCGAACTGACTTCAATGAAGCCAATTAATCAGGAGCCAAAAGCCACCTGGGATCACTCTAACTTCCCTAACCATGCTACTCTCCCAGTCTCAGTGTAACTGGAAGTCTAGTTTGACCCTAGAGCTATCACCTTTCAGACAGCCAGTGATTAATCAATCATCCTCTTCCTGCAAATCTCCAGAACTGCCTTTTGCCAGTCTGATCTAATCATCATCTTCCCATCTTTGCAGAACAGTCACAGCCTCCAACCACCTCCTTCCTCAAACATTTTGCAAGGTGCAGGACCTCAGGTGGAGACAGAAACTGTCAGCACCACTTTGGGCCTGCCAGGAGACACACTCAGAGCACACACCAGGCTGCACAGGCCCCTGGGACAGGCAGGATTAGAAACATCCATCACAGGCTGCACGGCTGCTCCCAGGATTTGCATCAACCATCACTGCCCATGCATTTTCTGGAAAACACTGTATTGTCACCAGCCAGTGGGTGTCTAAAAACAAGGAGTGGGCAGCACAGCAGTGTTAGATTCTACTTCAGCAGCTTCCTAGAACAGCAACTGAACATAAGAGGAGAAGGCAGGCTCATAACAAGTCCATACAAAGAAACTTAAGTGTGGTTCCATCCAAAAATATCCATGTATGGTTTTGGAATCCTATTTTTATCACCAAAAAATAGAAATGGATTACTTTTTGGGTGTCAGTACAGCTTCTAAAAAATGTCCACAACTAAATGGTAAGACAGGAAGAATATAATGTAATCTTTTTAATAGTTTATTATTAATACAATCTAGCCTGAACACTTTTCTAGTAATTCTCCATGACAGCAAGGCTGCATAAAATAGAGGGGTTAATGAGCTGCAAGTTTCTTTGCAATGTGGAAATGACATTCTAGTTTTGCCATTTTTAAAGTACAATCAAACTACCAGTATTATCTACTTGGTCTATCTTTTCCTAGCTGGGAAAAGGAAGAGGTAAAAACACAGCACCAAAATTTACATTTGAGTTCTCTGGAAATACTCACAGGAGTGCTGCTCTACACCTGGTGCATGTTGAGTTCCCAGCCCAGCAACAGCATCACATTCCACTTGAGGTCTTTATGTTCTACTCCATAACAAACACTGGTAACTCCTACTCTGGTTCTAATACCCACTCTATTGACACCACTAAGAGCAGCAATGTGCAGATCTATGTTTAGCTGCACACTGGACACTCAGCCCCAGGCAAAACCAGTTTATCCATTTGGAGCAGTGCACACCTGTTCTCAGTTAATCCCCAGCTGCCAAATTACAAAAGGGAGAATAACAAACACGTAGGTATTTAAAATACTGTGTTTTCAGCATGAGTCATAAAACCCTGGAACCTAAATGGATTAGAAGTTTATAACAGGAGTTTCACCAGGATGTTGGCTTGCTGCTAGGGCTGACTTCCAAAATAAAGTTACAGATCCCAAGGTATATTTAGGTTTCAATAATATGAACATACTAACAGCACTTACACTCTTGAGAAAAAATTCTAAGGCTGTGTCTGAGCAATATAAATGCTGTTTCATTTGCTTACCACTAATATCTATCTTGTTACATTATAAAGCACTTCGAGAAAGCCTTGTGCATACAGATATGTTTCTTCTCCTCCATCGTGCATAGCTCGCTTGCCATCTAGTGGGCACAGCACGCGAATTAAAGCATCACTACTTTCAGCAAGAAATAAGCAGTCACAAAATGTGTGGGTATAAGAGTTTTGAATTAAATATTTCAATTAACAGCAGAAAACTATTAGCACAGCTAGCAGTACTGCTTATTAGGTTCCCTCAAATGTGAAATTTTGTCTATATTCTAGGCAATCTCAAAAAAGACCTTTTAAAAAACACATTCTTCCATACCACACATTCTTTTTGAGCCTCAAAAAAACCCCCCATAATTATGAAATCGATTATATAATTCATCTTATAAATCTGCCAAAATAATTTGCAACATGAGACAATTGAGACACAAAACACAGGCATCCAAAGCACTCATCTCCATGATAAAACCATCATCCTATTTTCAGTCTGGAGAAAGAGGAGTTCATCAAAAGCACCTTGCACTTCTTTGATTCAACCCTCCAAAATACAGTGAATTATTACACGTTTAAATTGGGCATTTGATTAAGTGTCTTCCTTGACCAAAGATTGCAGTATCTTACTGACCTGTAAGTCTGAGTGACAGCTCATTTGCTTTGAAACCAGCTCAGGACAATGAGCAGCAGGGAACAAAATGATTTTGTGCTTGCTTGCATCAATTAAAAATTGGTGTAAAGCCTTTAAATGATCCAGAGCTGACTCAGATCAAAAGGGTCAGTAAACTTTCAGAAGTTTTATATAATTCTATCAAATGACACTTTGTGTGAGTTTTAGTGTGCATTTGTATTGTCAGTTTGAAGGGGATTAAAATACTTGAATAATTCCTTATAAGTGTCAACTGAGGACAAAAAATATCAATCAGCAAAGCAAGCTGGTAGAGTCACTTTAATTTCCTCTTCAGAAAATTTTGTTCTGACTCTGTTTTTTGACATCACTCAATAACACACAGTGTACACTTTTTTTTTCCTTAATCAAGTTAAACATCTGGTAATGACCACAGGGAACGAACTAGGCCACAGCTGGCTGTATCATGCATATGTGATCACTGCTTAGCCACAATTCATGTAATTAGTTACAGTCATATTAAGCTACTCAAAACACATGTTAAAGATCTAATGATGAGCTGACATTAATGGCCTTTCCAGCATGCTTAAACCTTTCCAAAGAAGGTTTAAATATGTCACTGGCATGCAAACAGGACACATACAGAAAACAATCACACATCAAATCATTACTGCTTTTAAAGAAATACCCAAAGGAATATTTCTGAGTACATACGTTTTCAAAAGCTATATCAACAATACAATTTTCTCTACAGTGTCAGTTCTACAAGGCTGACAAGACATGGGGAAATTTTTACTGCTGCTACTCATGTTCCAAAACTTAAATGCTGCAAGGGAGAGCTGGCCTTCTGTAGGGAATATATATAAGGACTTATTTTGAGTGAGTCCCTCCCTCGACAGCAGTTTTGCTAAATCTATGTGGTTCTGCCTTTGGCCAACGTGGAATGAACTGCTGGATCTGGGCCCAGGGCAGGCACTGCCCAGGAATACAAGCAGGAATACAAGTTCAGGTGCCAACAGCCTCAGTCCCAGCCCAGCCCCTGTGCCTGTGCCTGGCTGCTCTTGTTCATACCCACCTGTCAAGGACCAGGAGCACCTTTTAACCATGGCAAGAGTGAGACCAGGAGACATTGAAGTCCAAGCCATCACTTTGAAACAGGGGGTCTGTTGGAATTATGCATAATTACAAGTCTACAAACATTTCAGTTTGACGTCAGGAAAGTGTAATGTGAGGCAGAAGGGCAGGTAATGAGGAAGGAGTTTTGTTTTCTCAATAGGCAACATGTCACAGTCTAATATCAAAGCTCTTGTTACAACACAGAAGATGTTAGTTAAGCTAGAGGAGCTCAGCTGGATGGGTGACTTACCTCAGGGGATAGACCCACATGAAATGTTAATAATTATTGTTTCCTATAACACTGTAGATGATTTTCTTTACTTGCCATGTTACAGGTTGTTTCAAATAGAACTTTCCATTCTGTTCCTCAACTGTTCCTTCCTGAAGATTTTCAAAATTCACCTGGATGAAGCCCTGAGCAAGCTAATGCTGAAATTAGCCCTACTCTGCTGGGAGACTGGACCAGGTAAGCTACTAACCTGCCAGGTTCCCTCTAACCTGAACTCAAGCAGTTATTGCTTGAGACAAAGTGAAAAGAACAGACATAATTACACAGCAGCATGGGCTCACCACCAAAGTAAGAATATTTCCTTCTTCCTCTTTCTGGACAATGAAACTCTATATGTATTAAAAGTAAGCATCAAAAGAAGTAATCAGACCATTCTAACTTCCTGTTGTTTGCACACATCAGGATTGACTCCATCTAACATACCACTAATCTTAACACAATGTAGGATCAAAAATCCCTTATTAAGAGACCAAAATATTTGTGTTTGTATTACAAGTACAAGCAGACTTTTGTTTTCTAGTGAATTTCAAAATTTATGATTTATAGCAATGGTCTGGATACTTAAAGAGCTAGACTTGCCTGTCCACATAGTTTCTTTCTGATATGCATATTTCATTAACACTTACATTGTTATTTACTGTGACTGAATCTGGTGTGCCAACTGGAAACAAACACCCTGAATGCCAGGTGAGCTCCCAGAGCTCCGTAGTGTTCAGAGGAAAGAGAAATGCTTTGTCCCTAACAGGAATAACACTGTCTGCTATACAGCACATTCCCAGCTCCTTTAGCAAGAATCAGGAAAGGAAAACCTATTCTACATCTTCCTTTGGGTACTTGCTCCTTCAAATTTGAATGCCAGCCTGTTAGAGAGGGAGATCCTTTCCAAGCATTGGCATATGGTAACACAAAAGCAGTAGTGCCCAGGCATGATCTGTTTCCAAAGTTGTAAAACACTCTTCAGACAAAAGACTTGTGACTCTTCTCCTCATGCTCAGGTAAACAGCCACATCACATTCTAGACAACTGATTGTATGAGCAAACACTGCTTAATGGGAACATAAATTGTAGAGTTGGGCCCAAAATAATTCATTATGCCTATAGGATAACATTATAAATTGAATTGAAAGGCAATTAATACCATACCTACCCGAAGTTTGCAAAGACCTTACCTGGGGGTATGAAGTGCCATAAAACCCCCTCTCTGCCCTGAAATTTAGCTGCATTCAAGATAACACTCTAAGTGCCCAGTTTTTTTCCAGATGGTAAATTGTAATTCTAAAGGCACCTCCAATGCTCAAATGAAAACACTTTTACAGCTCTTGAAACCTGGTAACAACCTCCTCCCACCTCAGAGTCCAACTAGATGTTCTGTTCCAAGTCCAGTTTCCTCTGCCTGTCATGATTTTATTGCTGCAATAAAATGAGGGAATCAGAGGGAGAGACAGAAACCAAGAGAGGGATGGCCAATGTATCAGTACAGTGATTGCATCACACACACTCAACACCCAGCACCAAATCTAGTTTTCAGTACCTAAGGTTATGAAATTCCCACAGGGTCCTTCAAGGTAGTGCTGGTATTACTTTATCAGAAAGATATCCCAACCAGCATACTTTAAATTAATCTCACAATCTCTGGCCAATTTATGGTCCACAAAAATTTACAACTTCCCAAAGCCTTCCTCACCAGCCCTGCTTCATGAAGGCCTCGTGAGTCAGTTCACACAGAAAAGATAACTGGGGGCACTGTTTTATGGGGGTGTATTTGAAAGAAACAGAAAACTGTAGCATGAAGCTCGGGCAGTGCACTGGGCCAGGATTCGGGAGAAAGACATTGTTGTCCGTGCCTGAGGGGCTCTGAGAAACCCTCCTCATGGGAAGTTGCTGTGGAAGAGAGCAAGGGGATCATCCCTCGCCTCACCAGCATCGCTAGGGCTACACTAATTAATTCTGACAAGACTAACTAATTAATTCCTACAGAACCCTCACTTAATTGCTGGGAGAAAAAGTTTACCTCCGACTTCCATGGGGCACCAGCAGAGCTGAAATGACCTCCACACGGCCCAGGCTGGGCTTTGGCGGCGGGGCAGGGGCTCCCGGAGAGGGAAGCTGGGAGGAGGAAGAGTAGGAGGACGGAGGATGTGGCAGCTCAGGTAGCGGCGGGCGGGCCGTCCGGGCGATCCGCCAGCCCAGCCCAGCCCAGCCCAGCCCAGCCCAGCCCTGGCCGTACCGGGCGAGGCGCGGTGCGCGTGATGCGATCCCGTCGCTCCCCGCCCAGCCCAGCCAGTCCTGCCGCGTCGGGAGCCGCGGCCCCCGCAGGTCCCGCCCCGCGGCCGCTGCCCCGGCTGTTCCGCAAGTTTTTGACAGTTTGTTCGGCGCCGAGGGGGGGAGCCGGGCTGCCGCGGCGCTGCGCTGGGGCCGGGGCGCTCCCAGGACCCGAGCTCTGCCCGCCGGCACCATGTCCGGGACCCCCGAGGCAGGTGAACAAGCTGACGGAGAACACGTACAAAGTGAGTGCGGGCCGGGGAGGGGCTCCCGCGCCCACCTTTGCCCCGGGGGCCGCGCCGGGCTCGGGGCGGCCGCGGCTCCTCGCGCGGAATCGCAGCGACCTTCTCTTTTCGTTGTTTGTCCCCCTCTCCCTGTTTCCCTCCCCGTGAGTGATCCGACCCGTCCCGGTGTGTCGGGCCGCTCGCCTTCCCCAGCCAGGGCGGGCACGGCCGCGACAGCCCCGGGACAGGGCGGGCGTTCAGACCTGTTCCTCGGTTCTCCCGAGTTCCCTCGGTGTGTTTGGGTGATAAGGCGGTTTGGTGGTTGTGGTCCCTCTGCTTGAACTGTTTCTTCACAGGGGCCACAGCCTAAAAATGGCTTAACGCTGAGTTAAGTTGCTTGCCGGCGTCCCGAGCTGATAATCAGATTTATGGTGGTGCACCCAAGCACTGCCTCGAAGCACCGGCTGCTGCGGGCAGCCCCATTCGTGTCGGTAGCTTTCAAACTTTCCAAAATGCCTCGTTATCTGTAGAATTTAAAATATTTTGCTTGTGGCCACCAGATGCTTGTTTTGAACTTCTTTTCCCTATAAACGCAGTCCTTCCAAAACACATCAATTCTAACTGGGCAAAATTCCCTTTAGAATCATACTTTTGGCTGGGCAGCATTGGATCCGTAATCCTCATTCTGTACAGTGTGTTGAACTAGAGAAAGCACTCAAATTTGCATGAGTGAATGCATTTGCAAATTTAACTTACAGCTGCAGTGCACTTGCAGCTTTGAGCCCAAAGGAAAGCTTTCTGAGGGGTTGTTCTATTTTACTGTTTACTAAACCTTACTGGTTTACTACCATTTTCATATTTCTAAAGATGATGTTGTCATCACTGAAAGGTCTCTGAAAACATTTACTGGCAGTAAATTTTGATGTTTGTTACTTTTGTTTTTCTTCAACACACTTAAGTCAACTTTACCCCTTTGATTACACCAGTTAATACATGTTGTATTTGCTGTTTACTTTGGATTTAGTTATCAGTTTCATGCAAAATTACTTAAAAAAAAAAAAAAAAAAGAGATTACCTGGCTATAAATTTTGTCCTCTGGACCAGAACAGGTCATCTTAAACAGTCTGGTGCTTTTTGATATCAGTTACGTTCGTGGCAAGGCCATAAGCAAACATAAAATCCTCTCTCAGAAGAGCACCCTGTAAATATAGGCTCACAGAAGAGAAACCTGGGAAGTTGACTGTTCAGGGCTGTGCCAACAAAGGAATGTTCTACCTTGTCTATTGACTTCTAGAATGTAGCTAAAACAGTTTTACAGAGGAGGGGGAAGAAAATATCCTGTGTATTTTAATGGGTATGATTTAAAATAGGCTTTAAAGGAATAACAGACCTCTAAATAAGCAAAACCTTCCCTGCTATTCAGTACTTATTTCCTGGGAAAGTTTACCCTTTTGTTTTGTGTTTTAAACTAATTCAAAGGAATACTTAAGATTGAAATAACCAACAAAACCACAGTAATACAAAGTTAGTGTTGACAGTGTGATGAAATGCCTTCTATGTAGGTATTTTGAGAGGTCTGGTATGTTGTATCACATAGCTTGAACTCACAGGCCTGGAAACCCTCCTGCCCTGCCCTCATTAAAAATTGAAACTTTATCCAGATAAGGTATAAAGGCTGCTTCAGACAGAAAATGGATTCAGCGTCTACTTTAAAGCAGTTATTTCTAGATCAAAGTTGAAATCTTGAAAATAGTTTGTCACCTCTTAGGGGCAGAGAGGAGTAGCCTGTGTATTCAGCACTGGCTGTGACTGTAATCACAGCTCCCCCATCTAAAACAAATGAACACCTCTTTGTGCTGGGCTTCAGCCTGCTCTGCTTTGTTCAGTGGTGCTCGTGGAACTTCTGCTCTTGCTGTGCCATCCTGGCAATGCCCTGCTTGAAACACCGTGCTGGGATGGATGAAATTCATACCTTCTGTTTGTGCCTCTCCTACCAGTAAAAAGAAAGTCTTGGTCTGGGAAAACCAATTCAGTGTAATGCAGTGATGGCATCTGTGCTGCAGGGCTGAACACAGGCTTTGGACTTCTCAAAAAAAATCAACTTCTGGATGACCTGGAAAAGTAATAGAAAATTAAATTTAATACCTTGCTGGTCTGCTATTTTTGGAGGTTTTGTTGTGTGTTTGCTTTTTTTTTTCTTCTCACAGTGCTAATCCATTGGATTTATTAAATACATAGTAACCTGTGTTATACAAAGCTTCAAAATACACTCACAGAATTCATCAGGTGACCCTTTTATTTTTATCTTGTTCTTCCTTTCTGTTGGCAACAACACCAGAAAGTGAATACTTCAATGTTTTTCAGCTACCCTGACTAAGTAAACAACATAATTCACAAATATGTGTGCACACACAAAACCCAGGACTGACATTTACACTTTATGTAATACCTGAAGAATCGCCTTAACACATGGTAGGAATGGCACGTGCAAAATGAAGCCCAAGGGTGTGGGAGTCGATGACTAAAGAGGGCACAGCCTCCCTTTTGCCAAGGAACTGCTCAGAGGTTCCCTGGTATGACACAGCCCTGCCCTTGTCGCTCCCCGAGGTGATGTGACGTGATGTGAGGGGACACTGTGTGACCCCCTGGCACACAGACTCCATTTGTAACCCCAGGGAAGTTGTTGTGTCTTGGTGTGTCCCCACAGCCCACACAGGGTTGTTTTATCTGCTGTATGTGGGGGAAAACTACTTGGCATCCAGCTGGGATACACAGAGTGCAGGGGAAAGGGGACAAAACAGGAAAGTGCTGAGTTCCAGACCTGTCCTGTCCGTGTGGGCTGAGGGCTGGGCAGGCGGTCACCGAGTGCTCCCGTGGTTTGAGGTTTCCGGAGCTCTTCAGAACGGCAGGATAGCTGTGATTCACTGGCATTGCTAATCTTGGGGTTTAAAGATCTATTGCTCTGTATTCCAGTGACTCTTACCCAGAAATTTCGCTTATCAAAGTATAATCTAAAAAACCAAACCAAAAGAGCCCCTCCAAAAAAAAACCCTTTGCTCAATGGAGTGATGTGTTCTCCTCAGGGGCATTGTAGAATTACTTTGGCAGGCTATATTGTTTTATTGTGGAAATAGATCTGATAAATTCTGTTTAAAGTCCCAAATTCCGTGTTTCCATATTTTAAAAAGACTGACAATTAGAATAAACTACCAGACTTATTTACCAAAACTAAAATTCACCTATGGTCCTAGCACATTCTGCAGTCAGGCTGTCATTTAGCATCCCTGAAATACAAATCTAACTTGTGGGAGGAGGAGCCTTTGAAAGTTTGTGTGTGTGTGTTTAAAATCCAGTTCCACCTTGGTACAAATTCTCTCTTTTGACCTTACTTACAGTTATGCCTACTTAGAGTCTATCCTTGGGCAGGTGTTCATAACCTGGAAAAGTCTGTATTTGAAACACAGCGATGGATGACATATTAATGTTTCTCTTAAACAAGAAATGTTCCATCAAGATGACTGGTAATTAGTCATAAGAATTAGTCTTTTTGAATAAACACTGGCACCTTAATTTATTCTTTTCCATTCCATTAAAATTCTTTTAAAACAATGTTAAGCTAACTTAAAACCGAGATAGCTTAACATGAGATGTGCTGAGGGCTCAACTGTGCCCTTCTGAAAACTGTATTATGGATTTCAAAAGTTAAAGGAGATGAAATGCAGTAATGTACAAAATGCTTCAAGTACAGTAGAACACAGTATGATTTACTTTTTTTTATGGCTTTTGAATCTCCTCAGGTGGGTTCTCAGACATAGTGTGGCAACACTAAAGACCTTAAAAAAAATTTACTCATTTTCAAATTAAGAAATAACAATTTAAATTCAATCATTAATTGCTATACAAAGGTTAGCTATGAACAGCTGTAGTGATGGTAATATCAGTGATGATGCACATCAAGATCTACTTTGCTAGTTTTATAATTTCAGATTTCTACCCAAATACATTGCTATTTGCTCTTGCAAAAGTGCCTGCAGGATGTAAACTTGAATCTACAGGGAGTCTATGCATTGTTCAGTTGTGTTCATACCTGCTGAGCTATTGTTCAGTGAGGTGTGTCTTTAAGTAAAAAGCAATGCTGAGCATTTACAGGAAGGCACTTTTACAATGGCTGTCATTTGTTTTGAAGATTAGTGTTGTTTATATGACTATCAGGAACTGTGGGAGATATAATACCTACACACAAGAAGTGGAAATACAAGGCTTCTTCCTCCTCAGTCAGCTCTGTGCTACCAGGCTGAATAACTCACATTGGCTTCAGGATGGGAAAGGCACACAGCAACTTTATAACAGATTATATGAGGACTCAATGACTCAAATGACCAGAATAGGTTTCACTTCTGCTTTTTTTCTTGGGAGGTCACTTTTGCCAACTCTAAAGGCCTCTGCATAAAACATGTTTCTAGTTGCCTGTTTTGAAAATGTTTCCCTTTATTTCCATTCATCCTAAATAATAGAAAGCTGTAGGATCTGATCATGTGCCTCCTCTTCTCGTTAATTATTCTGTCCATGAGAGGTAGAGTGTCACTGGAATATAGGACACACGATTGACAATTAGGAGGCCGTGGTTTTACGCTCACTGTACAGTCAAACAATGTATTCTGAACCACTTTGTCTCTCCCAGGCTCTTTCTTACCTTGTGATCTTTATTTGGATTAAGGCAGAGGTTTCATTTCCACATCTGTGTACACCATGACAAATAACAAGACTGTGTTATTTTCAGAGACTTCTGACAACTTTAAATTAGTGGTTCTCTGGATCAGAAATTCTTCTTTGGTCCTCTGTCCTGCTTTTTTAGAAGTTTTGAGATCTAGCTTTAATGTATGACTTGAAATTTTGCACTGATGTTCAGTCCCACTCATTTTCATGACCTTTTCCTTAGACTTCAAGTAAGAGAAGCTTTAAAACTGTAAGAAAAAGCAACTGTACAAATAGATTTGAGTTGCTCTTGTCCCCTGTAACTTCTGAAGCTGAATAAAATATTACAATAATTTTAATTGATCTGAAATGTCTTGGCCATATCAAATTCATACCTGATCCTGAAGAGGGAGTTGCCTGTGACAGTTCCCCTTTTTGAAAAAGTGCTCTAGATACTTCTCCCTGGGCAGTACTTCAAAGACAGCCAGTGGTTAAGTGTGGTTAACTGTATGAAAAGACCACTAGAAGCATGACCAGGTTTTTTGTTTGCTTTGAGAATCTAGTCTTCAGCAGAAATTAAAAAAAAAACCACATATTATGCTTCTTTCTAATGTATGAAAGGGAAATAATCTCAGAATTATTCCACTGGGTCACCTTGGAGACCTGGCAGGGGGTCAGGGAGAGCTAAGTCTGTCAAACAGAGCTAAGACTATCAAACCCCAACCCTTAGCAGGAAAGTAGACGAGCCCTGCCCAGCGCTGTGAGGATCAGCAAACCATAGCCTGTGTCAAACCAAGCAGATTCCAAAGGGGAATTTCCATTGCAAAGGTTTTTGCCGTTTCTCGGGCGTTCACGTCTGGAGACTGGTTCTGCTAACAATCAACCACTGTGGCAGAGCAGAGCCTGAAACACTTCCAGAGACTGCCTGGTCTGATGGAGAAAAGATCCATTAGTTGTACTCCTTCCAGCCACTGCAGGCACTGAGCTGTAAATTGTTTCTTCATCTGTCCCAGCAGTTTGACATGCAGTGAGCAGAGGTGATGTACTGGAGCTCTTCCTCTGAGTCCCTTGAGTTTCAGTGGAGCTGTCGTGTTCCCACAGGGTACTCTGTGTCTGCTGTACTTGAAAAACTGCTATGGATCAAGTGGGTCTAGTGAAAATCAAGAGCTGTGTGGCCTGGCTTCAGAGAGGGGAGCAGTTGAGGGTAATTTTATTGGGTTTTGTTCACTTCCTCCCAAATGAAAACTAATGACACAGGTGCAATCACTGATTTTGTTTGAAATCTGAATTAGAAGATGTCAAGAAAACTGGAATATTAATCTCTGAATGTTTAAGACAGTAATTTAAAAAATCAGTACTTCAAGACAAAGAGTCAAGTTACCATTAGAATTTTTGGGTAGGTGGCAAAAAGGGTTTTACTCTGTAATTTTTTGTTTCAAGGAGCAGGGTTAACAGGGGCAGAATCTGTCCTTCAGGAAAATTATTTTCAGTACAGAGTGGTAATTCAAGGTGACATTGAAATTCTTACCTGCCATAAATACACAGCACCATGGTACACCTTCCTTTCCCCATATCCTCGAAATACAGAACTCTCTATCCTAAAACAATCCCCTAATTCAACTTTTTTTTTTTTCCTTGTGATTCACTGACTCCATGTATGGCAACAGACATCTTTAGTACACAGCTGGGAAGAAATAGGAAAAAGTTGGAATAGGAAGAAACAACTTGCTCCTTGGAACAAGTGTGTCCCAGTCCCACTGCCTCAGCAAGGAGGAGGGCAACAGGCACAGCAGCAACACTGACAGGAGCAAATTACAGAGCTGGGGCAGGAGGAGGGATGTTCCCAGACACCAGAGCTTGAATATCCATGCTGTTAAGTTGTTAAAATAGCCCTTGGCATTGTTGGCCCAACCTGAAACACACTTTCCCAAATGATTTCTGGATGTGGTTTGTGAGTTAACACAAATCAAGGGCCTGGGGACAATAGCTGGTTTGTTAGCAGTGATTGCATTTTGGTGGGTGAGAGTTTAATGGGACAGACCAGAAAACAATCCCAGTTACATTTAATTTGTACACAAAGGCAGAGAGGCCAGGTATTGTCATTCTGTGTCTGCTATTGATTTATACTCTACTAGTATTGGAATCTAATAGTTTTATTTTTTTTTAAATCTATATTTTAACTCAATATGACTGTTAAAGTGTTATTGGAGCTAATTCTTTTAGTTAGGTATAGTGCTGTCTTTGAAAAATTAAATAAAATTCTGTCTGCCTGAAAATAAGACACATGTGATGGTATTGCTGTTCTTTTTGGGTCCATCTATGTACTAAACATAAATATTTGCATTCTGTTAGTAGTGTAACTGACAAAAGCTTGATAATATTTCACTTATCTTGAGTCTTGTACTTCTTGTAAACAGAAAGCATCTGTTTTGAATTCCTTGAACTTGAAAGTTCTGCTGTGTGAACAATAGTGAGTTGTGTCATAAACGTTTTGCCATAAAAACAGTAAGAATAACAAAATAGTGTCTTCTGGTATCTCATCATCTTCCTTTTGGAATACCACTATTTATGCTACATGTGTTCAAGATATCATAAAGAGCAGGATTCTGAGGAGTGGATAATTGCTATATTTATAGCAGCTGCTTTTCCTTTTTCAGTGCTCATAGCAAGTAACTTTGCAATATTGATTTGGGGGGAAGGGGGACAGTTGTTATCTTTGACCAGAAAGAGGAGAAACTGAAGCTCTTGAGTAGGGACAACTCAAACTTTGTGGGGGATTTTCCTTTTGGGAGTTGGCAAAAGTTTCTTCTCCCTCCTTCACCTCCCAACTTTAGGCAAACCCAAATTTGGATTCCCACTTCATAGCTTATTTTCTACTTTTTGCAAAGACTATGGCTAAAAACCTTTATGGATAAAGATTTTTCTCTCATCTTTATTCCACCATCACCTACCATAGAAGACAGTTTTGTGCAAACTTTGATCACATGCTTGACATCCTTTTGTACTATAAACAGCCAGATTGCTTTCTACCCCTGTGAAATAGTTTACTTTTTTTTCCTGTTTGTTGATCTTAAATGCTCAGGTTTTTTTCCCTTCCATCCTTTGCTTTCCTCTGTATCCCAAATCTTCCAATTTTCATCCATCCACAGACTTTTCAGATGGATGCTGTACATATGAAACTGAAAACTAGACCTAAGTGACACTTAGATAAACACTTCCATCCACTGTTAAATTGCCTTTGTTATAACACAAAGTTTGTTTTCTCTTCACTAGAATGTTATGGAACAGTTCAATCCAGGACTGAGGAATTTAATAAATCTGGGGAAGAATTATGAAAAAGCTGTTAATGGTAAGTTTTCTAAGTGCTAACTTTAGAAAGATTGTTTAATTTTCATTTAAATATACATATTAGACATGAGGGTTGTGTACAAGTTTAATTTCCAAGTTGAACTTTCGATGTGTATATTAAGAGAAAAAAAAAAACAACTAACAACCACAAACACACAAATGTATGTACCTTCTCCCCAACCTTTTGGGTTTTTTCCACTGTCCTGAGGAAGTTGCCTCACAAGCACTTAGGCACAGAGCTACTGCAAAATAAACTGATAGTAGGTTTAAATAACCCATATTAGAATAATAACATAAATGGAAAAAAACCACCAAAGTGATGTAAATTTGATATTTTTGGTTTTTCTCTGAAAATATCTTGCAAAGATGTTTCACATCCTTAGATCTGTTCCTGCTCACCTACACACGTCACTGCCTAAGGAACCCTGAGAACAGAACAATGGGAATGAATATGAGTTGCAGTAGTGGATTGCTTTTGTTGTTGTTGCCCATGCTAATCCTGATGGTATTTTTTTAATGGATTCAAAATCAGAATGAATATATTTGAATTTAAGGACATTTTAGAATCCAGTTGTTTACTTCCATCACTGACTTCACAGAAACTATCTAGGAAGGGGCTTCCAGGACTGGGCTCTTGTTTCCCAAAGCCTATGCAGTGTAGGACCTGCTAGAGCTTGCTCCATTTCACCCATGCAGACCTGTTGAACTGCTTGATATCATATTAAAGCAATGTAAAATGTCTCTAATTTTGCCTTGCTCAAGCCCATGGCGTGCCTTTGCCCTACATGTCATCTAGTACTCTGAGAAATGTGATCCTGCAGAAGTAGTGCATAGCCAAACAGACATTAAAATCTCTCTTCATGCAAATTTTAGGCCAGGCTTGAGAAAAAGATAAAACCAGAGCCTGCTGGAGATGAAAATAAGGAAATGTTGATTTATCTGTAGTGGTGCCTAACTTGATGGATGAACACGTGGTTACCTAATACCTGACCTTAGGAATTACAGGTAGTGCCAGAAGTAGCAACAAGTGTTTTCATATTCACTTGAAATATTTCTACACCAGTTTCTGAGGGTTCTGCTTTTCACACACTTTGCCGTTGAGGTGTTACACTGTGCCTCTTCTGATTCAGTTTGTCACCAGGAGTTCACAACATGACTGTGCAGAGCACAGAGGAGAGGCCGGGGTGTTGTGTCCTGACACCTTTGCCTTTAGGACTGGCTGATAAAGCAGAGCTGCCACGAGTGCTTCATTTGCAAGGGACGTGTACAATGTTGCAACAACTGTTGCAAAGTCATCTTTGGACTCTCATAAATTGTTAATCTCTCCACCACCAGTCCTGAGCGGCGTAAATAGATCTGGAGCACGGAGTAAATACTCTGTTGCTAAACAAACACTTTGTAGCTTTCCAAAAAAAAAAAAAAAAAAAAAAAAAAAGCCAGAGTAGGCCAACAGTGAACATAAAACTTGGGAGAACTCCTGGTAGGTTTATAATGTGTTTTTAAATATTTTAGGGACAAAAGGTCAAAGCTCCTTTTCTGCAGTAGATTAAAAGCCATAGACTGGTGAAGGGACTGTACAAGTGGAGTTCTTGATTTTAGTTTGGTTAGCACAGGGGAAATCACACATTTTTTTCGTCTTTTTAGTACCTGCATTAGGAGAAAAGAGTGAGTTTGGGCTGTCTTGAGGAAACACAGATAGGAGGAGCTGGACTGGCATCAAATCTCCTCGTGCAGGTGGCACACTGTGCTCCACCACAGCACCATCATAATTCTACAGCTCAGAAAGGCTGAACACAGAGCACCTATGAGATGGAGCTGAGGCAAAATTACCCTTTTCTAGTGCAACAGAGCCCCAAAAAGAATCTTTGTTTCATTTGGAAAATTCTCAGACTTCTCAGTGAATATACTGTTATGTAATCAAAGATGTCACCTTACTAGTAAAAGCTATAAAATACAGACCTATAATTGGCAATTATATTCCTCTCAGAAAAAAAAAATAAAATTCTAAAGTCAACAGCAAGTCTGCTTGGCTTTACCTTTTGGTGAAGAATGTTTTACTACAAAAAAATTATGAAGACTGACTTCAGTAAGTATTTTTCACTGCCCTTTTGCATTAAAATCTTGCCAGTTTGTCTTTGTTATTTCTTTTCTTCGTGGGTGCAGACCAGTTCTAGACACTGTGAAGATGCAAGGCAGCCACTGCAGATCTACTCCCTGAGTAAAGTGCTTTTCCCCACTGCCCTCCCTGCAGTTTGAGTCCTGACGTTTCCGTGTTCGTTCTGGCAAAACTGGCTCTGCTGTTTAAATCAGCCATAACCAGGAAATGATTAACTGGGAATAACTGGAACCTTCATGATATATATTAAGAACTTATTGGTTCCTGTAACAGCCAACTTAAGCAGGAAATGGTCATTTGTTTTTGAAGGGCTCCAGGTCCCTTGTCTCGTGGCCAGTTGCCATTTCTCACATCACTGCTCTGCCTGGTCAATACAAGAGATCTTGGCATTGCTGGTAAATTTAGGACTGCATTTTGGGTTTTTTCCTCCAGTTTTATTGGTACCAAGGAATTTCGTTATGTCCTGACCAATGGCTTATGGCTAAACCTCCCCACTGGATGCTGACTGCCCCTGGGTCTGCATGAAAGTTGGAACTAAATAATGTCTTCTGGTGTCCTGTCTTTGTCTTCTGGTTTCACAAATTAGCAGGAGCACAGGGGCTTGTGTAACTCTCTATGATAGATTTCCTTGTTGCCATATACTCCTCTCTTATTCTCTGTGCCCTGGATTACAAGACTTCAGAGGATCATAGATTAATAAAAAATGGAAGATATTTTGATTTTTTTTTAACATTTTCTTTTCCCTCACCCCCAGTTATGATAGTGGCTGGAAGAGCATATTATGACAGCCTTGCAAAGATTGGGGATATATCAGCTGGTTCTCCAGTTTCTAAAGAATTGGGTAAGTGAAATCCTTCAAAAATAAACTTTTTGTTTTCCTGCTGGCACTTCATAGAACTAATGTGAAGTAGATAAGGATCAGTAGAAGTATGTTTTACTCTTAAATGACACATAGATGAAAAGGATGAGATGCCTTTAAGGTATATTGTTTCATATTCTTTCTCAAGACACTTAAAATGTTCTGACAAAGTGACCTTTTCTTTTTCTCTTTTTGTGACTATATATCTGCCTGTGCATTCAAAAGCATGTATTTTTAAGTTCATATAATTCTAAAATAAATACCAAAAAAATACACAGCTTGATTTTTAATGCAGAGATGAATGTTGAAATACTTTTGCAGTAGAATACTGGTGTGAAGAGTCCTAGTGTATGACAGCAGTTCTAAACTAAAACCATTTTCTGGATGAGTTTCATTGTGAAGGGTTCATGTTTACCTCACTACTTTTGATCAAGTGTATCACTAAAAAGTTCTCATATGCATTATATTTATTTTCTAGTTGAGCTTTTGAAAGAGAAACTAGACTCAAAGATGGATTAATTTTACATTATATAAATCTACTACAAGTTCTGTACTTCCCTGAAAATAATTTCTGAATTTTTGAAAGATTGTCATCTGCACTTGACCTTGACAACTTCACTTTTGTAGGCTGAGCAGTGTAATTCTAATGTTAGGCAAAGAAGTACAAAGTATTTGTACTATTTCTTACATCACTACAAAACAAAGAACCGGGAACTACACTGCAAAGAGGAAACATTTGTTTGATGCCTTTATTTGCTTTTTGACAAAAATAACTTGATGAAGACTCCTGGCTCAGAACTTTTGATTTTGGGCAGTGTAGGGCTCTTCCAGTGATGTAACATGGATCTGCTCCTGTAACCCACAACAGTCTGTTAATTCAGCTGATTAAAAAGGGTGGGTTGAGCAATTTTTTTTTTTATAGCTCTGGTGAAGTGGAACTGAGGGGACAGAACTTCCTTGAACAGTGGCCACTGGTTTCTATGTGCTGCACACATTTTTATGGTTTGTTCTGAAACCACTTTGGGTGAGTGTGAACTCCCCTGTTCAAAGCTGGGAGCGGCAGAACAGCAAACAGGGCAAAGCAAACAGTCCTGATGGAGGTGCTTTCTGTGTTTGCTCTGCAGGGTGTTTACAGAAAGCAGAGCTGCTGGTGTCAAACTACAGCACAAAAGTTAGAAGAGATGACTATGCAGAGTCTTATAAAATATCAGAAAATGCACAATCACGATATCTGCAATCCAGCAGTTGGGCAGATGCAGGGAAGCAGCTGATTTATTGGATGTGATGTGGCTGTGGGACACTGCTTGTTGGAAAATACTATCACTGGGCAATCTTGTGCTGAATGCTGAAAAGAACTGGTTTTCCCTATTATTGGGGACACTACAGGATTGTGATTGAAAATATATTTTTGCTTAATTATGAGTTCTTCCCTTCAGTTACAAACCTTTTTCTAGACATACTGTATTGAGAAAACCTGGCCTTCTTCGGGGTCAGGCCGCTAACCCTGCTTTCTGTTCACCTTCTGCTTTAACTGTTCCTGCAGAAAAATCTATTCTTCTTAATGAAAACAGTAACTCTGGATTTTTTTCACCATACTCTGATGGAATACTTAATTTAAAGACAAGGAAAGCCAGTGAACACTGGAAAAGGAAGGATAATGTGGTTAGGAATCTGTGAGAGATTACTTGCATTTTCAAGAAAAGAAGGCATTGAAGCTGGGCTACAACACTGAAATATTTGCCAAATAGACAACAGACACTCAGATGTCTTTAAAAGTATCTGCTTAAAAAGAAAAAAAAAAAGAATTTACTGTACACTTTTGTATTTTTATAATATTACAGTGAATGCTGAGCAATGTGGGATGTGTGAAGACCAGATCAAACTTTGCTCATCTGTGGGCCCTATAACCCCAGGGGAGTTACTGTAGGTGCAGCCCCCTGTGGAATTGGCTCTTCCATGAGTTCCTTTAGACTTGTCAAAAGACACATTATTGACCACTAGCAGCTCTATCATGCAAAATACTTCTGTTATCTTTGCCAAAAAAGAGGTCATTTTACAGTTCAAACCCAAACCTGCTGGGTGACCTGGAGTATATTTACTGCCAAGTGTGATGTAAAGATTTGTATCAAAACCACAGTTAATCCTTCTCTTCTTCTCATAAGGAAACACAGAACATGGTCTTCTAAAATGAGCCAGTAAAATGGATACCAGCCCCACAGCAGGGCAGAAACAGAAATGGAACACCAGTACAGAAGGAATTTTTTGAAGTAGAGGGTAGAACACATAGAGGCCAGAGAAACAGTGGGGCAAAAAGTAAAAATGCCAGAAAAATGCTTTCTTCTGTCAAAGGAGATTGGAGCAGAAGGGGGAAACAAAGAGACTGAAATGGAAATCTGGATATTCCAGCTGATGCAGAGCTTTTGTACTAAGTATCTTTATCTTTCAAGTCTGGTTGAAGCACTCTGGATTATTTTAATACAGAATATTTTAGGCAAATTGAGGCAGTAGAAGAATGTACTGCAGTCATAACACAGTCCTTGTGAATAAGGGATAAGTTGATTTAGTCAACATTCTTTCTAATTTCTTATTTCCCTAAATTTCTGAGCTTGTAGTCCCTCAGACTTGATGTGAGCGTTTAGGAACAGAACCTGAATTTATGTGGTTCAAGTTATTCTGCAATATGGAATTTGCATACCTTTTTTTCCTAGGCCCCTTTTGGAAATCCCTCTAGGAAGGAAAGATAGGAAACAAGAAACTGCATGTTTAAAAATGTAAAGATTTCATACTATTCAAATTTCAGGAAACCACAATAAAATAATGCACTAAAACCAATTTCATGGAGACACTGCACCACAGTGTTAAAATAGTAACTTTTGTGACGTTAAACACAGGTGTCTGAGGCTTTGTCATATTGATTTTTGGTGCTCATAGTTTTAATAAACTCTCTCCTCTAGTAACACAGTCTGTAGCCTGCACAAGGAATCAGGAAGTTATTTCCTACTCACTAGGAAATACTCACTACTCCTTTTCTTATCTTCCCAACTATCCTCTCTGGCACCTGCCAGTTGTTGTAGCTACATCTCATTTCATATTGTGGGTGTAAATTCCCACTTTGTTTGTTGTGTAGCAATTGTATCTACAGCAGTCACCCACAATCACATTATGAGTCTGTACCTAGAGTTTATTGCTTAAGAACTAGGAAGTGTAAACTGTTAATTGCGTGTCTAAACAGAAAAAGAAACAAAAATATTACATTGCATGTTCTTGATTGATGGAAGTAAAATGCAGAAGATCAGTATGTTAAAACGACAATCAGAGGAGACAAAAATCCCTTCCTAAATCTAACCAAGACTGATAATTTTTTTAAAGATTACTCTGAGTTATAGGCTCGTATTTTCATAGTTGCATTCTGTTAAAACTTGAGTAACATCTAACAGGCTCATAGGCATCCTTTGATAACTGGTTTTTAGCTTTTTGTAAAGAAAACTAACAACATTTTGATAATCATATATATCTAATACTAATAGAATCAGTAGGGTGAGGTCCAATCTATGGAGAGGTCTATCTGATTTTTCTTTCCTGTGATAGCCACTTTATTTTACATTTGCAACTAAGAGAAGCCCTGTGGGCTTTTCTCTCTCCCTCATTTCTCTTTGCAGAAATGAGAGATTTCTGTATCAGAAGCTGTGAGCTTTAAGTGGTCAACTCAGAAAAATTTTGGAACTGAACTGGAAAATTCTTATTTTGCTAAGAAGAACATACCTACTTGCTGAAAAAATTCTATCAGACTGTAATGTAAGGCAGCACCATATTTTTAAAACACTATCTTGCAAGTATTTGTCATTCAAAACTGTCTATTTTCCTCCTGATTACAAAGCAAAATTGCCACTTGAGCAGGTACTTTTCTGAGCTATAGCTCTCTGTTGTTAATCCTGGGATACAGCACTTGTGTCACTCTCACTAGAGAGAAAGCCAAGCAGAAAAAGAGAAAATTCCATAGTTTAGGATGCATATAGCTAGCTGCCCTTCCATTAAAATAAGAGGGGAGGGGGGGGAGATGTTGGCTTACTTTAACATACACACTGGCCCTGTCAGCTGGAATCCTGTTTCACTTCCCTCAGAAAGGTGACACCTCACACTCTTCCCTTCTCCGGCTCATTGCAGCTGAAGAGGAGGGATCTGTCATCTTGTCCCACCTCACTGCATCCCTGTCAGCCCTGCTGGAGCAACAATGTGCTACCTTTGGAATAGACTGTGTTGGATAGAAAGGCAAGGGAGGTGTGCCAGCAACTACAGAACCTTTAGCACCTCATCTGGTGGAAACTTCTGGGAAAGCAGCTTAGAGGCTGTGGTTTAAGCAGTTACAACCAGGGCAGCTTTTCCTATGGAGCATAAAACATTCCACTATACTTATTATGGAATTGCATTGGAAGAAGCCACTCCATTCCTGTGTTATGAAAGGAAACTACACAGAGAGTGTCTTGAAATGGAAATACAAAGTAGTCATGGGCTTTTTCAGGAATGAAGTTTTATATCTTCCAGTTTTATAAGTAGCATTCTGGGCTGGTGCTGTACAGACCTCCAAGCTGCTATAAGAAAGGTGGAAAGAGATGAGCCAGCCTTGGGTCTGTTTTTCCCTGCTAAAATACAAAACAGAAATGCAGAGAATAAAAGGTGGGTTTGTTATTGAACATAAAGAATATAAATGTTTAAAAATGGATACTGCAGCTTGTTCTTACAGGACTACCCAAAATAACAAGTTTATTCTCTATACAATTATGTTGTTGTAACTTCTGTTACGAAGACTTCCAGATAAGGTGCAAATTCTCTGGTTCTAGAAATGCCTGATAGGAGAAAGAGAATATGACAATACACAAGGCCTTTGGGATGATTGCAGTAGCACCAGGGGAAGGAAAGAAGTCAGATATTCATAGGACTGCAGTGATATTTTTCCAGTTATTTTTTCAGATTAAGTTAGATAATTGGTCATATTTCTCAGTCAATTTTAGTATTTTATTCCCCACCCCCTCCTGAACTTTACAGCATCCTATGAACTGAAGCTGATTCTCCTGCTTTTAGTCAGTGATAAGATGTGGTATCACACTCTTTCAGTCTACAGCCCTGAACTGCCCAGGTGGTTGAGCAGCTCACAGGGAGCACTGGCAGTGCTGTTCCTGCTGATGCCTCATACAAGGTGATGCCTGTGGCACCAGGGCAGGTGTGTTGGTACCTGCAGCTTTGGGAGCACCTGCCTGTGTGCCACAGCTCTGGACTGTAGCACAGAAATCCATAATGATACACATGAGCACACACCCTCGAGGGGAAAATTAGATATTCAAAACACCTACAGTGAGTGTGTACTTGATATCTTCATGCTGTGCCTCAGAGGCCTGAGAAAATAGTGAAAGTGCCATGAAGGGAATCCTTAAAGAATTTCTGACTACACTGGAACACTTAAATGTTATATGAGTCTTACACGTGGTGAAGACATCCTTCACCTTGCAGTAGAAACCCTGGGAAGGGTGCCCTGAACCTCACCTGTGTGTCCATGCAATATTTCCTGTATTGTGGCTGGATCTACGTAAAAAAGTGACTTCACTGTTGGAGGTGTGAGAACTGGCACTCTGTGTGCACACAGGTGTGTGCTCCCCAGAGCTTTTGAACTTACCCAAACACAGGAAAATCAGCTGGTGCTGGGGCTCCTACAGTGGCCAGGGGGCTGTTCTCCCTCACATCTCCCAGCTAAGGATGCTCAGCAATCAGTCTTTCCTCACTGCCAGCACCAGGTACGTCTGTTGGCAAAGAATTAAGAGAAAATACACTTGGTTGTCCTCCCAGTGAGAGAAATAGATGGAAAATAGAAAGTAAGTGACAACCTAGTGAAAAAAGCGACATCACATTTGTAACTAGCTTGTAAATCCTTTATTGACAGTCTGACTATATTTAGTCTCTACAGTCAGCTGGTCCTGATGAATTATTTCTCAACCAAAAAAAATGAAAAATCCAGTATCCATTGTAGATGTCACAGTCCCAGGGGGAGGGCAGGGAACCAAAACCGATTGTCTTGGACTTCTGAGACAAAGACATTTATCAAAACTTTCAGCTCAATTTGGGTGTGGGTTTTTTGGTGGCTTTTTTTGGACACTGCTGAGACTGTGAGACTCGGTGGCAGTTCCAAAGTGCTGTAATGGAAGTTGCAGTGATTCCTTGCAGTTTATTGCATTTCATGTAACATTTATAGTGATGATAATGATAAATATTTATCCTCTCTTGTACTGAAACCCATAAAGAATTGTAGTTTTTACTGTTTAGCATGATTTGTATGTTCCAGACCTGCTGGAAAACAGAGATAACTCTCTTACATGAGCTTCCTTAACTAATCTGCCTAAAACCAGCTGGACTTCACCCAGGCAAGTTGAGGCTTGTGGCTGTATTGTAACTTATTTTCTTTGCACCCGACTTGTGTGAGGATTACAAGTCACTTGTTTAACAGCACTGCAGCTCAAGTATGAAAAGCTGCTGACATACAAACCTTGATATATTGTGGGTTTCTACATTTGGGGAAAAAAAAAACAACAAAAAAACCCAAAAAACAGCTGCCTGCAGCAGTCTTCATATATATTAGTAATGGAGTAACAGGTGGAAAAACAAGTTTGTTCTTTTTCATGCATTATTTATATGGCATATGCTTTTCCTTTCCTTTTTTTAGCATTAAAATTTAGTCTCTGTGCTTAGCAATCATCTGAAAAAAGATGAATATTTCATGTTAATTAACATCTGTTCAGTGATATAGTAGGTTTAAAAAAATTCTAATCTCTGAATATTTTTGACTTAGACATCAAAAGGGCTTGGGAGAGAAAGGCAAAGTAGACTGCAGACTAAACTTTGCTAAATCTGCAATAAAGTCACATTCCTCTTTAAAATACAATGTAAGCTAATGTGTTTGTTCCATTGAAAATCCAAAAATAGGAGCATCACACCAAGAATAAATTTGGAGTAACTGGCAATTGTAATGATCTTGGTAATCTCATAAGTATTCACTCTTGTCAAGGCTTATGTGGGAATAGCTAATGGATGAGAAGTTCATTGCCCAATTTATAGCAGGTAGTGCATGGTATAAATTGTGCAGTACTTCTTAAAATCACTTCTGTCAAGCTGAAAGAATTTGGCATTAATTTTAGTCTTAGTAAGGTATGTTTAAAATGCAAGTTTATCCCTGAGTTTGACTGATTATGGCTTATAAGCAGTCCTGGACTTCTTAAGGTATAAAGGAGCTGAGGAGTATTTTGTCTCTTTTAATATCTAAACATTCTGAAGTTTTAAAGAAAAATCATAATTTTAATTCAGGGAATTTAAATTCTGTCTCATGTACTGGGAATGATATTTTCTTCCACATGGTCAACAAAGTTTTAGGACAACAAAAAGATGACTATAGTCGTGATCCTGGATTGCAGAAGGAAATGCTGTTTTAAGAGGTGCTTGGCTAGTGAAGTAGGAATGAGCTGTGCTCTATCCCTTCACTGTTTGTCAAATTATGAAATGGGAAAAGGATTTTTGAATAACAGGATTCTTTGATTCTATTTCTCCTGCTGAGGGCAATGTGTAGCCTAATGATGGGGAGGTGATCGAGAAGTATTGCCAGAGAGACAATTCTTGTACGTATATGCTGTGTTTGTACATACAAACATGGGCATTTCAAAATAAAGCAAATATTTTGGGAAGGACAGAACTTAGTGCTCAGCATTCACTGTAAAAGTAAAATGGCAAAAAGTTCCCCTTGGTCCAGCAGAAGTATGTTGTACCTAGAAAGTTGTCTGTGCTGGTTAAAGCTGTTGTGGACTCCTGGTCAAGTATGTTGGTTGTGACAGCTGGAAAGACATAATTTGACTGGATAAAAACAGAGGCCACAGTTTGGGGATTTTTTGGTTGAGGTTTTTTTATTCATTCAAGCAGATGAAGTTTGGACTGTGGTCAAAGGCATAAAAACTCTGCATGGGCTAGAATCCATTTTTCCCTGTGAAGCCAAAGGAGGAACACAGCAGTGATGTCCTGTGAGAAGGGGCAAGTAGAGCCCTGGGTTCATCAGACCCAACACCATCAGTGCCCAACTCACAGAATTAGCAACAGTGTCCTGTACAATCCTATTTATTGCTTACTGGGTTTGTCTGGACATGAGGCAAGATACTTAGACTACTTAGACTTGGGCATCATCCAGGACTGTTTATCTCTTCTGTATCAATGAGACTAAAAAGATTTTAATATTTAGAAGTAATTAAACTTGTGAAAAAACAATTAAAACTGAGCTATGAGGAAACTGAAACTTCTTAACTCTGAGCATTCAGTGAGTTTCAGATAATTACTTGAAATATTGTGTGTTAACTTTATATGAGAAATTACACTTTTTTTACATGTCCAGTAATATCATAACGTTCAGTTTCATTCCTCATGGTTCAGAATCATATCACTTTGGGGATTTTATTTCACTGGACTGATATACGAATACACAGATTTCAGCCATTGTGTCATGGAAGGTTTTTTCATTTCTCTTAACCTGTGTTTAATCTGCTTTAAATTCATTAACTTATTCGCTTCTTATATTGCCAAAATGTTTCTGTTGTTCACATTGAGAATTCTGCGTATTTTAAAATTAAAATTGATCTCAGAATGCTGTTTAGAATGTGAAGTTCTCCTTGCTTCTATTTTTATTTACAGATTTTATTTATTTATTTATTTGTTTATGTACAGTTCTAGCTGCTACAGTTCTAGCTACCATGTAGACTGGCCTTAAAATACTTCACTATAGTCTGAAATCTCTTCCCCTTTTCTCGATTTTAGGCTTTATTCTTTTTTTTTCTCTTCCCCTTCACCTCTGCAGTCACCTTCACCAAATGGCACTGAATGGTCATGTGTCAGTGCCATTTTGTAAAATGAACTACAGGGAGATTTACTCCTTGCTTCCTATTCCATGGTCGCTCATGCAGTAAGGAAAGGCAGACTTGACCTAGTCCTATTGATTTATGTGCATATTACTGTTAATTCTACAGAAGGAGGGGAGTGTGCTAAAGCATTCTGGACAAATTGTATTAGAAGCAAAGTGCAGTTAGAGCTGGGGAAGTTTTACATGACTTTGTCCTTCATTGTGATTTTATTCTTTCACGTTAAATTCCATTAAAAATTTTAGCCTTCTTTAAAGCATCTGTTGCACAATTCAATCCTTCCTATGACAGAAGGATAAATTTAACACATTTGAAGCTGAACAGATGTTTTGTTCAATCATATTTATTTGTCATACTGTATTTCTTTGAAGCTTCCTGTTTTACTACCTTCCAGGGGCTGCTGGCTTCAAAGGACTGTGTTTCTGACTTTCCTGTGTCATAAATGCCTTTCTTCTGGGCAAAGGATTACTTGGAAAAAAGAGCATCTTGCCAGCAATGGCATCTAATATTGCACTTGGACTATATTGTCTCCATGTGTAGGTTTGACTCAGCCTTTCATTCTCTTGTTTAATGTAAATAATTATGTGGCTTCATCTCTAAGACACAAAGTTACTCGACCTGCCCTGAATACAAAATAGGACAACAGGAGGTAAATGAGTGATATAATTAAGTACTTTGTCTGTTCCCAGGCATTGAAGAAAGTCTCTCTATTAAGAGGCTTGAAATTTTTCAAGAGCAACCTTCTCTAAATAAAACAAATTTGAAGTATATTTCAAGTAAGATGATGCAATTACTACTTTTATTGATTTTTTTTATAGAGCTATTTAGTATTTTAAAAGGTTAAGTGATTTTGTTGGTAGCTGTTGATACTTGTTTCTATGACAGAACTCTATTGATTGAGTTCCATCTTTGTTTCTAACTTGAACAAATTCTTCTAGTCTTCTATTCACAAGAACAGTCAACATAAGGTGAAAAGGTAAATAACCTGAACAATCAGCCAGTGCAAACAGTGAGGTTGAAGTGTAACTGCTGCACAAGTTCTGGCCTTACAATGAGTTTTTCTGTTAGGAACTGCTTTCCTTGATTTTCATCTCCTGTCAAGACAGACTTTCAAGGCTGTCTTCTTGTTCAAGGGCTGCTGAGAGAGAGTAACAGTTGTGGAGAAATAACTGTTACACCCTTTGGGCTAGTGACTTTTTTATTTCTTTTTGTAACAAACCCAGCACCATTAATGAAATTCCAGTCTGTCTTATTTTCTCAAGAGAAAATACAGATACAACTGACAACCTTGATTAAGCCTAAAAATATTCCACAAATTCCTGAAGTTTCAGCTTAAAAGATCTTTCTACCTGTGCACTGAACCTATTTGAAAGAAATAAATTAACCACGGAACTTGGCATTCCTGTTCATGGTCATATATCAGGTTATAGCTGTATTTCACAGCATAGTTTCAAGAACTATATATGAGAAATGTCTGGTTTCTTTTTAAGTCATTTAAGGTGTTTGAGATGTACCCCCAAAATCCCTTTCTGAAAGAGGCTGTTGCTTCTCTTCCCTACCTCTAAGGTAATAGCAAAAGATCAGAACAAGTATCTGGGAACATGTACAGCTACTTTTCTGTTTTCTGAAACAAAGTGGGAATATTTAATGTCGGCTGCGTTTTTTAGTCACAAAGATTTCATGTTCAGAGTGTGGGAAGATGGAAAGCAGAAAAAAACCTATCTTTGAAAGGCAAGTATTTTAATAGCTATGTTTATCATCAAGACCAGTGGTTTGGGTTTAGTGACTCATTGCATAATATGATGCCTAAAACTGGTTCAAGTTTACAGTAGGGCTGCCACAAATTGGACTTAAGTGGCCTGTTATGGTGTGCTCTGGTCATGTCATTGTGTTTGATAGGTTTGGGGTTTACCAATAACTGATGACAAGGTTAACACTTGGTTATTGTGTATTATGAGCTCTCAGATATATAAACCTGCTCACGAGCAGCTTTAATATATAGCAACATAGTTTTAATTGATGTAAGAAATGCATGTTTGTCTTCACCTTAAGTATTTTTCTGTACCTTTCTGCAAGAGGAATAAAGACTGAACATTAGGGCCTGGCCTTAGGTTATGCTGCTATTAATCCAGAGTAACCTGTCATCTTTCTTAAAGCTATTCTATAATTCACCATGGTAATTAAAATTCAAATATTATACTGAAGTTATTCAATTTCCATTCTACTTGGACACTGTTACATGTAGAATAGGGGCTGTTTTGTCTTTCCTGGCTTAGTCTTCTACAAAAACTTGCCTCCTTCTATAAATTTTATTTGGAAGGACCATCAAAATGTGGCTAACCCATTACCTTAAACTGGCAATAACAAACCATGGTATATGTTCACTGTAAAAATGCTCTCTATTTATTCAAAGTGCAGAATCTGATGTATAATTTAAATTTTAATAGGTCAGAGGATGCTCACTGCGGGTTCTTTTCACATTTTGAATCAACATTTTGAAAGAGGAAATTAATTAAATGGGGGAGCCAGTACATGGAGTGCCTGTGGATTCCCAGTAGCAGGGAGGAGATCTCAGCTTAAAGTGGGTTTTCTGATACACAGTACAGGGAGTCTTTGGTTGAGAGAAAAAGAAAATGCAATTAGAGAGAGAGACAGTCACTGTCATCCAAACACGCTGTTTAAAAGTGGTCTAGAACACTCTAAAATAAACCCCTGAAATAATCCAGCACAAACCATTCAGAAGGAAGTGTAGTTTCTAAAGTTCTCCTCAGGACATGTTTTGGCAGTATTTTTTGTAACAGACGAAAAAAAAAACAAACCTGTTTCTACCCAAGCAGTCAAAGCCGAAAGCCTTGAAGGCTGCAGTCAGTTCAGGAGACAAAAATAACCCCTGTGCGCGTCAGGTTTTCCAGCGCGGCCGCCGCAGGTGAATGGGGGTTTTATGGAGCAGGGCAGGGCAGGAGAGAGGGGAGAGGGAGGGGAGAGGGAGGGAGGGAGCCACGCAGAGCTGAGTCAATACCCCACGTTGTTGGATGTCTGTCCCCGCCCGGAACGCCCGCGGTGGCTGCGCTGGCCTTGCCAAGGATTAGCTCAGTGCTCTGCTTTGGCTCAGAACTTACTTCTCACAAAGAGGCAGAATAAGTTCATTTTAGAAGTACAAAAATCTATAAGGGTAATTATTTTGAGGGCCATTTCTACTCTCACCCGGAATTTCTGTAGCTTCCCAAATAGCTTTCTAGTCTGCATACGTAAAACCACACAAACTTTGTAATTTTATTTGTATTTCTTGATTATATTTCCTGCTTTCTTGTAACAACATTTTCCTTTTTAAGTTGTAGATAAGTGTTTACAAAACTCTTCTAACTTTAAAAGCTCTTTAGATTCTAAAATGTGTCATTTCATTTGAGTTGGTGAAACAAACACTGTGGACTAAAGTGTATTCACTTCTATAGCCTTAAAATAACACAGCTCAGGTCCGTTACTTCACGTGTTTGTGTAACCACATTGTATTTACTTTTCTATTGCATATGAGCAACTAATTACTATAGCATCTCTCTCTTCTTATGGTATTTATATTTCTGTAGTCACCACAACTTTAAATAGGAACAAAAAAAGCATAGCACTCTGTTGGCTGGACAAAAGGACCCAGAGAAACTATACATATTTTTGAAAAGATACAGCACCCCTCTGTCTTTGCCATCTCCCATCCTGTGTGCAAATTCCTTTTTCTTGCTAGTCAAGGGGTTGTCTGATATCATTGTGTTCTGATTCTTTCTTCTAAGTCTTCTGTAGTCTGCTGTGCAAAGAGAGATTCCTGAAAATTCAGGAGATCTGTGTTTCTTCCTGAACCACTTCATGCTTCCCCATAAACAATAATGCAGATCCACATTTTGCATTATTCAGTTAAATATCTGCTGTGTCATACACAGGAGATAGGGTTCTCGTTTCAAAGAAACTAAAATCTTGAGGTGGTGTAACTTGAGAATGGGAGAAAGGTGGTAACATACTCAGGCACTATAGGAATGATTCTGCCTTATGTGGGGAGGTTACCAAATCACCAACCTGCACTGTGGGGAGACAAGTTTGGATGTTTGTGGAGATGAGAAAGGAGAAGATGAGAAGGTTCTCATGAAGAGGTCTGTCATTCATTTTATCAAGCCAAATTTTTTAATCTTTTGGGAGCTTTTCTGAGCATTATGGGATGATAAGTCTTTGCTAACTCACTCAGGGCTTCTCAAAGACTACGGATGCTAGAAAACAGGATGTGTACAGCAGCATGCAGTTAATGCATCCTCTCTTTTTTAACTCAAGAAACTAAACTGGAATTGTGTAAAATAACAAATAGGAGGGACACAGAGTCCCATGCAGTGACTGCCAGCCATGTGCAGGAGTTTCAGAGCTGTGGATTGCTCTGTAGCCCTGCCTGTGCACTAGGACAGCACGACTGTAGCTTAAATACTGCAGGCACCTGTGTGGCAAATACAGGTGGGACACCTGCGAGGCTGATAGAGGGATAGAGGGATTACTGGAGGAGGTGTGCCAGGGAACCAGCTGTGGAACTGAACCTGCCAGTCTTGCTGTGGAAATGGAATGCCAGGGAAACACATCTCCAGTCGAGACTTTCAGATGCAGCCCAGTTTGGGATTCTCCTTGTGGCCCTGGCACTTCCAGGTTTTGTAACGGCTCCTGGCTGGGAGCTGGTAACAGTTGTCTGATTTGGGTGAAGACAAACTTCACTTCAGGGCCCTTCCAACTCCTCTTCTCAGCAGTGTGTTGCAATCTCCTAGGCCAGGCTGGCACACACTCCGTGTGTCAGTGCCCCACCAAGGAAGGGAGTGGGGATGATGTGGCCATGTGCCCCAGGCAGGGGGATGTGGCTGCACGCAGGGCTGCACCACAGTTTACGATGGTTTGTGCACAGAACCACACCCAAAGACTGAGGGATTTTTCCTCTATATCCTCCTGAAGTAAAATGAACCAGTTCAGCTTTTAACTCCTCACGGTTCAGAGTAAGCTGGTTAAGTTTGTGCTGGAAGACAGCAGAGCAGAGCTGGCATACTCAGGATCTGTTGAGAGGATGCTGAGAAACCTGCTCTGTCCTGGCCCTTCGTTAATCCTGTACAGTTGGGCCACAACCGCTGATAAAATGGGGGAATTCATCACTTTGTGCATCACCTCTGGTTTAGCAGGTGTGCTGTGAGGGAAGGGAAAGGTTACTTTGTTGATTCTGAAGGTGCTGTTACTTAATGAACAACAACGTTTAATTTTCAGCCTAAGAAAGGGAGAGCAGCTACTTGTACAGTAACAACTCCGTGCTATGCTCTGACTTGGCAAGAAAAGAAGCTGTTACTAAACCAACAGGAGCTATTCTGGAGAGAAGGAAGTATTTATTTTGTCTGGCACTCCATGCCGTTTTTGCATAACAATGCATGATTAGTTATTCATCTATCACTTAGGAGCTGCTTGGTTTGTCCGTGGCCAGAGTGAGTTATTTATTTAAACTGCTGTGGTGAGCAACAGCAAGAAATTTCCTATGCCTCTTAAATAGAGTCTAGTTAATGAGTATATTAGGTAAATGTATTTTATTACTGCTCTTTGTTAACTAACTTCAGAACTCTATGAAAGAAACCAATATGGTTGTATGTTTATCAACAGGCCAAGTTCTGGTAGAAATCTCAAGAACACACAAGAAACTTAATGACAGTCTAGAGGAGAGTGTAAGTTAAATGACTTTTTTAAATTCATTTTCCTTGTGAAATTATAAACTGCTTTTGCCAATTTTTAATAACTCTTCATTCATTTGTTTTTAAAGTTCAAAAAATTTCATAAAGAAATTATATCTGAACTGGAGAAGAAAACAGACCTGGATGTGAAATACATGACTGTAAGTATACATTCAATTCTAAAACTCCTATTTTATTTGTCTACTGAACTCATTTGGTGGGTGTGAGAGATCTCAGGGATGGCAGAAGTGCCTCAGTCACTTACCCAGCTCCAGGGCTGAGGGCATTACAAGCTGTTGTAAATGCTTTGATTGCAGGCAACTCTAAAGAGGTACCAAACCGAACACAGGAGCAAACTGGATTCTTTAGAGAAGTCTCAGGCTGAGCTGAAAAAAATCAGAAGGAAAAGCCAAGGAGCACGAAATGTAACGAAATATGAGCATAAAGAAATGGAGGTCAGTGCACTGTCTCTTATTTGTTTCTTTCTTTGTATGAGAACTGGTCAACAGAAAATGTTAATGATTCCTGGAAGTTGGTTTGTATTAAAGGCACTCCTAGAGGATGTATTCCAGCTGAAATTGAGCTCTCACTGCTCCACTGTGCATGTTCAGAGACTTCTGTTCTAGTTTCTAGATTTCATCCCTTGACCACTGGGTCAATTGCTTTTTTTTTTTGTTTTTAAGTACCTTTGTAGCTACACCTTCTTGCAGAGTTTTACACAGGGAGTCAGCTAAGCTATGCAAATTCAGTAGTAATTTGCTATAAATTTATTTCCCAAAGTAGGCAATGTCAACCTGTGTTATCAGTTACTGCCTTTCCTACTGCCTTTAATCCAGCATTGCCATCTTGAGGAGAAATCTGAAATGGCAGGGCACTGAAGACAAACTATTTTAAAATTAAGGACTCATATTCTGGTTGTCATGTGTCTCTCTGAAAATATTTGCCATTGATACTTTTATTTGCACAATACTTGTACTTCGTGCTAGCTAATAATTTTTTTTCCATATTTTTCTATTTTAAAATTCAATTAAAGCTTTGTTTATAACTCAGTACAGTAAATGCAGATGGTAGGAGCTCCTATTTCTTAGTGTCTATCTTTTAACCTGCATTCATAACAGGTTTGTTTTTTTAAAGTTCTGGCTCTGGGTCTGAGAGTTCAAGGATTAGCATTTAATCACAGTTTAGCCATGAATCCTTGTAACCTCAGATAAATATAGTTGAGCCTTTTTAGTTCATTCACTTCCCCCCCCCCTTAAATGAAGTAGAGATTCCTCAGAGCTTTGTGTGAGTAAAGGAACCACTGTGGAGCAGACAAGGTAATTAGTCTAATTAGACACCTGTGACTGTACAATTGCTCAGCACAGTCACTGCTTTGATGCCAAGTTCTTATCTACTGCAGTTTTATTTAGAGGCTAAAAGACTTTCTTGTTTTGCTTCACTTCCCCCCCCCCAGCCCCTAAATAAGCTGTTGATGCCTGTAGGGACAATACACCTTTACCTGATGGGCTCAGGGAAGTCAGGTGTGTGCAGGAGAAGAGAAGGGCTTGGAAGCAGAGCCACAGACTTCACCTTTCCAAAAGCTATTTCTAAGGCTTTTGGAGTTTACTTCTGTAATTGGATATAGTGTCAAATAAAACTCAGAGGCTCTATGTGGATTTTGTCTTTCCTCTTTTCCTCAGTATTTGGAAACGGTGAGCTCTCGCCAGAGCGATATCCAGAGGTTCATTGCAGAAGGCTGCAGAGAAGCTCTCCTTGAAGAAAAAAGAAGGTTCTGTTTCCTGGTTGACAAGCACTGCAGCTTCACCCAGCACATGCACTTCTACCATGTCCAGGTCAGTGAACAGAAATGAAATTCCTGAAATCCAGTCCTAGAGGAGATCTTCAGTATCTCCTGCAGCACACAGATCACACTGCCAGAAATATCCAGGGAACACTGAACTGCCAGACAAGTGTCGTGGTCAGTTCATTGAAAATGTTTACAATACACTATTCTATGAAATGTATTATAGCAAAAATCAAGGGTTGTTGTGACTTTTTAAATCCGGTATCTGACCCTGCAAAAGGAGAGTCCCTTTTTATAACATATTATTTGTTTCAAAGAGGTATGGCTTAGAAAAATCCTACAAAATACTTCCATGTTGCTGGTGTTAACAGTTTGGTGTAATGAAAGTTAGCCAGTAGGTCTGTGCAATTTTATGGAAAAGCATATCTGACAAGTACCTTTTAACTTGGATGCAGTGTGCAGACTTCCTAAAATCCAAGCTGCCTGGGTGGCAGGAAACCTGCAGTGATGCCACCAAAGTGCCTGAAAAAGTCAGAATGATGATAGATGAAATAAGGACACCTGGATCCACTCCAGTCTCGGGAACGCCGCAGCCTTCACCAATGGTAGAGAGAAATACCATGGTATGTTGTTCTCTGATGGGAGTGGAGGGGCTTCACTAGGTTTTGTTTCTCCAACTAAACATTTGGTATGGAGTCTATAATGCATCTCAGTGGGAATATACTTGGGTTGGGTATGGAACCAAAATCCTTAAGCTGCAGCTCTGCTACAGGAAAAATGCACAGTACAGCAGGGAGAAGCCCAGCCTCAGGACTGCTTTTGTTCTAACCATTCCATTTCCAACATTTTTGTCTGTAAGTAATAGTAATTATATACTCAGTAGCTCAAAATAGACTTAAACAAAACGTTATTTCTATTTTCTTTCCTTCTTGCCTTCCTGATTCTTATTAGCTTATTAGATACAGGTTGAATTTCTCATTTCTGTTTGTATGTTCTGTTACCATTAGTTGCTGAATTTCTAAATGATTACAGTGAACTTCTAGAAAAGAAAAATCTGGAGATCATCATGCTATTTGTGGGGGGAAAAAAAGGTTATCATAGCCTTCCCACTAACAAGTGTTTATCAAGGGACAGAAACCTCTTACAAACCTATCAGCAATTCCACAGGAACATGTGGGCTTTATGTCATGTCTCAGTATATATCATTTGGGAGTATTTAAGCATTGCTCTCTAGAATTCAATCTAACAAATAAGTGATGGCTGTGTCTCCTCAGTGTTTTGATGTTGTTGTTTTTGTGACTTCAGATTGGAAATGATTTTTATCCTCATCACGAAAATGCATCCAACGTGCCCCCAGCTCCCACAGGCAGGGCCTACACCAGCCCACTCGTTGATATGTTCAACAATCCTGCCACAGCTCCCAAAGCACCTTCTGAGAAACTAAATCATTCAGCAGGTGAGTGTCCCTTTGTTGCAAACTGGGTAAGTGTGAATGACATCCAGTAGAGTTAAAAATTACCTCAGGGCTTCTCCACTGCTACAATGAGGTGAATTCCAGGATGTGTAGAGGAGTAGGGGTCTTTACAAAGCATTTACGATCCTCTTATAACAGCGGAGAGATGTGTTATAAGAGAATTTTTTGCAGTAAAATGCAGGTCAAGGTAGGTAGATTCTATTTTAACCACTTTCTGTGTGTCACTGATTAACTCAACTGAACTGCTCTTATGAATTCCAGTGTTATCAGCAGAAGGCACTCGGCAGTTTTGAACAGGATACACCCGAGGGATTGTTTCACTGCACAAAACAACATAAACACCCTGCCAGTCCCACTGTGGGTTCCTTTAAGGGCACTTAGCAGTAAGGGAGGACTGCACAAGGGACAAAATGAGCACAGTCTTCTGTTCCTTTCCTGAAATGTAAAATCCTATTAAGATTTATTTTCCAAGTTTCTAATATATTTATTTTTTTACTATCTCTGACATAGGGAAGGGAAAGAACTAAGCCTAGCTCACAGCATAAGAAATGAAGAACTCCTAAATGTGATAATAGCAATTCCAGCATTTCTTCCTTGAAAATGCATTTACAATACATTGTACTAACCAAATAGCACAGTTTTGAGCTCTCCTTTATTTTGTCTTTGGTAAACATCTAGTTTAAATATCTGCTAAGTGCCAAGTATCTGCAACTCTCCTTGGAGGCACATTTGAAAGTGAAATCTTGAATTTTATAGACAGTTACTTTTTATAATGGAAAATTTTCAAAGGCCTTTCTTTTACAGCTGTGATTGTTTAGGACTTTTCATGCCAAAAGGGGAAAAATGTAGCCAGTTAAAACTTACAGAACTTTTTATGCCTGATGGTCCAACTTTATTATGCTGGGTGTGTGTATATAAATGCACGTGCTGTTAAGAACTTCAAGGTGATAAGAAACATTGGCAGGTAACTGAGAGGTGTCTAAGTAGAAAGTACAAAGTCTCAGAACTTGATTTGTACTTGATTATTCCTTTGGTTTTTTTCCTTCAGACTTCTAATTGTATTTAATTTTGTTAGTGTGGCTAATTTTTTCCTTTAATTTCTTTTTTTTTCTTCTTGTTCCTTTTTTTTGACAGAGAATTCAGATGATGCCAGTTTATCACGTTCAACTTCTGTTGCCACGGGACTAAATATAATGAAAAGGCAAAAAGTGAAGACAATCTTCCCACATACTGCTGGAAGCAACAAGACATTGCTCAGCTTTGCCCAGGGGGATATCATCACACTGCTGGTAGCTGAGGAAAAGGATGGCTGGCTCTATGGGGAGCATGACACAAACAGAGCGTAAGATAATCAATATATTATCCACCTGGAACATGAAGGAAAAGCGAGTTTCATCAGATTTTGTTAGCAGATGGGAAGTGGTTTTCTACCTTTTTTGTTGGCTGTCTGGGGGACTTGGAGGATTTCTGTAAGGAAAATCAATGCACTTATTTTAGGGAAGTTTTGCACACTAATTTGGCATCATCCGAAATCGAGTCTTCAAAAATTAAATCTCAGTTTGTTCAGTCTATGGTTTAGTCCAAGTTGTCTTTTGAAAGATCTTTCCAATGTATATAATATAAAAAACCTTTCTCATTACAGAAAAGGATGGTTTCCGTCGTCATACACGAGACCACTAGAAGAATTAGAAGACAAAGCCTTTGCCCCTGTGCCAAGGTAACATTTTGGGTGGCACTTGCAGAAATGCCTAAACATTTATTAGAAATGTTATTTCTGTGCTTATGTTCTTTGAGGTTCAATAACACCTCTAACAATCTGCAGTAGGAGGGCTTGATTACATGAATGTCTTTTAATGGTTACACAAAGACCCAAGAACTAGCTTTGGAACAGCTGTAATTCAGAGTCCCACTGACTTCAGGGGCATTTTCCACCATGACTAACTTTCAGCTCATGCCCTTTTGTGCTCTCCTGGTGCTAGGGATAAGCGAGAGATGTATTGTAGGAACTGAGCATTTGTTGGGTTCTGTCTTGCAGCCCTGCACCAATCCGAAGTGTTAGTTCTGTAAATCTTGTGGAGAAAGGTGAAGTTGTCCTCCCACCACCAGACTACCTGGGGGCTTCACAGGTGGAGTCTGCCAAAGGTCCTGCTCCTAAAACACCGACGGACAGAGTGGAGCCGGCAGGGCCGGTGAGTGATCCGTGCTGGGAACCCAAATGTTCCACCCTGCTTACCCCTCTTCACTTGCTCTTAAATGAGGCCCTGAAATCCTCTGCCTTGTGCTCCACTTCAGCCCTGTGCCACAGCTGTGCTCAGGAGTATCAGGAGTTTGGGCATTTCAACCCATCCATCCTGACAGGAAGGGAGATTGTTCAGGGACATTGACTGACAGTAGTAAGAGACATTCTGCATAGCAAAGCTTCTCAGCAACAGAATCTGTTAAACATGAAAAGAAATTCTCACAGAAAGTAGTACAAATCCATCATCTTCAGTGATTTTGGAGCTATGGGGCACAGGGCACTCTGTATTCAGGAACCCCACAAAAGTTGGTGGTGGGTTTGCAGCTGTCACTGAGGGAGAGCTGTACTAACTCCTGTCTATTCAGTAGAGATGCAGCTGAGTGGAAATACATTTTTTATGAACAAATACTGCTACACAATGCTATTATTTCAGCTATTAAGTCAGCATTCAAACTGACTCAAAATTAATTTAATCAAATTACACAATTACTAGGTTTTTTCTTGCTGCTCATTTAAGTATTTTGATGATCTGTATCTAAGGGCGATGTTTTTGAGACTTTCTTCAAAAAGCCTCTTGAAGCAGAGATCACATTCTGAAGGGAAAAAAACCCCCTAATATATATAAAATAATGGAAACTGCTAACTCCTAAGAGTGGAAAACAAACACATCTTTTTTGATAATCTAAATTTCCACATGGAAAGCAAGATTAAAATAAATTAGGGATTCTGGAGTATAAAATAATGACCACTTTTGTTGAGGCACCCCCTAACTTTTTACTGTGACTCCACCTTACTTGTTACCTTACAAAACACGAGGGCTGTAGAGGGGAGTTGCTGCACTTGCACCCAAGTCTTTTGCTCCTAAGTCACTATTTATTTTCATTCTTTTGGGAAGTTGCAGAGCTTCCTTGTCTTTCCTGCTTCCGTGCAAGTCTCAAACCCCCACTGCCTCACAAGGCTTTGGAAATAAGCCCAACATTGTACCAGGCTGGCTTGGAGACTCACACAGGATTTACATACTGTGTAAAACAGTCTGCTCACTGTGCCTTCCGTGCAGAAGCAGGAAATGATTCAAGGCATCTTATTTTTGTTTCAGACTGCACAGAAAAAATAGCTCAGGATTTCAAGAAGATGAGGAATGGTTCTAGCCAGTTACATTGTTCATGCTGTGCTGCAGAGGACAGTACTGTGCAGAACAAGATCAACTAACAAAAAAAGACTTAGTAGTTGACAAAGTTTTGATGAGGGTTGGTGTTCAGTAAGATGTAATTCAGGTATTTGTTCATTTTAATTAATTTTAAGGGCTAATTAGACCTAAATCACGGTCTAAGTCTATTTACAACTGATGTACATGACCAGTTTTATTGAAATTACAAGTCAAGTGTGAGTTAAGAACCCTGCTGAATGAGGTCCTGAATAAATAGAGGTTTCTTCACCTGCATTGTGGTATCACGAATATGGCAAGTGGGAACTGCTGGTACAACCCAGTGTGCCTGGAAAGGAAAGGCTGATAGGCCTTGGTTGGGCACTGAAATTTAAAATATTAAAACCAAAATGGCCATACAGGCTAAATTATTGGCACAAGTCAAGTTGCTCCATAAAAGGTGACTGCATATTCCTGCTTCTACATGCAAAAATGTATATTCCAATTTTCACTTTGAGCTTTATCTAACACTGATTAGAAGCAATTAGTTTCCAGTTTAGAATACATCATTAAGCAAGGGGCGGGGGGGAAAGTAGGAATTAGCTGTTTGCCAAAACTCCTCCATAGCACAACTGGTTTGCCAAAGGCAACAGTTTTCCATTTTGTCCCACCTGAAATGCTGCATCCTGGAGCAGGCTGGGACAGAGCTACACTGCCACCTCTTGGGTTACCTTTACTTCACAGCACCACTGTAACCTTCTAACTTTGATGTTCTGAGAGAAACCTGTTCAGTTCAGCTGAACCACATAATAATTGTTCTAAATGGTTAAATATTTTAGCCTACTTGAATGACAGGGTCTCTTTTCCTTAGCAGGATAGTGAGGGCATCTGTAGCATATCTTTATAAACTTATGTAAATATCTTTTTCTTTTACAGAAACCCAACATGAATGGCATTACAAAACCACCTTTTCTAAGGTATATTTTTCACACTTTTAAACTGATTTATTTGTGTTGATTTTTATATTAGCTTATATTATTTTATCTCTTGTAAGGGAAAGTAATGATGTTTATCATTAATTTCTCTGGGACCTTTCCCAGGCACTGGTAAAACATTATGGATAAAATTGGTTGCACTTTTCTCAAGAGTTGGCCTCAAGTGAAGTATGATGAACAGGACCTTCTCAGAAAAATGTGGGTCTCCAGTAGTTTGACAGGGAGCAGGACTCAACCTTCCTTAACTGTCTTTTAAGGTTTAAAAGCAAAAATCTTTGAAGAGTGGGAGTTGTTTAAAAAAGTCCAGATCTAACTGGGCATTAACTTTGAATCACTGCAAAGTGAATCCACACATGTAACCTTGTTTTACTCATTCAAGTTAAACTAAGAGTTGCACAGAATCCTTTAGTCTCAAACCATCACTTACTGTTTGAAGACAACTTCTATGAAGAAGGTGAATTATTTAAATTTGGGGTTGGATTGCAGCAAGCCTATGAGTAACTTCATGCATTTCTTTTCAGTGGAGAAAATCCCTTTGCAACAGTGAAACTCAGACCAACAGTAACAAACGACAGATCAGCCCCGATTATCCGATGAACACACGGGCCAGACACACAACCTTCTTCCTCACCACCACACCAGTTCAGTAATGACAATTACTATCTCAACTCCTAAAAAAATTATTTAAATGTAATTACTGTACAATATTGGCATACTGGAATGGAGCTCTGATGTTTTGTTAAAACCTTTGCTTTCTAATGAGGTAATTGCTTTGGGCTAGTGTTTGAGCACCTGGGCTGATTTTACAGTATGCCTTTTTTTGTAGTAGGATTTGTGAAAATGCTGGAGATAGTTTGGATGCTCTAGTGAATCAGTGTAAGTAATAGCTCACAGATCTGAATCTTTGGCATTCATTATTTGGAAGCTGCAATGGTAAGTTCTAGAATATAAGCCTGCATATGCCACCTACTAAAGAAGATAACAGTGATTTTATTTTTTTTTTCAAACAGAACAATGTAACAACTGCCTTATCCAGAATAGAGAATCACCTGTATAAATGATTATACATTATTTTGTGTAAGAAAGATACCTTAGGTTATAAATAAATATTTATCCTTTAAGAATAGATGACTTGTAAAGCTTTGCTTGATGTTCACATACAAATTTTCAAGTGTTAACAGAACTCCATTTTCAGTCTAGTGTTGTACTGTTAACACATTCTTCAATGATAGTTTTGTTTTTAAAACATGTTGTCAAACTTTAGTCTGATAAAAAGTCATAATAAAGCAGTGCCACAATTTTTTCTCAAGTGCCAATATAAAAAGCTGCCTTTGAAGTTCCTCCATTACTGCAGCCTTCCCAAAAGAGAAACAGCTTAAGTTGGAAAAGTTTTGGGTAGGGAGCCGAGCAAAGAAAGGCCTGAATGCTGGCACAGTGCAGTAGCTAAGTGGAATTGAGCTTTTAACTTCAGCCACAAGCAGAGCTGAGCAGTTTGTTACCTCAGACTCAGGTGTGGTAACTCCAGCAGAGCCAGCTTGTCCAAAAGCCTTTTCCTACAGTAACAATCACCTCAGAAATTAGCCTAGAATGCTAGAAACTAACTCTGCACCAGCAGCAGGTGCTTCATCCCTGCACAACTCAGGGGATACTTCCCACTGCTATGAAGTCTGTATTGTGACTGCTGCCAGTGATTAATCCTTACTCCAAATCACTCTATTTTACATATGTACATGCTTCCTGCAGCATCCCCTGGATCATTCGTTTTGTGGTGCCTACTTCTACTACTATAAACAGTCAATTCAAGTCATGTGAAATGCCTTTCAGTTACTTAATATCAAAAAATAGTATATGAGCTTGTGCTGGCTCCTCTCACACTGCCTTTCAAGTTCAAGGCCGAGGACACCACTAGAGCCCTGCATAAATATCCACCATCCCAGCTTGAAACACCAGCTTTTCAGAAGGGTAACTTACACCTGAGCCCATTTTCTAAAGCATATTAGAGGCAAGTCAATCTACACTGTATGAGCTTTCAATAATCCAGTATCAGAATTAAATATCTAACATGTAAAAACTTTTACTGAGGGCAGCTCATGGTTGGCAGTGCCCCGGCTTTATCTTTTCTAGAGAGGAGGGCCCTGCTGCAGACAGAAGGTTCTGCTGTCTGTGAACCAACACATCTGCATGAAGCAAAACCCTCACTAATTAAAGCAGGGCTCTGACTGTGTGTTATTACCTGTGCCTTCAGAGAGGGGCTGTTAGTCTAGTGGCAGTACAGTTGCAAAACATCCTTCAAATATCTGATGTCCTTAACAAGTACAGCCTTAAACCATGGTTTATCATCAGCATAAAGATTCTGGCAAATGTTTGTCCTTCATTGTAGCTAGGATTACTAACTCTGCTTCCAGACTATGTGTTATCAGACACATCAGTCACATACTTAATAATCCAGCCACAAATTGAGGATTGCAAAAGGAAAAGCAGTTTTATTTAGTTTTCAACAGGTGCCACTAAACATGGAAAACAAGTCAGGTTTTCATGTTTTGCAATGCACATGCTCATAAAAGATTAAGTTTAAATTACATGCAAGAGACTAAATTTCTTCACACTTTACAAAACAGGTCTGAAGCAAATAACATGATTGTACATGACATTTACATTAGAAAGAGTACGCTAACAGTTGTAGCTTCCATAAGCCCGGCCACGTTCATCCCCTCAGCCAAAAGCTGCCCCACAATTAGGGCATCTTCTCTGCCTCAGTGCAAGGCAGAACAGAATCCCAATTGGAAAGAATACAATGGCACACAAAACACCAAGACAGGTGAAGGTGTCCTCCAACACGCCAACCCTGCAAAAAGGGAAAACAGACTCAGTCAAGGACACACACCAAGTTTGGCCCCCAGTTACCACTTTGTGATTTGGCAGTCACTGAGAACCACACCATTTTACAGAGCAAGATAAAGTACAAGGTTTGGGGTTTGTTCCTTGTTTCTACTTCCAAAAACTGATGTCCCTTTAGAACTGTAGGAAAATCAACTACTGATGTCACCTGCCTTCAGCTGAGTCCCAGCTCCATGACCACCCTACATGAGAAATTCTGTTGCAGCAACAGCAGAAATTTAGAAAGGAGTCAGGGACTGAAACTGAAGTGCTGTATCTGAGCATCCCCCAAAATGAAGACAAACAGTAAAACCAGAGTATTCAGACTTTAAAAATTTGTGCAGTTTTGCTAAACAGAAAAAATTTGCAGTTGAGCAAAACACTCCAACAAGATGTATCCTCTTAGATTCCCCGCTACAGTGAAAAGTCAACACAAACAGAGCTGAGTGACCCTGAAGTACAGGCCATGAGCAAAGTGCCAAGGCCAACAAGCTGCTGTTTCCCTCCGAGGAGTCACGGACAACCCATTGGACGTGTAAATATTGAGCGAAGGAAGGAAGACACGGGCTCAGAGACCATTTCCTTACAGCAACTGGCTGAAACACTGCAACTTGATTAAACTTCAGAAACATTCACCTTCCCCTCAACCATCAGCAGAAGCCAAAGGCTTCTCAAAGTGCTCTTGATGTTCTGCTGCTTACGCAACTCCATGTTCAGCTTAAGCTTTCCCTTATTTTAATGCACTTTATTTCTGTTCACAGAATTCTTGTGATAAGAGTCAACTCTGCATCTGGTATAAAGGAATTGTCAGGTACCGTTGATCCCAGCAGTAGCTTTATCTTTTCATGTCCTCAGACAACACTCCTTTAAGACAACAAGTTAAAAAATGTAGATTAATGCTCAAATCACCACATGGACTCCAGTCTTGGTGCACAGGTGTCCCACAGCTCAGTGGTGCAGTCTGTGCTGGTCATTGTGGCTATTCCCAGCATAACATCACTTCTGTTCCCTGCAAGTCAGGCAGTCCCAGAGCTCCAGCTATGGGGCAGGCCCTTTGTCACCAACCAGCCCTTACACCTCTGCTGGCTCCGTGAGCAGTGGGCCTGTGAGGGTCAGAGAGAAAGGCAGCACGTCACCCCAGCACACAACACATCTCTGCCTCTGCACAAAGTGCTGCCCAGAGGACATGGAGGAGCCCAGGCCAGTTTGCTGGGAAGCCAAAACTCCCCCTTGGCTCAGCATGTGAGTCAGTGACTCACAGCACTTGCCCTGCATCACCTCAGCAAAGAGCACTCACAAAACAGGCACTGGATTTGCACAGCTTGGTCCATATTTCTTTTTTAGGCTGGGCCTGGTGTTCTGCTACAAAGAACTTCAGCCCAGGATTCCCATCAGCTCATCGGAGCAGTGCCTGCTTCCCTGCCTCTCTCACCACAGAGCATTCCCCAAAGTGAAATACCAGTGGGGAAAACAGTCAGAAGGGACAGAACTGCTGGGGAAAGAAACATGGAAGGAGTCACTGAAAAATTAGGAACAGAACAGCAGGCACTGTCACTACTAGAAAACAGGCAAACATCATAGTAAACTTTTCCCACATAATATGGAATATTAATGCTTCATCCAGATCACTGTATACAGCTTTGGTCCTAATTAAAAAAAAAAAAAAAAGAATGTGGATTAATAAGAGTCAAAAGGAAAGAAAAACATGAAAAAAAATGTAGCTCCCATCAACTTAACCTTGCTACCCAACTATCAACTCCTAATCCCCAATCAGTCATTATATCATTAGCCAGTGCCAGGACACATCAAAATCTGCTTGATAGGTCAAGTTCAGAGCACACTAACCCAAGGGGAGATGCTTTTATTAGACTGACTTTTAAAGCAGAGCTGAAGAGCCTCACATTAAACCTTCCAGAGATTTCCCACTAGCTGCCTACCTGAGCACATCACTAGGTATGATGGGGATTATGTAGCATGGCTTAAGGCTCACAGGAAAGCTTTAGCAAAACTCCTTTGCTGTACAACCTCTTTACCTAGGCTGTATCTGGACAGTTAAATTGTAAAATTACATTGCAAGTGACCCTCAAAATTAGACTGCAATTAAAGAATGCAGTCAGCAAACAAGGCTCTCATACCATGGCCTTCATTTGCTGGGGAAAAGCCGTGCTACTGGAAGTGCCATCTCCTGGGAAGGCTCTGGTGCTAGGGCTGGAATGCAAAGGGATTCAGGACTGTTGAGAGAGCCAGGGCAAAAAAGATCCTGTAGCGTTCAGCCAGAACTGTCCAGCCTGGATGCAGCAGCTGAATTTGGCCATTTGTCCTTGTGGAAATGCACCAAATGCTGAGCACCCTCAGACCAAACAAAAACCAGCAGGCAGAAGCTTAGGAGGTGAGGCCTCTCCTTTTCCAATGCCCACAGGTTAACCCAGTAGCACAACATATGTACAGAGGCTCAGACACACTCTGGATGCTTCTGAGTAATTCAAGATTCAGCAGCTTTCCCTACTACACAGCTCTATCCAAGAAAGGCAAAGCCCCTTTTCCAGGCATTTCAGTGCCATCACAAATAACACTACTTTGGAAATGCTCACTAAGTGCAGGACACAGCACGTTACAGCTGTTGTATATCCTGCCTTGCTTTGCTGTCACACCAATGCCATTTTTTCCTCTCACACACATTGAGCATTCCCCTCCTGCAGGCATTGTTTGCTACTGTTTTGAAATCTTTTCCTTGTCTCTTAATTCCATATTCAGTTCCTGCCCTGAAGCCTACATTTGTTACAAGTAAGCCAGTGTGTCTACTTAAGGGTATAAGCAGCCAATTGATGTGACCCTACGGAATAAACACACTAATTAAACACTAGAGGGAGATCAATCAGGGTACTTCTGGTCAGCCCTGAGCAGCCATGACCATGGCCTAACCCATTCCAATGAACCCTCTTAATCAGCTTGCAAGGCCCAAGTCCATTGGTCAGCACATGCCCCTGACACTTAAAATAGAATTTATTTTAAACTCCCTTCCCCCTAAACAGAGTTATTCAGAAGCGTTTTGTGGTCAAGCAAAATGCCAAGTAAAAATAAAAAAAATTGCCACCCAGATCCAGGGAAAAGGCCCAGGGAGGGACAAAGCAAAGCACAGGGAGCACTGCTGGGTCAGCACTGGAGCGAGAGCAGGGGGAGCCCAGCCCAGGATCAGACCAAGGCAGCTCCAAGGGACACTCACTGGGAAGCTGATCAGAGCTGTACTTGCCTGACCCCCACAACATACTTGTTGTTTGAGAGCCAGTTCCTGTCACATCTACAACAGAGACACTACTACTGCAGCATTAGCTACACAAACTCTTCTTGGCTTCTGTTGATTTGTGTCACCACCTAATTTTAGATGAACACTTACCCAATCACTGCTTAGCCAGTTACTAAATTTAAAAGGAGAAAAAAATACTTTTTATCAGGGAAACTATGAATATTTTAGTTTTTACCTGAGCTAGAGTGATTAGAGACTCCATATTCAAACTGTAGATTCACTAATGTAACCAAATATAAATTTTCTTCTACAGCATAAACCACATAAAAGCTGATTATAACTGCACCACTCCCTCTCTAAAAATAAAGTGGAAAGGTTTATTTATACTGCAAGCAGTATCTTGCATTTAAGCTATAACTGCAGCAGCCAGCTCCATATAGTAAGGTCAATTATTCCCACTGACAAGTATTTAAAACCAAATTGGTTTTCAGACAACTCTCTTTTTCAAATTAAGTCTTAAAACATTAAAATCTTAAGTCAAATGCTCAGGATCAGAGGGTCAATAATGAGATCTGTGAACACAGCATTGGTATGATTTAACATAAGCATTTTTAGACTTATCACTACATCACAGTGGATTACACTTGGAATTTTCAAATCAGTATCCCATCTCCTCCCACTAAGGTTGGTCGAGTTTCAAACTTTAGATTTCAATAGGAACATCAGACCAGAGACTTTGGAAGCTACACACTAAACCTTTAATTGTGAACATGCAAACAAAACCAGACAGCTTTTCTTTATCATCTCCTGGCCAATGCAACAGCAGCAGCTAGGTTAAATAGGCTTAAATCTCACCTGCAAGCAGCAGAAGAAAAAGAATTGACAATTATATGTGCAACTACTGAGTAAGCAATACTTCACAGTTTTAATTTCCATTAAAAGAAGAGAGGTGTCAGCTCCTCCAGCCTCAGCCTGATGGCATCTTGAATGGTTGTTGATCCATATTCACAGAAAGGACCCCAAATCTCTACACAGACATGGTTTGCCCTCCTCAACACAAGCTGTACATACATGTAAATGCTATTATCCTTAAAAGTCTCCTTCAAGTAAGAGACACAACAGCATTTGCAGATTTATCTGAATTTCCTTAAGTTTTAGGCCCATTTCCCATACAGAGGGCTGGCTGCAGAGCCAGAGCAGTTCTGGCACTGGGAACAGCCTGTGTCTAGCTGTTGTCTTTCTTGAAATGCCTCCAAATCACCAGCCTTCTCTAATGCAGGAGCACCACTGCTTTAATTCCAGTTCTGAGAACACACTAATTAGGAGAAAAGCCTCATGGTTTCACACCACTGTCCAGCCTCACAAACAAGGCTCACACAGCAGTTAGAGTTCCCTTATGGTGGAGGTCTCTCAGGATGAGCTCGACTGAGCCCTGGTGTGGCTTTTCCTCCCTGGTCTGCATGCACAGCCACATCACTACCACCTCTAGTCACCAACAAACAGGAGCAGTTTCCTACTCTCTCCCAGAACAACTCATTGCTACAAAGAAATCCTAATTATCACAGTACAGGCAAGTATTCTCCAACACAAATGGTGACATTAATAAAAAAAATACGTGCTGTAACTCAGGCCCACTGACAGGCTGGGCAATAGGGACCACACTATCATTTTTATACAGTCCCATTAGGGAATATATTCCTGCTGTGTCTTATTAATCACAAAGTCTCACAAAAAAAAAACGTGTTTTGATTATTGTCCCCAAATTGGGTCACATCAGTAGAACAAAATTCCTCAGAAGCAGCCAGAGCTATGGTGTCCTCATCTGGGACCCTGGTACAGGCTCACCCCTCCTCTCCACAGGGCTTAGGGAGAAACCTCCTGCTAAGCAGCTGCTGTCAGGCTGGGGGGGTGGGAGCTCTCCTAGGCAGAAATTCCAAACAGCTCTGTGGGATCAGGGCTCTGTCCTTCACAATCACGTGTGTGAGCCACTGCTGGATTTCCCACCCCAACTGCTCCAGCCTCCAAACCACAGCAGAGCAGGGATGGACACCCTGGCACAGCACACACCTACTTCTGGCACCTTTTCTTTTTTTAATTCTTTTCGTATTTAACCAGTACAGATTATGAAATTATATTAAGAATATTTACATAAAGTTTAAATGTTGTAGTTGTGAATAACTACAGAAAACCTGTATCCTGAGCAGCCTCTTATCAAACCCCATACAGCATTTGTGACTGAAATAATGGAAGTAAAAGCAAAAAAATTAAATTCTGAAGAACCTGATCAGCTAAGTGCAATTTTCCCCAGAGTCTATTCCCTCAGGAGACATGCATTTAATTGAAGAAAACAAAATTTCGACCAAAACCCGACAACTTACTGCTTTGTTAAGTCAAGCAAAAAAAGCCCAAATTAAAAAAAAAAAAAAAAAAAAAACAAAACAAAACAAAAAAATACAACACAAACCCACAACAACTGTAGCAGGGAGAATGCTTTAAGAGATGTGAGAATAAATACAGTTTTAATCAAACTTGTCTCATCTTCCAGACCTAGAGGAAGCTTCAGTGTTAGAACTTGGGACCCACTACAGTGCTTCTCCAGCAGATGTTCTGTGTTTGTCAGAAGTGAAAGCTGCCACAATGCAGCAGCGTGATGTCCTTTCCCTCACCCTTTCTCCCAAGCAACAGAATATTATTAAATAGGAAAATAAAAATCCAGTGGAGCCCATCATAAGATCTCTCCTAGATTTTGAAGAAACTGGCTTTTGCAACCATCAGATCAAGAGAATGTTTTCACAATTTTTAAAGGGATCTTTCTTCTGTTAAGTAACAGGAAAGCAAACATTCCTGTGCAGTTAGTTCTACCCACCAACGGAAGATGGAGAAAGAGAAAATGAAAGTGAGCCCAAGAGAAGCAGCCAGGCTGCATTCTCCAAGCTAAAAAGACAATTACACAGCTGGACCTCTAAAGTCAGTGTGTCTGTAATGACTCAATCTGTACTTGGGAACATGAAATAGTTTAAAAGCAGGACCTGGCTGATACTTAGACATCAACTAGAAGAACAAAGCTGACAAGATTCTGCAACTCAGTTTAATTCTCTGTACATCAGGGTTGGGAGTAGAACGCTGAGACAACAGGACTACAACCACCCAAAACATTCTAATAATGTAAGGAAGGATGGAACACACATTAATACTGAGGTCTGTAATTAAAAAGCAACACTGACCAATTAGGAATGAGCATGATCTGACTAAAAAATAGCTCTGAGCAAGAGGTACAGCTTGCAAGACAAGAGAGTCACCCCTTAGATGGCAAGAAAGCTTGAGAGAAAAGGGAAAGAATGCAATTACCACAGGCACACTACTGACTTGGGAGTTACTTCTGGAGATACTTTGTCCTTTTTATGTACCTTTTATTACTGAATACCATAAAAAAAGCCTAAAGATCAACAGTGCTCTAGCAGCTTACTAATCCCAAGATCACTTGTGATTGCAATAAAGCAGACACCAACCCAAATAACTGTGTATTTCTCCTCAACATCATATATTTTAAGTGGGAAATGGTTCTTATTTCAACTAGCAACATTAATACATGCTGTAGTGCAAAAGATTGCTTTATATTCTGATGGCAGAAATCCTCTTGATGGTCTTAAAAGTAACATGACAACTGACCTGGCAGTTTATTAATTATGTTTTCTATGTACCATTAACAGCTTTTTATCTTTTTCAATGCAATGTGCAGCTACACTCTTTCTTCATAAAATAGGTTTCCAGGGCAAGGAAATGAACTAGAACTGTGTATAAGGTCTTGAGAAGTCAAAGAGGATTAAGATTCTTTTTCTAAGAGAAGCAGCCAGGGTAACCTTTCAGAACATGAATCCTGACCCTTTGGGTTCCCGTGAATATTTCCAATATTATGTTTCCCACCCAACCTCCCTGTCCTTTCTCTTGAAGTACCAGACTACCAGTTCCATAATGACTCAAAAGATAAGCAATTTGAGATTTTTCCCACCTAGCTTGACACTTGAATCTTGTTCAAGGCAAGTAGGAACAAACACTGTAACACTGCAAAGGAGACTATGACACACCACTACAAGATAGAGCTACTCGTCCTCAGGATTCCCTGAGCCAGAGTGTTTCCCAGGTACTACGGTTTAAGCAGGGCAGTATTGTGCCTCACAGTAATCAGTATGTCAGAGTTCTCCTCACAGCTTTTTTTTTTTCACAGCCTAAAACAAAACCTGAGGATCCAAGAGTAAACTAGGTTTTGTAGAGCATATTTTGCTGTAGGACAGAGTGCACAATGGGTACTTCCAGCAGAGCAGGTCTAATGACTTAAGAAAACAATTCAGATAGCTCATTTTCCCAAATTTGTCTGAAGTTATATTATATTTGCAAATGATTGTTTCAAAAGTCTCTCCTAGACTATCCCAGGATAACTTCCAGGGGCAAAAAAAAAAAAAAAAAGAATAGCAGCAAGAGCCTAGCAATCTGAAGTTACTGCAAAGACCCATTCCACAGTAAAATGTTTTGAGCTGTACTGGGTTCAGGGCCACAAGACCTGTATAACACACTGCCTGCCTCTTACCAAGCAGCACACAACATCTGTCCTGTCTTCTGGCTGAGCTACAGCATCAGCATGTTAATGTTAGCACTCAGGTGGCAGGATCTACCACATCCTCTGAACAGCTCAGCACTTACTTTCCCTCACTGTTTAAAACACACACCTTCTAGATCAATAGCTCTGGCTGGTACAGGTTTTTCAGCCTGAACTAGTGGCATTTCAGCAGGCATCTATTCTTACACAGCACCACAAGATACTTCCAATACAAATCCACCTCTGAAGGGAAGGACTGACTCTCAAATACCAGCTCCAACAGAACCAAAAGACACCTGGGGGACAGCCTGTGCCATAGGACCACACTCGTCACACGGCAGTCCGGGATCACTTCAGCTATTCAGGCAGCTCTGTTTCCTACACTTGGAAAGGAAAGCAAAGGCTCAGACCTGCAGGACACCAAATGCCTCTTTGCCTGATGCCCCAAGGGTAACTCCCATACACTTTAACAGAGGGAGTGAGTCTGCATTTGAGTCAGAGCTGGCACAGCAGTGCCTGAGCTGCACCAGCAGAAATCCCTCTGCCCTCACCCATGACCTAATATCCTGGGAAGAGAACTGAGAAGTGAAAGGGACTACAGCTGACTTACAGCACTAGTGTGGAAACTGGGTGTCTTCTTCCTTTTTCTATGGCTGTGATCTCCCAGAGGGAAGTTGTTCTCTTGCTGCAACTCTAAACAACAGCTGGCCACTACTTCTGGTTTTTAGCACTGCATCAGACTAACACTTTTAGTCAGGTCTATGAAGCTCCCTGTTCTTTTGCAATCAAAGGACTCCTAGAGATCTTTCAAAGCCTTAAGACACTGATGTTCTCAGTATATACTGACAATTACCCTGCCTGGTTTTGCACAGTCTGGAGGTTGGGAATGGGGCCGCACACCACAAGTTCTTCCACAAGACTGCCAGAAAACCAGAACTGACTATGGTCAAAGATTACAGAAAGTTGCACAATAAAGTCATGTTACTCACCATCACCAGGCATAAACACATCAGAAGGGACTTCCTGTCATCCTCTCCCCATGAACTGACCCTTTACATCTGCTCCTGAAGTGCCTTTTCATTTAAAGTACTGCTTACAGATCTTCTTCCATCATAAAGAACAGACTCATGGTTTTATATGAAGTGTCTTGTATTATTTATAGCAGTTGTCACAAGCCCATCAGCACAAGCTCATACTACATAAACCAAAGCACTCCACTGCTAAATCTTGGTGGCTTTTCAATTAACTCTATTGTAGTACACACACACAGAGAAAGAAAAACTATTGAAAACCAAGGAACCATATGGATACCTCTAACTCAAAAAATAAAAACCCAAGACTGAGTTTATGTCTCAACTCAAGAGCCATTTTACCTGCAGGCAGGACAGCCACCAACTACTACCACAGAAGTGGTGGTAGCAGGCTGTTGAATAATGGTGTACGTGCTCGAATAGTTGGGCTGTGATGTCGGTGGAGGAACAGCATACCCTAAAATAAGAAAAAACCCTCAATCACCACAGGTAAGGCACAAAGAACAACGATAATTAAAAAGTATGACAACAAAATGTGGAAAACAATAAACAGAAATGTAGTTTTGCTTGAGCACTTTAAGCTCTATCAAAATTAGAGCTGGAACACCTGGCACATTTATAGTAAAACCACTTCATAAACCCAAGTATCCAGCACAATTTAACCATCTCAAAGGGACACCCAGCTAATCATTAACTTCAAGAATTTGTTTCAGTGCTGTTGAGTGCCAGGAAAAAGCAGTTTAAACAATGACCACAGCTTTCACTTCTGAATATTATGTATCAAGTATGGCCCACTCCAGCGGACAAGGAGTCGAAACGATGTATCTTCCTCTAGTTTCGAGCTTAAATTCCAATGCTCAGTTTATAACTGGAGAGGTAGGAGTGATAGGATGCAAGTAGAGAGGAAGCAGGATGCATAGCACAATAAAATCCCCCCCAACTTTCAGAAAGCCCATGTTGTTAGGTAGAGAATGAGTCACGTTAACAGCTGCAGTTAGAAGACAGGGGCATTCAACTACTGCATTAACATTAAAAACTTTAAATTAAAAAAAAGAAAGCTTTTTAACGGGATGGTTAGATGTATGTGTTGTAATCAACACAGCCGAAGTACACTTTGCCCAAGTATGAACCATTTTGAGTTTCTTTCGCAGGGCACAGTTCTGATTTTCTTGAATCAAGTTACACATCTGTAAAGCCCTGCAACCTCACTACTAAAACTGAAAATAATCAGTAAGACCCGTATTGTAGGAAAATAAGCTCCAACTTATTAGGAGGAAAATCAATCTACGGCCTCAAGCTTCAACCCATGCTTGATGACTGGGACTGTGTCTGCTATGTAATTTTTATAACTTTTGAAGCATTCCTCTTTCCTGAGAGGCTACTTCTTTCTTTGAGAGGTGTTAGTTCAGCTAACAGAAGTACTGCATCTATTCACCTGCTGAAGTCCCTCCAAGACTACTGAAATGTATCAGGGAAAAAAACCAAACATTAACCAGAGTACAGCGAAGTGCACGCAAAGAAAACTCCAAGTTTGGGGTCTGTTTTAGTCTTAGGGCGGCTGTGCCCCTGCCATTGTTCCGAGGCAGAAAACCCGCGCAATGTGAGCGATGCTCCCAATCTCCACCGGTATTTTGGGGAGAGAACACAAACACAAACCTCGAGGGTACCGAGGGAAGGAGGGAAGAGGGAGATGGCGCTGGGAAACACCTGGATGGCTGCGCGCCCGCCTCCCTGTGTGCCGGCTTCAAGCGGGAGAGCCGAGACACCCCCGCGCCCCGCTGCGCCGGGGGAGCCGCTCGGGAGTTCCCCGGCGTCGCTCCAGAGCCCGTGGGGCACCCCC